>NC_134312.1:1819256-2119256 GCF_964195595.1 Calonectris borealis | reverse complement strand
TCTATCGGACATGGGGGAAGCTTCCAGCAGCTTCTCACAGAAGCCACCCCTGTAGCCCCCCCTGCAGCCCCCCCTGCTACCAAAACCTTGCCACGCAAACCCAATACATCCAGACATGATGCAAAAATCCCTGCAAAAAGCTAATGAGCTGAAAAAGGGAATTTAACTTCATCTCTGCAGATCCCCTGGACTGCAGCAGGTTATTTCTCCACTGGGGACTCTCCTCCCAGTAAGTGATCCAAGAAAAGGAGCTGGCTGGGATATGCTGGGGAAGCTGGATCTGCAGTCAGGCCGTAATTGAAGGTCTGACAGTGTTGGCTCTGGGTTGCACTGGAGGAAAGTTTAAACAACCCGAGGCAAGGGTGGAGGGGGGTGGTTATTATGAAAGCCTGTCTCCACTTGCCATTACTCAGCTGGGCTCCTGGGGGTGGCAATCTCCCAAGGTCAACAAGGTGGGAGCTCCTGGGGGCTGTCTCACCTCCAGCTGCCCTCTGCCTGGGGGAGCAAGGCTGCTTGGACCAGTGGGGCTGCCAATGTGATGACTGCAGAAGAGGGAATGAGCAATCCCGCGCCTCCTTTGAACCTCCCAGGACCTCCAGATGCAGATTTATGTGCTGGGAAATGCCTCTCTGCAGAGGGCTGACGCAGACCCCAAAGTGATGCCCAAACCTCCCTCCAGCAAAGGAGGAGGGGGAGAAAGCAGAAAGAAAGTAGCTTAGGCAGGTGCAGCGCCAGCTCTGCCCTCCCCTCCTGGGTACTCGGCCAGGAGCTGGGTGAGGGGTGCTTGCTTTGTTTTTTTTTGGAGGGGGAGATTTCTTCTGCTCCACACAGATGTCCTGGGATAGGGGTTCATGGTCTGCCCTCCGTGGGGCCCGCTGTCAAGACAGATCATCTCAGTGCTCACAGTGCAGGGCTGCAGGAGGGAGGCACAGCAGCCAGAGTGGCTGTACCAAGTCTGGTGGCCTGAGGTCGCACCTAGACCATCTGTTTTTATGACACTGGAAAGGCTTCATCTCCATGGATCTGTTGAACACTCTGCATTCTTGGAAGGTCAATCTCCTGCTTGGAAAACGTACTTTTTTTTTTTTTTTCCCCTTCTGGTTTTAAATCTTCTGGTGTGCCCGATAGCTCTTGAAGGCAGAGCTGAATGGTGTGAGCTGGTGCACGGCTCTTAGTCATGCTGGGAGTGGAGGAAAGGTCCAGCTGTTGGTAGGATTGGGGACATGCATATCTCTGCAGCACGGTCCTGCTCACTGCCCTGACAACCTTGCAGCTCCATCAGGGCATTTTTGTGAATGCTCAGGAGCTTCAGATTCATCTGCTTGCAATGGCAGCAGGATCCTTTCTATCACACCTGTGTGCAATGGCCCTAAGCTGGGCCCAGAAGGGATGATGGAGTAAGACAGTTTGTCCCCCAGCCAGATGAAGACCATGTCCTCCTGTGCTGAAGACCAATCCCCCCTAAGCAGCCTCATCACCACTGGCCCCAGGAGGACCATGCACAGCTCCCTAGCTGCTCCAGACACAGCTCTTGGCTTGCATCAGGCCATGGGATGGAAGCAAGAAGGAGCAGGTGCTGCTGGATCAGGGCTGGATAGCACCAAGGAAGAGGGAACTTGCCCAAAACCTTGTGAGAAGTCAGTGGCAGAGGTCTACAGGCACCTTGAGCCTCCTCCCTGCAGGACAATAATGAATAAATCTGCTCTGACCATTGTGATCTACCCTTATTGCAGTAATGAAGTAGTGAATGAATGGTGGTGAACGGGCTGGAGCAACGTGGTGGAAACACAGATCCTGTATTAGCCATGCCAGCCCCATGACATTACCCCAAGGCAGAAGCCCCATCCTGCAACTCCTGTCCATCCCCAGGAGATTCAACAGACGCGCTGTTTGCACTTGGAAAAGGGGGACGGAAAGTAGAAAGCACATTTCCAGCCCTGAAGCTTACAAAGAAAGTCTTAAAAAGGGTGGATGGGGGGCTATGGCATACAACAAAGTGCAATGCAACAGCCATGAGCAGGGCACCTACAGACTCAAGGCAGCATGGAGCCAGCCATCCTCCTATCCCACAGGCTTAGGAACACTCCCTCCCCATATCTTATCTCCCATATCAGGGGCATATCTTTGCTTTTCCTCCTGAGTCACCCCATCACATGGGCCTGGCTCACCTCCTCAGGGCAAACTCCAACCCCCCCGGCACTTGGGGCTGGTTTCACATTCACAGCAACTCCTGAGCAAGACCCCACCTCAGAGCTACAGCACTGCCCCAACACCCATGGCTTGCTCAGGCAACAAACAAGCTTCACCAGAGATAGTGAGGAGGCGAAACCCCACCAGAAAGGTGCTTTTACCCAGGCACCACTCCCCCTTACGGCACTGGTCCAACTGGGGATTCCCAGCCTGCTCCCAGACACGCTTCCTCTGGGCTGCTCTTGGAGGTGATAAGAGCAGCATCCAGCTCCAGGCAGACAAGTCCCTGGAGGATATAGGTCATTTTCCTCACAGCAATAATTATGGTTGATGATCCTCACAGACAGCCTACCCAGAGCACACCCATATCAGCATTTGCTATTTTCCCCACGACAACATCCACACAAACACCCTGATTAAATATAAAGAACTCAGAGCAAAAAAAAGTGTCTTTATTCAAATACAAAAAGACAGCTGCATAGAAGTGTACAGGTACATTTCTAATTAAAAGGTGCTTTTACAGTAAAAGCCAGAGCAAGAATTTGCCATTTCAGCCAAAGCAGGCAGCTTGCAACATTGACCCTGGACTAGGAACCAGGATCCTCTGCCCAGGCAGGATGTGTCCCCAACACTAAGCCAGGCACCTATTCAGCTTCACTCATTGATAAACAGCAGTGTGATAAAGCTCGAGACACCCATGCTACAGAAGTGCACTATGAGCACGTAGACTATGCAAGCAGAAAAGGTATAATACGTCAAACAGTAGCATTGAGGTTCAGGACAATCCTTTGGCACCTCCAGGCACTCAGGACCAGTTTATCCTGATGACAGAGGGTTTGTATTTCATCTGAGGTTTGACTTCATTAAGAACAGACTGCAGTTTGTTAATACTCATCCTCGTCAGCCTCATCTTCTTCTCCATCTGCCGAGTCCCTTCCAACCTCCTCATAATCCTTCTCCAGGGCAGCCAGGTCCTCCCTGGCCTCCGAGAACTCCCCCTCCTCCATGCCCTCCCCCACGTACCAGTGCACAAAGGCTCGCTTGGCGTACATCAGGTCAAACTTGTGGTCCAGGCGGGCCCACGCCTCCGCGATGGCCGTGGTGTTGCTCAGCATGCAGACAGCCCGCTGCACCTTGGCCAGGTCTCCCCCAGGCACCACCGTGGGAGGCTGGTAGTTGATACCCACCTTGAAGCCCGTGGGGCACCAGTCCACAAACTGGATCGACCGGCGCGTTTTAATGGCTGCAATGGCCGCGTTCACATCCTTGGGCACCACATCGCCCCGGTACAGCAGGCAGCATGCCATGTACTTGCCACGGCGCGGGTCACATTTCACCATCTGGTTGGAGAACTCAAAGCAAGCGTTGGTGATCTCTGGCACCGACAGCTGCTCGTGGTAGGCTTTCTCTGCCGAGATGATGGGCGCATAGGTGGTGAGTGGGAAGTGTATCCGTGGGTAGGGCACCAAGTTAGTCTGGAATTCAATCAGGTCAACATTCAAAGCACCGTTAAATCTCAAGGAGGCAGTGACAGATGAGACAATCTGCCCAATCAGCCTGTTGAGGTTGGTGTAGGTGGGACGCTCGATGTCCAGGTTGCGGTTGCAGATGTCGTAGATGGCTTCGTTGTCCACCATGAAGGAGCAGTCTGAGTGCTCCAGGGTGGTATGGGTGGTGAGGATGGAGTTGTAGGGCTCCACCACTGCTGTGGAGACCTGCGGGGCCGGGTACACAGAGAACTCCAGCTTGGACTTCTTGCTGTACTCCACAGAGAGCCGCTCCATGAGGAGAGAGGTGAACCCAGAGCCTGTGCCTCCCCCAAAGCTGTGGAAGACCAGGAACCCTTGGAGGCCACTGCACTGGTCAGCCTGCAGCAGAATAATGTATATTTACCTCTCTCTGTTAAGGACTGGAATAACTATCCCAAATAATACAGCAATAAATTCTGCTTAGAGCACTTACTGGCCAGAGTGCACCCAATCCCTAGAGTGGATTCACTCAGTATATCACCCTACTGAGCATCTTAAGTATACGTCTTAATCGTTTGCAGCATTTCCATGGAGATACCACAGGTAGCTCTGCACGGTCAGATGGAAACTCTTGGCAAATTGCTCCATTATCAGCTCAATGCATACCTCAGCTCCTGAGAGGGGATGGGAGGTAGCATGTGGGTCCTAGACCCCTTAGGAGCCATCTCAGAAACATTTCACTGACAGGCATCCAAGGACATTGTTACAATCCTGCCTCACTCCTATCAAATGTGGAGTTTGGTCTTCCCAGCCCGGCTACCAATTGTCCATTTCGAATTAATATCTGCAATTGCACAACCAGGATGTGGCTTCCCTGTGGTCAAAAGGCCTTCTCTTCTGCGTCTTAGGTCTAGTGTTGTGTCACTTCGTACATGTATGATATGCAATGACAGTTGCTTTTAGGGCAGATATACAGGTTCAGATGGCCCCTTGCTTTACTGAGCCCCAAACCTAATCACAGCAGCAGCAGCCCTTGAGCTCACATAAAGGGGTTTTTCTTCTAAGACTTTTACCCCAAACCCAAAGTTTAATTGTATTGTCCATGGTGTGTTAGGGGAAAGACCGTCTTTTCTCTTACCATTTTACGAATTCTGCTGAGGACAGTGTCTATAATCTCCTTTCCAATGGTATAGTGGCCACGAGCATAGTTGTTGGCAGCATCTTCCTTGCCACTGATGAGCTGCTCTGGGTGGAAGAGCGCATGGTAGGTCCCAGTCCTGATCTCATCTACACAAGGAGAAGCAATCATGGAAAGCAGCACGCAGTTACAAGTTCTGGACATTAGTGTGACAGAGTAAAACACATAGCAAATCTACCAGGAGCCCATGTGAGATGGCAGCCATGGCATGGCTGCAAACTCGCCACAACTTGCAAGGGTCAGCAAATTATTCCCAGTTCAGACTGGGAATTCCTACCCCTTGGTAGGAATAACCCTGTCCAGACTAATTTGTCAAGGTCCTACTATACCTCCTTCATCTTTGCCCAGCAGCCACCTAATGTAATTTGGCTTAAAGAGTTAGGACACTGCCTATGTTTCCAATATTATTGTAGGATTATAGTTACCATATGCAGTTTGTGTTTCTGCTTCTTGCAAAGCATCTTTAGGTGGCTGGAAGCCCTACCTCCATCCTCTGCTCTACAGCACACTGAAGAGGAGACAGAGTGCCTCCAGTGTTGATGTTTCTGCTAGATGTATCCGACCCAGCTTCAGGCGCCTTATGAAAACAGGCATTAGGAGCAATTTCTCTAGGCTCCATGCAGTCAATGAGGTTGGAGACACCTCCAGAGGGTATTTAAACCCACTCAGTCTCAATATTGGATACATTTCATGTTCTACTGGCTCACTCACTAGGTTCCTAATTTAGTGCCTTGATAAGGTGCCTAAAAATTAAGTGAAACCAAAACAAAAGTCTACATTCCTTCCATTAGATGAAATAATGAGTCACACATCCTAGATGGTAAGATAGGAGCAAATACCCAGGAGAAGCCTAGAAGGCAGAAGCAGGTAGATGGATACAGGTGGGTGGGAGTAATTTCCACCAGTTCCTTGAGCAAAAAAAGAATTTGTTTTCTAGGAAAGTACTCTAAATCAAAGTACCACGATTGAGTCAAACACCCAGAGATCACTAAAGGAGCTGGGGCTGGAAGGGGAAGTAGAAAGCTTGCAGTAGCAAGACACCCAGTTTCCACGGAAACATGAGATGTGTAGCACCCATCTGCCCAAAGATGCTTCACAGGTAGCATTAAAACCAGATGTGCCACATCAGGTCATAGGATGGTGTAATTCAGTTCCGAGCCTCTGACATTAATAAACCCATGCCACTTTATACCTGCTGAGGATCCTGCTTAAGACAGCAGGTCTCTTAAAAGGAGGGATCAACTAAAGACAAGTCAGTGTAGTAAGAGTAATGCATTTGTCACTCCAGGTCCATTTGGAAATGCAAACTTTGTCTCCTTCTGACAGCTGGAGACAGAGCAGAGGAGTGGGAGCTGCTGGGCAATATGGGCAGCAACACAAACCCCAAGTAAGAAGGATCAGGAGTCACGGTTAAAGATGCCACAACACCCAACTGCCCCACTATTACCGATGACAGTGGGCTCCAAGTCTATGAACACCGCCCGGGGCACGTGCTTCCCAGACGCTGTCTCACAGAAGAAAGTCTCGAAAGAAGAATCCACTTGTTCGGACTTCGGCTCCACAGGTTTCACCTGCTTGGGGCCAGGAATGGTCCCGTCCGCCTGGATCCCGTGCTCAAGGCAGTACAGCTCCCAGCAGGCATTGCCCATCTGCACGCCAGCCTGCCCGATGTGGATGGAAATGCATTCCCTCTGGAAGGGGAAATGGCTTGTTAAGGTGATTTTTAGACATCCTGTGACTTAGCACTAGCCCCCGCGGTTCTCGTTTGAGCCATTTGCTACTGCGGATGATTAGGGAAACAGGCGGCTTCCGCCCACCGCCGGGAGTTGGAGCGAGGATCAAACCATGATCTGCAGGGCAGCTGGACACAGCCGAGCCGCACACGTAGCATCCCTAGGAAGGGCTCTCCCAACCCAGGGGAGGAGGAAGGAAGGAGGTGATGGGCTTCATGCTGAGGCAGGAAGCAGCTGAGCAGTGCTGGCTCCTCAATCAGTGCTCAACTGGTCCTGCCATGGAGTGGAGCAGCTGTCAATGCCCCCTGTCCCAGAGCAATGGGGCATCAGGGACAGCAGCTCCAGGCTCCCTGAGCTAAAAAACCTCTGCACCAAGTAGGGAGAAGCCAAGCTTGGGAAACCCACAGCCAAGCTGGGAGTCGCAGCAGGAAACAAGGCTGGAGGAAACCAGCAGTCACCCGGGGCCAGAACAAGGGCAGGCTGACACCTGGGGAGAGGCTCGGAGTCCAGATTTAACCAGGTCACCCTCCAGGAGCCTCTAACTACCTCCAGGGCAGCATTGGAGGTACTGGCATCTTCTGGAGACTCTCTGGGGAGTTTTGATGGTTGCTCACTTCCCTGGGTAATTGGCATCTCTGCTGTTTCCACTACCCCAAGATCAAAGCACTGCCGCAGTGATGACAGAGGTTCATGTCCCAGCTCCCAGGCAGAGACTCCCAATTACTGCCATGCATGGCATGGGGCAGTGCTACTTCCCAAGGGATCACCATGAAAGGGAGCTGGTGATCCCACCTGGGGATAGCAAGCAGTGCAGCTGATCCCATTATCTGTAGCATTGATGGGCAGCTTGGTTCAGGTCTCACCTCATTTCACACCACCACCCAGTCCTACCCAGAGCTGGGGGTCTCCACAGATAAGCCCAGCTCCCCTGCTCCAAGTAGCCCACCTTGAGCAGAGCATGACAAATGCCACTGACAGCCTAGTTGTCTCAGGGCTGAGAGGACACTTTGTGTGTGCACACCCCTAGGTATGACTATCCTGCCAGAAGGACTCTGTCCCTTGAAAGTCACTACCCCCTAAGTAATGCTAGACAGTCCTGGGCACCAACCACTTGTGGCAGTAGCCATCAGGAGAGGACGCAATGCAACTTCTCCCCTCTTAGTCTCCAAGCATGGATGTGCCAAGGCATTTCTTAGTCCTCAAGCAACTCCAATGGCCACCGCATGTCCAGGTCATCCACCAAAAAGCTAGACACCAACTGGATGAACGCTCCTGGTACCGCAGGGGGACACCAACCCCTTTACCCACAGCTGGCTAAACACCGCTTAATCCCGGTCTGGGCCGAGATCACCACTTCTGCTGGGTGTGGAGGCTGTGTTTAAGTCCTCCCTCTCCGAGTTGATATTTGCACTATGTGGGAAATGCTGACTGCCATTTGCCCATCCCTCTCAGCAAGATGGTTGCAATAGCTCCTCGCCACAGTTTGCAAGGGTCAGCGCCACAGCCGCTTCACCAGCGCTAGCTGGGACAGCTGCTCCGCTCACTATCCTCTCCCAGCTCCCTACTCCCAGCACCTGCTTCAAAGGAGCACTGGTATTTTCAGCCCAGAGCACAGGCAATGGGAACAAAAAAAAAAAAAAAAAAAAAAGAAAAAAAGAAAAGAAAGGAAAAAAAAAAAGAAAAAAAAGAGAGGGGCCTGCTGGAAGGAAGAAAGTGCAGCTTTCTTCTGCAGGTTTTTCCCCCCCTCAGATATGCAGAAGGTTTTTTGAGATCCCAGATCTCCAACATTTGCATCAAGATGAACTGCATTTTACAGACTCTGGCTATAGGCAGCCTATTGTTGTCCAGCTGATTTTCCCATTGGACATACCATGTAAATGTTTAACTGTTTTATAGCCAAGACAGACTCTAGAAGTCAGCACATAAAAGGAAAAGTTCAAAAGCTGGCTCGCTAGGAGTTACTTTGAAGTTTTCTTCCATTTGCAACATGCAAAGGGACACCATCAGATTTTCCAACAAGTTACTCTCTTGCATTCACAATAAGGTGACAGTTGTGTTATTCTTTACTAAGAGTTTCAGCTAGATCAGCCAGCACTGTTCAGGGTTGCAGTTTTTTTAGTAACCAGATCAAATCACTTCAGTTTCACAGCTGCAAACTCTTTAGATTAAAGATTTAATTAAAAACCTAGAAGGAAGGGGGACTTTATTCATTTAATATCTAATCCCAAGGGTTTGTAGCAGACAAAGGCAACATGGCAGCTCACTCCTAAGGAAAAAACCCTAAAGGTCTCTGCAAGTTGCACTAGTTCTCTGTGGCAGTGCAAGAGTTGAAGTGTTAAACTTTGGGAAAAGGGCCAGCAGCGTCAAAATTTAGACTTCAGTCTATCACATAGTTGTGTATCAAGATATGCTGGTTCCCCAAAAAAAGTAAAACCCAACTTGCATTAAAGAGACAGAAACTTTGCAACTCTACAGACCCCACCTCAGGAGCTGCAAACTCAGAGTGAAAAGCAGCAACAGGCCACCTAAATAGCTCTTCTCCAACCAAGTCCCTCACTTTTCCCTTATAAGGAGCAAACATTGAATCAATAAACCATAAGGTAATAAGTAATTAAACAAATCTGTTTGGAATTAACATCCCCAGGAGAAAGGAAAGAAAAAGAGCAAGTAAGCTGTTTAGCTCAGTACACTTGGAAAATATACAATCTATATTTTAAGTTTAGACTAATACAAATACAAGGCATGCTCTTACCATGGTGAGACTGGAAGCTTGCTAAGATCTAAGCAAAACAGCTGCTGCCCCTGCCTCTCCCTGCAACTTTATAGCCCAGGAAGGCTTGACTCCACCTGAATATAAAGAAGCTTTCTGCTAGCTTAAAGGAACAGAGCTCCTTTTCCTTTGCATCCCTAGAAATACCAAGGGATAAAACGATCTATTTGTGTCTAGCTGGTGCGATTTCTGTGATTAAACAGCCTTAGGTACAGTGCAATGTGAGCTTTTTTTGTATTTTTTTTCAAAGAGCCTCAATTGGGAAAAAAAAATAAAGTAGATGCCAAAGTTTCGGCAAAGTTTGGCTAAGAAGAAGGAAACTCTGGGGAAGTTTGAGTGCCCCCATATGATTCACTTTATCCAGCAGAAACAATTTTCCCCCTATCATTATTCAGAGCACTGCCACTGATGTGCTGTATCTTGTCTATTTTTAGACACAATCCCGCAATTTTTGGTCTTTGTTCCATAAGCTCAATGACCTTCATGAGAATCTGCTGACTTTTGCACCTCTGGGACATTCAGGTGTAGGCTCAGACCCTCCGTTTGCCTTACCTGCTGGCCATTAAGGGTTCATTTTGCCCTCCTGCCGAGAGCTGACCTAAGGACTCTGAGCCAGTTTCGGCCCCATCCTGCAAAGGGTAGGTACATCTTTAAGACTGCTCCGGATCTGCCCTTAAGTCTCAGTAGTGCCTGTGTGGTTACTAGCAGCAGGTAGACAAGAGTGGTTAGTGGTAACTTGTTTACTAATTCCCTTATTTACCTCTTCATTCTCCCATTAAAAGGTTTCCAAACCTTCTTTGGTTCAGCCATAGCTGCAAGAGGTTGACAGCTCTAGGGTAGGGGAGACAACCATGTCACAGATTGCATCTGCACGAGCGCAGCCAGGCAGTCAAGGACAGGGAGTTTTTCCTCTGTTCAGCATTTGTGAGACCCTCTCTGCTTACTGGGTCCAGTCTGAGCTGACCAGTACACGACAGATATTGGTATACTGGAGCAAGTCCAGCATAGACCACCGAGCTGGTCAGATTTGGAGTACAGGACATAGGCGGACAGGGTAAGTGGGCTTGTTCATCCTCGAGAAGGGGAGACCTTTAAACTCACCATGAAGGTGGTCAGACATTGGAGCAGGAACCTAAAGATGGGGGAATTTTCATCCTTGAATGTATTCAAAACTCACCTGCGCAAGTCCTCAAGCAACCTGTTTTAAGTTGACCCCAAGGTATTTTTAGGAGGCAAAACTAACCCTCTCGCCAAGGACCTGTGTGCGCCAACCTGATTGTAAGAATATCCCCAGCCATAGGGTAAATTTCTTTAGAGAAGCTTTATTTCCCTTTATACTGGCAGCACCGCATATGGGCTCAGCTGAGCCTGGAGTGTGGGAGGTATTCACCCCCCAGATCTGCCGAGGCATGGGGACAAGATTGCAGCCTTCATGGACAAAGAGATGAGCTGACCTGCAAAAGGAAGGCATCTATGGAAGAGCTCTCTCCACTGGCACGTTCAGCCCAACCTCTGCCTCTGAGGGCAGATGGGAGCATTACCCTGTTCCTGCTTGGGGCTATGCCATGGATTTAGGGAATTCGAGCCAAGCAGGTTGAGCACATGGATATGCCTGTTTTGGAAGTGGGGGAATTCGGCCGTAATTGGGTCAGGCGGGGTTCTTTTGTTAGACGGAGCATCATGCAAACACTGTTGTCAGCGTCGTCGTGGCCTCCAAGCCTCTGCTGGGAATAAAGGTGGCCTCTGAGTATAGAGAAGCTATTCATTTCTGGCCTAAACCAAGAGCCTCCCAAATGTGTGCACCAAGCCTGCCGGTCAGACGAGATCTTCTCTTTCCAAGAGGCACCTGTTCCTCAATGAGAAAAGAGAAAATGAGGAACTCAGACAGTTTAGAGCACGAAGCATTTATTCTCTAAATGGTGTGCTTTTGGTCAAGCCCAAGTCAAAAAATTTTGGGGCTGATTTCTGTCGTTCTTGGGAAATGGAAGGCAAGAGAAGTGCTATAGTCTGGTGGTGACAGAGAAAACCTGCCTGTGATCTCAGCTCCAAGACATATTTAGAACGGCATCAACGAGAAGGACAGAGACCACCCCCCCCAAGAAGACCCATTGCAGCAGCTCCCAGCCTTTTTATAGCCAGACCTCACAGCTGCTGCCTCCTTTTTCCCACTCCCGCGTCCTAAATATCGCCTCTTCGCTCTCCCTGATCTTCCTATTGCTGTCCCCACCATGTGGTCTGGCACCAGCTGCTGTTTGCCTCTACGGAGCAAATCCTCACCCATGAGGATGTGGGTGGTGTCCCAAAACATGCTGGACGAGTGTCCTGAGACAGAGGGGAGAACTGATCTGTGGCCGCGCTCTGGGCAAGCACTTGACTCACCAGGCTGCTGAAGAACAGAGAAGGTACTGCTTTTGTTGTGCTACTTTGGAGAATGGCACTTAAATGTCACCTTTTACATCTGTCGCTTGCTTTTATAGAGGACCCCCCATGGAATCAAAAGGTTTTGTCCCTGGGAAGACAAAATATTTAATTCAATATTAATTTATTTAATTCAATATTAATTTTTGGTGTTGCTGAAGCAGGAAAAAGTGGGGGAAAAAATCTCACTTTGCTTCAGGCTGAGCCAAATGTGGGATTTTTTGGTATTTTTGGTTTGTTGGCTGAACTGAAAAAATAGTGATTCATGTAGTTCCAAAATCCACCATTTCAGAAATAATTTGCTCCCATGTTTAATTGTTCACCTAGTTAAATTTGCTCCCTGTTTCACATGTGAATTTCCCTAGCATCAGCTTCCAGCCACTGGCTCTCATTATGCCTTTTTCTGGGGAGTAAAAGCTGCCAACTTTCCACACCCTCATCCCCCCGAAGGCAGTTGTTGTCTTTTCAAGTGAATTCAGCGCTGGCCGAATATGCAGAACAACAGTCCTAGAGATCTCCATCCTCCACTTTAGCCTGAACTGCCAGATCCCGTTCCCCAGCAGGTCTCTGTCTGCCTCCGTTGTCCTCCAGAGGCATAAAGCCACTAACATCATTAATGGGAACCACCCAGTGACTGGGCAAACCTGGGCTCATCCCACTTAATGCCAGTATCCACTAACAAGCCTCTGACAGGAGAAGAACTTGCCCTGTGCCAGCGGTTCCCAAAGCTCAACCGGCGGTGAGCACGTATCTCAAAAGGCCGTTGCAACCCTCAGGAGCTTTGGTGGCCATCACATGGTGGCCCTGCAAATCTTGCTGTGTGGCCTTCAGCCTCATGACTGATGGGCAAATGAGGACTCTCTCAAGGGGCACCCACTTATTGATGGGCCAACTAGTCCTCTGGACACCCCTGCTTCTCCCTGTAGGGAGGCCTCAAGCCACTGTTACCCTAATTTAGGTTTGCCAGGGCTGACTTTGAAGCGCTGCTCCTGATAGCGGTTGTCCTTTATCTATCATGCAGTGAGGCCCCAACCTCAGCTCAGGCATCTGTTACTGATAACCAGAGATGATTTATCCAAGCATTAGCCTGCATATCTCTAGCGTTTCACTGCAAGTGTTTCTGTCCATGCACGGTTTGTTTTTATACTGCTCCTTCTCTGGCCTTGGCGTCAGCCCTTTCTGCTCCATGCACGTGAAGGATGCAAGCAGGAACAACTCCACTTGTTTTGCTTGTGTGGTTTCGTACACTTCCCTCCAACGTACAGATTTTGCTTCAGCCAAACTCCATCTGCAAACACATCCTTGCAATGTGAGACAGTGGAGCAATTTGGATGCAGGGGGATCCCTTCAGATATACTCACAAAAAAAGAATTAAACTTGCCACAAAAGTAAATTACTAATACAGTACTGTCAAAAGAAGCATTCGGCATCAGTAGGAACTTTTGACGTTCTCTATTGTAATGCAAAAAATTACAGCAAAAAATGATTAAAACTGAAAACCTTCATTTCAAGGCTATCGGGATGGGATGTTTTGACCATCCAACTTCTCCCCCACTCCCCTCATTTTTCTTTCCAAATAAAACCCTGGCAGACCCATCCTGTTCTGCTAGACGGCTCGATTGGAGTGGAACTGCATATTTCAGCAGAACGCAGTTCCAGCAGAATTCCCCCAACCAGCTCTGCCTCAAAGCTATTCCCGTAACCGAGGGCGGAGAAAGCACCATCTCTTTATTTGTGTCTGCACAGCTGTGCTTCCCCTCTGCGCTCCCTAAAGCAGATAGGAACCAGCTGTGGGGTACGGGCTTCTTTGCGGTGGGGTTAGGCTGTAGCAATAGCGAGTGCACAAGGATATATTTTTATTTATTCTCCAGTTGTAAAGGGTTATTTTTACTCTTCTTCCTTTAATTGCCTTAGGAGTAATGAGGTAAATGCTTTAAGGAAAAGCTTTCTTCTGAAGTAACTTAAAGAGAGATGGACTTGTATTTTTTAATGAGTTTCAGGGTGGCTGTAAGGTCTGCCTCCCGGTGCCCTGCTCCCACCGTGGCCACAAGCAGCTGCTTGGAGAAGTGTAAAGGGCCGGGAAAATGTATATAACATATCCCTTGAAGTCTCTCCTCTGATTTTTATTCAGCTCAGGTACTTTTCGAACTGCATGTGGTTTCTACATACTCAATAACCCTCTATGCATTTCCCTGCCATCAGTTTGTCTCGTGACCTTGAATATTGTCCAACGTTAGCGTCAGCTCACGGACACTTTTAGTTTCAATTTGTTCAGCAGGACTTCAAGTAACTAATTTCCTGCTGCATGACTTGTTTTCATCTTTCCGATACTCGTTTTTTTTCTTCTTGATCTCTCTCCTGCATTTCCCTGCCTACAAAGCTGAAACCACCTCATCAGTCAAGAGCATGTGTGTGTGCACACGTTTCTTGAAGAAACTGAGTTGTGTCTTTCTCTCTGCCAATAAAGTGATTTTATCTGGTTCTGCAGAGGATCCTAGAAGCTCTCTGCTCTCTTAGTAGCTGACTCTACTACCAGTCTTGCAAGTATTTTTTTTAATCAAAGAGACTGAGCCAGAATTCCCATTGTTCACTAGGGCGTTGCTGTTAGTCCTCACCATGGAACTGCCTGGTGCATTTCAGCATCGATTCAATTCATTATCGACCCTCTACGAAGGGCCCTTCTCAGTGAGACTTTTCCTTCCCACCTGCCTGTATGTGGGAAACATCTAGAGCAAAGACAGGATTAGAAAAGCTCTTGCCAAATTCATGACCAGTTTAAGAACTCAGCCTTAGTGCTTCCTTTCATGTTTAATGTCAGAGCTACCAACACTGCCTTTAGTGGGGTTGAAAACTGAGGCTTTGCATCGAGTGTTTTAGAAGAATTAGATTTCAGCACAGAGGCTTAATTTGAATTATTGGGATTAATTTGAATGTGTGGTGTACAGAGATCTGTTGCGTGGCTGGAAAAGGTAGACACATTTGATTGTCCAGGCTGTTCTTGGCTGCATGGGATCTTCTCATTCCTGCACATATCCCTGCTCCCTTATGGAAAATGATTGTTTTGGAGCTGCTGAACTCAAATCCATAGCAGTGTCAAAGGGGCATCGTAATGTTGTAGCTAGAGACCTGTTCCCCTGCTGTGCTGAGCTGTGCAAAGGAGAAGTTTTGAGCAAGAGCCCTTCCCATTGCCACAGACAAAGCTAATAGATGACTGACGATTCTGATTACTTGCAGTTCACCGGGCTTTTCTAATGGTCCTAAATCTCTGACAGTGATAAATGCTGTCATTAAGCCTACATAAACAACCATTTTGAAGATGTAAAAGCAAAACACTTTTTCCTTCATCTTCTGAAAGTTGGAATGCATTGTAAAAATACACACGGGGCTGTGCTATTATTAAAACTGGCTTTTTTAGATTGGTCAGCTCTCTGGCTAAGACAAAACATAAGCGAGGCCCAACTATAATGTTTGTAGAAGGTGCAAGGACTGAGAACGGAAAAGTTCTCAGTCTTGGATTATCCAAACTAATTTGCTTGGTTTTTTTTTTTCTAAAAGGAATCAATTCTGCATGATGTGCAACAGTTGGGAAATGCATCACTTGAGGCTTACAGCGGCAGTTTGGCCAGCTTGGGTATCTCCTAAGCCTCATGGAAGAGCTCTGAAACCTCTCATGAGTTGATTGTGGCACTTGGCAGAGTTCCTGTCGTGGCTGTGAACCACATGCATTATCTAGCCTGATGCTTGCTGACTACCTAGAATGCAAGGATAATTTTCATGTAGTTTTATGGCACTTATTTTCTAGGGTTTTTTTTCTAGATGAAAATACAAGACAGGTTGGGTTTTTTTTTAAATGGCTCTAAATACTGTTGGTGACACACACCCTAATCATGTGCAATTTATGGCCTAAGGTTTTATGGCACTATAAATGTCTAAGCTGCCTTGAATCCTCCAGATGACTACTTTCGAAGTAGTGTAAGTGCCTAAATGAGCAACGTTGCCAAGTATATAAAATTCTACAAAATAACTTGACGCTTTGAATCCTGAAAGAGATTGGTGTCAATGAAGCGTGCTTTAATCTTTGCCTAATTAAGTCTGCTTGTTTGAGAACCACAAGTCCTTAATGCATGTGTTACTAATCCCCTGCCTAATCCAAAAAATCTTTCCGAAAGGGAATAGTCCTAACAAGACAGACATTTAGGTCAATAGAGTCTCTACTACTCCTTGCTGAGAGCGGGGAGGAGAAAGTTTAGCAGGCAAAAGCCCTCCTTTGAGCAAAATCTTTTCTGGCCTAGAAGATGAAGCATGGAACAAAGCTCAAACTTAAAATTTCTCCTGGAGCATTGTGACCTTCTGAAAATGCAGTGAAACTGTTTTGCAACCCCTGACAGCACTTGTGACCAGGTAGGTGCTGTAGCATCAGTGGAACACTCACCACCCTCTTAGCAAACCCCTCTGAGGCTGTGCTCTGTCAGTAATTGTAGTTGTGTACCACTCATGAGATCCCATGGATACTATGTGGGCATAATCTTCAACCATTGTCTTTGATGGGCCCGAGTCCATCTTCAGTGGTGTAAACAGCCTCAGACACCACCAGGGACTCGGTCACAAAGTCAGGATGCCGCCTGAAGCAAGGCAGAGCTTCTGTCCCGACCATCACAAAAGAGGCTGGTTGTACCAACCAGTGTTGAGCTAAATGCCTGACTTTGAGATAATATCTTTATATAGCATCCTAAATCCACTTATGCTTATTAAAATTCCAAGCTCTGGTGAGCGTATAAACTGCACAAATAGCAGTTATCAGGGCTACGCGGCTGGTAAGTCTCATGCATAAGTGAGGGGAAGAAGACACAGGGTGAGGCTGGTGTGTCTAGCTCTAGACTCTTGCTCATGTGCTGATTAGCAGGGTCACGTACCCTTCCTGCCCAGCGCTTGCCCTCATGGCTGCCTGTGATGAGAAGCTAGGGATCCCCTTGGGCACGATGTCTCCAGTCTGATAGGCACTGTCGTATGGCGGAGCGTCAGAGGAATGTGTGAGAGGCAATCTCCTTAGCGTCAGGAAGGATTTTCTTGTGCAGCCTCTGGCTCCTCTGATGAAATCGTTGCTGTTGCTACTGCCTCTCAGCAGGGAATGGAAACTCTGGAAAGGTTTCTTTTACAGAACATCTCGGTTTGCCTCTTCCCTGGTCCTACTCAGGGGTTCCACATTTCCGTCTCTGCCGGGCAGGGTGGTGTGCAGATGGACAGTGCAGTACTGCCTCGAACATGGGGTCCAACCACAAGACCCTGTTCCCATAACCAAGCAAATGAACGAGCTCCTCTGTGAGAGAGAGACCAGGGGAGCAGCTGTCCAGAGCATCCATCCAGCTCCTGAGCCCACAGTCACTGGAGAGATACCAAAAATCGGTGGAAATCTAATGAAGAGGATTACAAGAGACGTGAAAAAGGTACCTGAGCTGGACTGGCTTCTCAGCTTTCCTAACATGTTTGCACTAGGAATCCTGTAGCCCACAATGAGAGGTTCTTTCCTCTTCTGAGCTGTGGCTCATGCTTTGAGGTTCCCCTTTGCCTCCCACTGTCCAGCACATCCTGTGACTACTGTGAGTGATGGATGTGAGTTCGAGAAGAGTTGTAGATGAGTCTCTGTAATTTAAATTCATGTATATAAAGACTTAAGACTCTTCTGCAGAAAGGTAACAGTGACTCTGATTTTCAGTCTACTTCTCCCTGCTCTGTTCCTCTCTTGCAACTGCCGCCTGACCTCCCTTTTACTACGGTCTCCAGCGAACATGTTTCACTATGGTTGAAATTCAGATTGGTGTCCACTGTTCTTCTTTCACAGTGAGCCGCCTGTCAGTGGGAACAGAGATGCTGCCAACAGTCTGGGACTGCTGCACCCCTGGGAAGGTAATGCCAGATTTGGGCACTGGTTGATGAGACTTCCAAAATGGCAGATAAAGTACGATGGGTGCAGAGCGGAGGCAGTCTGAGTTCTGTCACGCTTCTGCTGCTTGAAGACGGATGGAGACTTTCTTTGACTTGAACATGTAACTGAAAGGCAAAGACAGGTGGGAGTGACAGAGGTCAATAACAAGGCAGACCTGACTCTGCTCAAGTTCGGATTTCAGGGTATGTTTCCCTCCCCAGTCTGGCTACAGCTCAATCCAATTGTGATTGACTCTGAATTAAGTGTGGCCTTCAAAAATCTACATTTGGATTAAATACTCATCTGTAGCAGTCTCTCAGAACCCCCTTCTACTGCCTGCTGATCGGTGGATCCTGCATGGGTTCCTGGTCATTCAGATGCAAGCTGTAGCTCTGCAAATCGACTTGAAGATAGGGAGCTTTCACAGGCAGCTCTGTGCTGACCTCCCACCCCACCCTGGAGCAATCAGGAGACAAGAAGGCCATGTCATAGATCTATGACATCACCAACCACAACCTGGATACCCAGCATCCCACTTGAACCTGTTGATGGGGTGGTGTCCTCTCCCATCAAACCCCTGGTTTAACAGAGCCTTCAGTATTGACTTTACCAAGAGAGACAAGCCTGGTGACCGCATCCTTGGATATGCTTTGCCCTCATGACCTACATACCTATAGTTTCAGCAAAGAAGGCCGGCCACAAGCACCTCTCAGATCACCAATGTCTGTGCTGAGTTCTCCAATTAGATGGAAAAGTCATTTGATAAGTCCATGGCTCACTGCCTGCTGTACTGGGGGGAGATACAGTGCTCAGGGATGCAGCTGCAGCCACTGCGGAATGCAAAAAACAGGAGGTCTTGAAAGACTGGAAGCTTTTCAAAACCAGGAGGATACACCAGCCTGTGGACAGCTGCTGCAGAAACCAGGGTCCAGCTGAGCAGGGGAGGTCTCTGGGGTAGGATACAGCTGTGGAGAAGGACTGGAAAGAAGTGAAAGAATTTGGCTGGTGGAAATGAAATGTATGAATGTCTATCAGTAACTATAAGCCAACATAAATGAAATACCAAGTGAGGCAATACAACTTGCTAAATTGTTTAGGTTTGAACAAAAATAGAAACTTCACAGTTTTGTCATGTTAAGTCTGCACTGGAATAAAATAAGCAAAATTAATTCCTTTAGCTTTGGCATAATATCAGTGCTGAGTCTGACGACTCTGGCATACTCTGCTGAGAGCAAGCCTGGTGTATCGGGTATGCTTACTCTTTCTCCCATCCCAATGGTACATTTCAAAATAGAAGCACAACTTCTTTCTAAAACCTTCAAATCTTTGTCTCGCATATGGTTATGTTAAACCTTTTGGCAGGCTGCTGTATTCAGCTTAAAGAGGGGGCATCTACTCTTCTGAATCGAGCTGCAGGTTCCACTTCAAAAGCTACACTTGCTTTTTAGTATCTCTGAAGAATCCATTTCTGATTCATTACTAAAATACAGACAAGTCAGTGAAATGCCTTGTGCATCTGTGGGGTTTTTAATGGGTTTCAAAGCATTTCATCCAACTGCTACACAGAAGTTGAGATTAACCTGCGACTGAAATGAACATGATAAACTGTAAAAGGCCATTCCAGCATAGCTGCCTGGGCTGCCAGCATTGTTAAAGGGAGACCTTTCTGCCAAAACTGTCTGGTCTAAAGGCAGATTTGCACTCCAGAGGAGACAATTTATAAGCAATGATAAACCATAACCCACCCTCTCGTACAGAAAGGTTGGAGCTGCCACCCCATGAGGGGAGAGACCCCATCCCCTCCATGACAGCCACTTTCCACAAAGGGAAAGGCCTGAAATGGAGGAAAAGAAAAATCTCAGCCAAGTGGGACACGTTTCCAACTGATACCCTCACCTGAGCATGTCTAAGCTTCCACCCAGTGTCTTGCTCAAAGCACCACTTAACCCGAAGCAGGACAGGAGGAACCGCGAGGGCTCCTGATCGCTTTCCAAGGCAGAGTTTCTGGGGTTTGCTCACCAAACGTCTGACTAGCCAAGGCGTCTGCAAACGCTTTACACCATGGTTTCACACACGTGGCTCAGGGATGGCGGACCACAGCCAGCGAGGTACCACCCTCCCTCTGCCAGCGAGCGAGAGACGAAAATCCCACCTTCTTCCTTCGCGTGGTTTTGCGATGCTGCCCCGGTTTGGTCCGGGCACATCCCGTGTCGTCCGGAGAGAGGGAAAACCCTGTAAAAGCAAGAGGGAAAAGGGGCTGGGGGGTGCAGGCGGGCGGCGGTGTGAAGGAAGCCGCTGCCTCAACCCCGTGCCCACACCCAGGGCACACCCCCAAGCTCACCCCCCATTTAAATCCCTTGTGTGTGTTTTGAGGCAGGTGTCTGAGGTAAATTTTTGAGATTTGAGCTGATTTCTGAAGTATGGGGTTTTCTTTTGAGGGGGGAGTTGTTTCTCCAACGGCTTGTTTCTTGATTTCTGCCTCTCTCTGACGGGGACAGGGCATTGCTGCCCTCCCCAGGGCCGTGGGGTGTCGGCCTTGCGTTCGCTGAGGAGAAAAGCCTGAAGGGAAGGACGGAGGACGGAAGGAGAGGGAGCACAGCGTTGGCCGGGACGGAAAGGGCGGGCGACGGCCGGGCACAACGGCTCCGTGCCTCAGTTTCCCCCCAGCCGGGGTCCTCCCACCTCGCGAGACGCTAGGGGGCGCTGCGCTATTTGGGTGCGACAGCCCTCCCCCCCACCGCCCCGCTTCCCTCAGAGCCGCGCCCCTCGCTTGCCCCGCCCCCGCGTCTCCTAGCAACCCGCCCCGCCCGCCGCGCTGATTGGCCACGGCCGTTACCGCCGCCATTTTCAAACCGCCGGTTCGCCGCCGCCGCCACTGCCGCCGCCATTATCCGCCGAGCGGAAGCGGTGCGGCTTGGTCCGGTCCCCGCCTTCCCCGGCGCGACGTGTCACCATGGAGGCAGAGCCCGTGGGCCAGAAGCCCCCTCGGCGGAGACGGGGCAGGGCCAGTGCCGGGGCCCGCGCCAACCGCTCGCCTCCGGCGGACAGCACCCCCGGTGTGGCCTCCTCGGCCGCCTCCTGCAGCCGGTAGGAGCCGCGATCCCTCCCCTGACAGTGGCCCGCGGTTCCCCTTGGGTTGTGCGCGCCCCGCAAACGGGGGCCCCACTGTTCTCCTGTCTTATAAGGGGGATCTCCCCTCAGCCTGCAGAGGACTCTATGCCCTCCTGTCTTGTAAAGAGAAACCCCCGGCAGGCTGTGGGGGACCTCTCACCCTCCTGTCTTATAAGGGAAATTCCCTTCCTCTGGTTGTACGGGACGCCCCCTCCTATCTCATAAGGGGAATTCCTTTCCTGCAGGCTGTAGGGAACTCCTTGTCCTCCTATCTTACGAGATGGACACTTCTCTCCTTCCCCCCCAGGTTGTAGGGGACGCCTCCCTCAGTGTCCTATAACGGAGGACACCCCCCACCCACCCACCCTTGGCAGGCTTTCCCTCCTGTCTTACAAGGTGAACATGTCTGCGAGTTTAGGGGATACCTGAGTATCCTGTAATTAGGTAAGGGGTCCACCAACGCCCCATCTTATGCGGTAAGAGTGGGTGAGGGGTGTTCTTCTGGTCATAACCGGTTTCCCTGCCTGTTCCTGTTCCATAAGGGGGAGAAGGTGCTCCTGTCTCCACCCCTGCGTGCCAAACTACCCCTAGGCTTTCGTGCAAAGACTTTCCTCTTCCCTCATCTCTTGTGGGGGTGTCTGGCGGGCTGCCTACAGCCTGCATCAGTTTGGGAGAAGGAGGATAGGATCCTTGTTGCTCCTCGGGGTGGGAGTAATTTGGAGATGGGGTGTCTTTTACATCCCCTAGAGAGATTGGCTGAGCCTCCAGGATCTCCGCAGGCTATAACACTGGATCAATTCCCTCTCCTGGGCATGGGGAGACCCGCCTCAGCTCCAGTGTCAGCCCTGGCTTTTTTTCTGAGTTTTAAATCCCTGTGTGCCATCCATTAGTGTTACTTTGGTATGTTGAACTTGGGAGACTTTCCTAAGACCACCCTGTGAAAGAAACTGTTACTTCTTAAGTTAATCTGAAGATCAGCTTATCTGTGACCCCGGTAATGATACCTGGATGTGTTTATAAGCAGCTCCTGCACTATCAGCAGCTGACCCTCGAGTGACCCATCTCCTGCTGACTGGTATCTAGACAAACCCAGACTGATCAGCAGAGGCTTGTGTTTTCTGTTGCCCTCAAAGTTAGGACATTACTTCTCCAAGCAGGTGATGCAGAAACCACCTATTTCTGACAAATGTGGCTCTAGTTACATCAGCCCAGTTTCTACCTCCAGGTGCTCTATTTGGGCAGAGGTTCACCCCCAGATGTGATCAGGGTCTTTTCCTTGCTGTCCTCGTTCTTTGCAGGGGAGAGATGGGGGATTTGTTCTGATGGGGGATTGCAGCCCTTTGCATCCCAGCCTGGCAGCTGCTTGGGTTGGAGTGGTGAGAGATGCTCCTGCTTTTCCTCCAGCCTCATTTGTGCCATGGGAATGAGTGAGAGGAAGGTGACCGGGGCAGTCCCTTGTTTTGAAACCTGGAGAAATTCCCCACAGGCTGGAGTGGATGTTCTTTATTAGGTGACTTAAATCAAAGCAAGGTAAACGTCGGTGAGCTTGGTTTTCGTAATGGCTGGTTTTAGTAACCATTGTGTGTTCTGGATGGTAGCACATTTTAATGAACTTTTAAAAATAAATGTTTTCATAGAAACATGCTGCAGTATCATCTTGAAGATGAAATTGTAGCTCCCTAATTACCGCACTTGAAAAGCGTGGCATAATTGAAGGCTTCAGTGATTCGGTGAGGTGATGAAACATACTGGCTCAGTTTCTGGGATAGTCGTGCATTCCTTTGTGAGGCTTGTCTGTGTGGAGAGGCCCAGGGAAATTGTGATAAAACTGTGAAAGGAGTTTATGCAGATAAGACACGTATGTATTAAACCTTCATCTGGAGACTCACAAGCAAGATGATGCCAGCTTGGCACCTAGATGTGGTCTTGTGATGTAGGTAGAGCAATTCAAGAAGTCACTATCTTGAGTTTTTTTCACAGAATAATGGAAAACTTTGACTGGAAGGGACTTCTGGGAGGTCTCCAGTCGACACCTGCTCAAAGCAAGGCGAGCTTCAAATTTAGGTCAGGTTGCTTAGAGCATTGGCCAGGTATGCTACAGAAACCTTCAAGGACAGAGATTTTCTTATCTCTCTGGGTCCCCATTCCAGAGTTTGACCACACTCATTGTGGGGGGAAATATTTTTCCTTCTATCTAATGGGAATTTTCCTTCCTGCAGCTTGCGCATGTTGCCTCTTTCCATTCTGCAGACCCAACAAGGGTCTCTCTTTTCTCTCCACCTCCTTTTTAGATAGTTGTAGACAGCAGTTAGATCCCCTTGTGCCTTCTCTTCCCCGGTCTGAGTGAACCTGCTGTCAGTCTCTCCTCATTCATCCTGTGTTCCAGCCCCGACACCATCTTGGTTGCCCTCGGCTGGACATGCTCCAGTTGTTGATGTTTCTTGTACCGGGAGGCCCAAAGCTGGACCCAGTATCCAGATGGGGTCTCACAAATGCTGACTGGCATCGCTTGACCTGATTGCTGTGTTTTTGCCACCCTAGTAATGCAGAGCCAACCATCTTGCTGCAAACCACTAATAACAGAATTTAAATTGTTAATCCCTTCAGCTGTTGGGGAAGTGGCAAACTAGGACAGAGGGACAAGTTTGGTTTTTTTTTTAAAAAAAAAAAAAACAACCTGGAAGCAGTTGTTTTTTTTTTTTAACCACTTTAGCCAAATGTACAAAATCTGTGTCTTATGTTCGAGTGGTCTGGCTGCCGGGCTCAATTCCTGAGCTTTAAGCCAGTCTAACCTTGCATGGGCTGGTATAGGTTAGTGTGTGATTTTCCCCTTGTTAATGGTGACTGCATTTATCCACCTGTTGTGGGCAGGATCAGTACTTGAGTCTCTGGGCTAGGACAGGCAAGAGCTCCAACTGTTTGCACTGTGGTTATGGTCTGAACAGCCAGCCTGCTGCACAGGGCTGCTCTTAACAGAAAATCCACGAGCTGGGGGGGTTGAATTCAGTTGGGCCTTCAGGAGAGCGACGTGGAGCACTTAAGCAAAGGTCCCTACTCCCTAAGCAAGCACTTTTGCACTAGAACATAAATATATTTAAACATATGCATGATAAATTACCTCACTCCCCCGTTAATTTGCCTTAACCTTGTGAGTGTGTGCGCACACATGCATGAAAAAGCTTTTGTCTCCAGCCCTGTAATCTGACCCTGGAGGAGGAGTCCTCTGCCCACCAGTCTGATTTTAGTCAAATATCTGTGCCGACAGAAACAGAGCTCCAGTTGCAGGCCCGAGGCCTCTGATTGAGACACCCTGTGAATGCACTAAATACATTCAGCAATGTTTGAGGGCGAGGTAATATCCTTTATTAGACATGTCCTCTTGCAGACCCTGCCTTGCTTTTGTACCCTTAGACTCTCGTGGCTACAACATTCCTGAGTAGTCTCAAATCTGCTGTTTCAGTGGGTTTTTTTTAAGTATTAGTTTGACTTTCATAGGAAGCATCAAGTTTCACTTCTGTGATGCTAGAGAATTCCTGACACTTCCAAAAGAGGGGTCTGTGGCCAGGGAGGTGTGAAGGGATGTGGTTTGGACAGAGTATTTGTAGTCAGCCTCTTGTCTGTGTAATCCCACAGTTGTGTCTAAAAAGGGAGGAGACAGTTGATGGCATACTAGAGACAGTGACTTCACAGTTATGAACAGTGAATATTTCTTCTGATAGCTCTGATCTGAGGACTGCTTTAACATCTTATAATTTTCTGTTCATCCCTTTCCCCCATCAGCAATATTACTCTTGCGCGGCAATGTGAATCAGGTTTAAGGTATGAACAGAGGTAATTAATCTGTTGAACAGAGGGAGAAGAAGCTAGAGAGTGTGTCCAGAGCAGTCCTGAGGGGGAGCAAGAAATGGGTTTACTGAGAAGACATTCACTCTGTTGCCAGCTGGTTTCTGACCCAGAATCAGACCACATTACTAGTTGTTGGGTGACTGTTTCTCTGAACTTGATGTCCCCAGCCCTGGAAGATAGAAGATGGCAAAAAAATTACAGGTAGGCTTCTGGGATAAAAGAAACTTTGTTTGGGGGTTTGTTTGCTCTGTAATCTTGTTCCCAACTTCGTAGTTTATCTAGTCTCAAGATGAATCCAGGTGAAGGTGACAGCTCAGGGGCATGTTATCTCTTCTGAGGTAACACACGTAAATAAAACAGTGAGTCCTCTCTCCTGCCCCAGACATGCTATCTAACCCCGGCTTGCCTCTTATATACATCTTTTGCCAGGCTGCATGAGCTGGTGTGGAGGCTGGCTCTGGAGGAGCTCCCTCCAACTGGGATGGCCCAGCACCCTGCTGGGAGGAGACAGGAACCCTCCAGCCCCAGGCAAGCCCAGGGCTTGCAAACTTTTTTTATCTTTGTCCAGAGCCAACTGTTCTCTCCAATATCGAGAAACATTCTGTAGCTTTCATATTGCAGAAGCACCCGGAGGCGATCGTGCAGGGTTGGAGCACTGCTGGGCTGTCAAGTCGCACATCTAATTAAAGCTCTACCTCACGCTCCCCTTCCTGAATGTCTGCATCTTTGGTAGTACAGAGCCACAGCTCTTTGCAACCGCTGATCCTATGACTCGCATGCAGTGTTGTGCTTGTTTTGTGATCTGTTGGTACTTGCTCAGCCTCTGGGGTCCTAGGCCTGTGAAGACAGTGCAGTTCTGAACAAGAGACAGCGATGTGTCACTTTGAGACAAGCTATCTGCAGTGGGAAGGGAAGAGAGTCACAGCTGATTATACATATTCATGTACTTTTAAATAGTTTAATTGTAACCGTCATTTCTTAGTAGTTATTCAAATGGGATTAATCCCAATTAACTGCCTGACTTTGTATGGAAGGATTAAAAGAAACTAGTGTTTTTATGTAGGTCACATTAGGGTGGAAGGTGGAAAAGATGCTCAATGGTCAAGTTGTGCAAGCAAGGGTAGTGTCGCGGTAAGCCCCTGAGCAAAAGGTGGTCTGAAGCAGGCTGCCCGGTGTTGACTTGAGAAAGCAAGGACAAACAGCTTTTGTCTGGTGTGATCAACGGATGAGGCTGACAAAGGAGCTTGGTAGAGTAGCAGGTGTGGGAGAAGAGGTGAGAGTCTGGTTTTCTGTTTTCTCACAGATGGTGCAACTGTGAACTGCTGCCAAAGGTGGGGTCTGGGTTCCCCAATCCAGCTCTGTTCCTGCTGCTTTCCTTGCCGCAGTCCCAGTCACTGTGTGGCTGTAGGGTGAACTGGGTAGTTGGTTTTTTGTTGAACCCGCACCCCAAAAAGTGAAGTTTTACATTAAATCAGCAGCTGAACCACCTTTCCCTATGGCCACAGGATTGCTGAATTAGGCTTGCAGGGATCTGGCTGGAAGGAAGGGAAAAAGGTGGCCTTTTTTGGCAGTCGCACTGGAGAGGTGTAATGCAAAGAGAGACCCTTCACTGCAGCCTGTGCAGGCAATTTGTCAAGAAGACATTTGTTTCTGTAGCAGAAACAGGAACAAAGAAGTTGGTTGTCCACACGGGAGAAGAATGGGTTTTAAGGAGGCAACTGAAGAGAGAGAGTCCTTCCCGAGTTATATGTTTACATACTAAAAAAAGAAAAGCTTTTTAAAATCTTCCCTGATCACCCACTTGTTCTGCACAATCTGCAGTAAACTCTTCAAATGGCTTTTATTTATTCACTATACACATTTATACTATTTAAAGTCAGTTGTTTGTTGGCCAGTGACCTAACACTGTTGTGAAAGCCAAGTGTTTTTGATGGTGATGGCTCTCTCTTTCCTTTCTTCTCCCTAATTATGGCTTTTCTGAAATGAATGTTTGTTTGCTCTTGATCTCTGTTGTGATTAAAGCCTATATTCCATCAGACTTTCTTGGGCTGGTAAAATAGTAATGAAGAGTGCAAACATACACTTTTCCTTCCTATTATCACATCAAAGTTAGCACAAATGGAAACTTTTACTCCACTGAAGAAGGTAGCTATTAAAATGCATCACTTGAACATAATTGGAAGCTACAGTGTAGCTTTCAGAAAATGTCTAGAGGCTCTCGTATTGCCACTGTTTTTTATTCCAAAAGCAGGCTGTGAGTGTCTGGGTCTGGATGTGTTCAAGGCACGGTAGGTTTATGTGCAACCACTTCAGTCAGTTGTCCTTCCACAGGCCTCAAACACACGGCTCATAGGAGACAGGTAATGCTGCAGTAGCTGTAGTATCCTAAATCGTGTGTCCATACCTCAACCTGAAGTTACTGTAAGAGAATGCTGATACTTTGGCAATCGTTCATAAAAATCAAATAAGGGTTTGGGTTTTTCAAGGGTTAAAACTCCACTTGCGTACTTTGTTACTTGTGCTTCTCCTCAGCTGTCCTTTGCACAAGAACTCCACAATGTTTCAGCAACTGGGAGAGGGCCAGGATCAAAGTATCCCTAAAACTGAGAGGATTTACAGTGATAGCAGTTATCTTGTGACATTGTATTTTCTTCCTTTAGAGACTGTTTTTCAGTGAAACTGCTAGTACCATTTTAAGGTCATATTTCTCTTTCCCTACACTTTTCCCTACCACTACAGAGGGTTTATTAAAATCCAGTATGTTGTTCTTGCAGCGAACTGGAATGAAATCCTGACCTTACTGGATACCCGTTAACTTACTGAGCACCTATTAACAACTATTGGTGCGGGGGAACTGTCTTGTACCTGGTGTTTTTCTGCAAGGGACAAAGAAGGTGTGAGCATACCTGGCTAGTCAGCTGCACAGCTCTGGAAATGGTTTCTGGGGTTTTTTTTTGTTAGGATGTGTGAAATGTGTTAAAACACAGGCAGAATTAATAAAACAAGCTGAAGTATACACTTCATATACTTTCGGTGGCCCCTGAACAAGTATCTCCAGGAAATACTACCAAGTGCCTGTGGGAACGCTCTTCCACCCCCAGTGTGCTCCCAGTGCAGCTTGGTGTTTCTCAGTGCTTGGAGATGCTGGAAATGAATGAAATTTCTCATAGGGAAGATGAGATGAGGGTTGGGAAGAAGGAAAGACCTGTAAAATCATTCAGAACTTGCTTTTTCTAAACTGCTGCTTTCCCAACCTACATGACAAGTGCCACCAGCCAGTTATTAAAACCTATTAAAACATTTCAGCACTCTCAACATCCCTCTATGTGAATGTTGATTGTGGGTAACACCAGTCTCTTAATTAGTATATGCTGATGATAGCCTGCTTGTTATTGTCTTGTAAAACAGAAGTCATGCTACACTTACCAAACAATTATCTTCACTCACAAATCATTATCCTCAACATCCAGTTGCTTAAGCTTAGCTATTACTGCTTCAATTAATATTTTCAGGGCAAGCTCATCATAGATGCCTTGCAGAATGCTCCCCTCAGATAAGTATCTCACAGTGGATGAAGATAAGATATTACAGCCAAGCCTAGCCAACTTCAGTCCTGCGAGTCAAAAGATAAGGATAGCATCTCTCCTGTAAACATGAGCCCTTCAGTGCTTTTGCACCCAATGAAGTAATCTTTGCGTGTGCTGAAGGTATCGTTTCTATAATAAGGGATGTTCTTAACTCTAGCAGTCTCTTCTGACTGGTGCTGCTTCTGACCAAGGTATCAGGCAAAGGTTGGTATGAGCCCACAGCAATGACATGGTTCAGTGTGATGAGGAGAAGACCTCACTCTTCCCCATTTTTTACTTATGAGTAGCTACAGTAGTTCTTAAGAAAGAAAACCAAAGCACTTAATCAAATGCACTTGCAGCAGAGATTGGTATTGCTCTCCTGGTAACTAAGAGGCAGCTTGTTAACATATTCTTTCCAAAATAACAAATTATGTTAACACCTACATTTCCTACTTGGATAGGAATAGAGCACAGAGGTGGAGTTTCCCACAATTGCAAGCAACAGTGCAATAGAGCCTACAAAATGTCTGCTTCGTTCTCTCTCACTGCAGACTACGCACATTTCCAGATCCCTTGAGCAAGTTTAACAGCTGCTGGTTATGATTGCTGATCTCCTGGAATCTGCTGTGGGAAGAGAAGAGATAAAAATCAATGGCACTGTTGGTCTCATAGGAAGATTAACATGTGAAGAAGAGCTTTATGAAATGGGCCTTGCTGCTTTTGCAGGGAAAGGCCAAGAAAAAGCAACTAGTCCTTACAGTCCTGCTGATCTGGCCAGGAGAGAACAGACTGACTCCAAAGGAGGAGAATTATTTTACTGAAATCATGCAAGTGAGAGACTATCCAGGCACCTACCTCAGTTATCTTAATTTTAGGAGAAGACTGCATGTCTTGCCTGTATCCTGTGTGATCAGAGGAAACTGAAACAACAAAGATGGCCTTTCACAACAGACTGAATCTTGCATCTGTAATGCAAGAAACAACAGGTAAAGGCAGGCAAGGGAGTACAAGAACAGGAGAATTTGAAAGGGATGGAAGAATGACTATGTTAGAGGGTAGGTAACCTGAGACTACATTGGGAAATACCAAAGTTCAGCTAATCAAGAACAGCAGGAAGTTACCAGTCTTCCTTCTAAGTAACAGTGGTGGGCACAGGTTTCATTGAGGATAGCAGTGGGTGTCTTGTGAGGGGCCTGAAAATGAAGTCAAATACATGTGGTTCTATAGAAAAAGATGGATCCTCCGAAGGGAGGATGGAGGGTGCAGAGAGGAATGATGTCGTTAATGTGGAGGACTAGAAATTATTTTTGTAGTGGTTTGCCAAAGAAGTGTGCAGTGTTGTCCTATATACTTGCTAAAGTCAGGGAAAGTGTTACATCAGTAATATATCCAAACAGGGAGCAGAGTTTAGCTGTTGGGAAAGGCTGCACTTATTCCCAACAAATACTTATTTTTGCCAGAACAAGATTTTGACATATGCTTAAGTGTGAGGTCAAGTCATACCAAAGTTATCTTGTCTCTTGACTTGTATTCCACTGCCAGAGAGGCAGCCTTGATGTACCATGTATGCTGCCAACACATTAGACCTCAAATCTAACGATCTTAGATGAGAACAGCCTATGGGTTAAAGAAAAGTTTAAGTAGTGAAGGAGAAAGGACCTGGTTTTATTTACATAATCCTCAACTCCAGGAACATAACAGACATTCCTACTGGATAAAAAGGAGTTGTAAAAACTTGAGCTCTAACTGTCTGGGAATGTGGAGATGATGCTTCAGACCAGCATCCTGGTGCTCTCCGTCATGCCGAGTGGATGTAAAAACAGCACAGACTCAAGGTGCGACTGCTCCCCTGACTGCCCTAGCTTCACACAAAAGCCTTGAAACTGTTGAACTTGAAATATTCCATCAGCTCCCATTGCTTGCCCTTAACCCTTTGAAAGGGTTTAAACTCCAGTTTGGCTTCTAGAGTGTTTTCAAGAGCTCCGATTGCAAAGAATTGGAAAATCAGTTTTTTGACATGTTTTTTTTCTTGTCTAAATTGAAGAAGAGATGAAAAATGTAAAGACTGCTTCCAAAAGTCTTTTCCTGCCCAGGTGGACCCATAAGGCTTCTGATTATCAAATCACCTGTCATTCATTCTCACATGCTGACATGCACATTTCCAGATGATAGCCAGCAAACTTCATGTTCTTAGTGTGCCTGCTCGAGACATCTCAAAGAACTCTGTAAGGTCACTCAGTGATCAATATGTAAGGAGGGAGCATTACCTCTGGTAAACATAGCTAAGCAAATTACTGAAGAGGGTGAGGAAAACTGACAGCCTCAAAGCTCTTCTGCTTCTCCAAGGAGATGGTATTTGAGTGAATTTAATAGAGCGCTGGGCATGTCAAGTAGGGGCAAAATTGTTGTTAACCTGCAGAATTGCCTGTCACATGGATAGGCTTTAATGTGTGATATTCTGCAAAGAAGGGCTGGAAATGTGCGTAGGTTTGAGAAAGCAGAGTGCTGTAGCACTGTGGCAGCTCTCTGCAGGGCTAGACCCAGGTATCTTTGAAAGGGAAGACTATGGAGGAAATAAAGGGGGAGGGGGAGAAGCTCGTACAAGCTGAAGAAGAGGCGTTCACATGTCTGATGGGAGAAGAATGAGACTGTGCTGCTCTTTCACCAACAGAGAGCTTGTGGGACATCTTCAGCTTCCACTGTTGGGTCAAGTTTTTCAAATGTCAGAGCTGTGTACTTTAAATATTTGCATTGTTCCTATTCCTACTGACCTAAATTTGACATCATACCAGGTGTCAAGGCTTTCAGTTTCTGTTGTATTAGGAAGCTTTTGCTTAATTTTTTTTTGTTTCAATTTTCTGGGCAGCTATTTGTCTTGCCAAAATTATGCCAAGTAAAACCCGACCCATTAGGATTTTGAAAATGTTTCTTCTTCCTCTGGGCTCGATTTTTGGGAACCGTTTACATGTGGAAGGATGTGAGCAAATGCCTTAGACCATTTTTCAGAAGTGTCAAAGTAGATGTCCTGCACTTACTAAAGCCCCCTTCAGCTCTTATGAAGTAATAAATCTGCCAAGCTGTCTTCCTCTTCCACTTCACAGAAGCAGTTTCTTCTAATACAGTAGCGCAAGAGAAATACAAAGTACTTCTTGGCCTTCCTCATGTATTCAGGAGGGTGAATACGTTTTTCTTGAATTTAGCTTATTAAAATAATAGGGGTTTGCTTTACCAATATCTTTTTTAAAAATACTCAGGATAAGCTGTAGGTAAACTTTTATTGCCTGAAAAGAAAGATTTACTCAGTCTTTGCCTGATCTAGGACATGGGAATATGATAAGCAGTTGTCTAAATTCACATATACTAAAAGTATGGAGAAATGGTTCAGAACATCTTAGTGTGCATATCTAGTGGCTGCAGATTAACCCATGAATCTTTCTGTAGGAAGATAATGAACAAGCACTAACTTAAAAACTTATTAACATAATTTTATAAGTGAAGGATTCCTAAATAGGGGCTCATCTTTGCTGGAGGCTTGGAGAAAGACAGTTGGGGGTAAGTAGTTTTAAAATATATTTATTTATATATTGTGTGAGGTGATAACTATGGAAGTGGTATCTTTTGGCAGTTGTAGTGGATGTTGCTGTTTGTGGTAGTAAGCAAGCACAGTTTCGGAGCCTATGATTGAAAGTACATGAATGAGGGAGGCATGCTAGTGAAAGACAGAGTTTAGATCTTACAATTATAAATCTTGGATGGACCTAGAACCACCCAATTTCTTACGGACATTAGTTGAACTGAGAAGTTGTCATTACTGTTGGATTTCCTGATTTGCAAATCCTTTCTTGTCAGGTTTTTCAGCAATGCTTTTCTTTTAAAACATTGCTAAGATTTAAAAGCAATGCGTAGATGAAAATATGACCTCACTGAAACTGGTAGTGAAATTGCCAGTAAATGCACTGATTTTACCATAGTATTCCAGGATTTTACTCTAGTCCGCTTTGTACAATGGATTCATTTCAAGTGCTTGTCAATTTGACAGCCACGGAAACTTTGAATTTCGTCTGACTTGCAAGGACTTCCTCTCTGGATACTGGAAAAATTTCTTCCCTACCGTTAACGCTTGTTTTCTAGCTCTGCTATCAGTTGTTGCCTTCTTTCTTTATTTTTTCCCTTTCCCCCCTTCTCTTCCTTTCCTGTCAGATCTGCCAGTATATTTTATACTTTCATTTCTGCATCAGCTTTAAATCTGCTGTCATCTGTGGTGTTGCTCTGAAGAAACAGCAGGAAACATGGGGTTTCTGGTGAGTGTCAAGCCACTGCAGCAATGAAACTTAAAGGAAAGTTTTGAAATGCCTGAGAAAGGAAAGCAGTGATAAGGCAGCCCTGACAATAATATGTGGAAGGAAGAACTCTTCCCAGAAAGGAACATGATAGTGAGAGATGAACAAACACTAAGAAGCAATCGGGTGAGAGAAACTGAATGATTATATGAAAGTTTCCCTAAAAAATAACTTATAAGTGAGAAAACAGCTGGTGATGATCCTGATGCTGCTAAGGTAAAGCAGTTAATAAGGATGGAAAAGCCTTTTCCCCCAGTGTAAATCACTTGAATGAAGATTAGACAGTACTTAAGCTTTATATGGACAATTCCCAGGGAAGCTGATGGACTTTGACTATTTGTATTCCTTTTATACTAGCAATGTTTGGCTGCTTTTTGAGAGTTAAAAGATGTAAAAATTCAGAATACACTGAATTTTTATTTAAATTTCAAAATTCTGCTCACAGGTAATGAGTATTCGTGTTTGCATCAGAGATGTTCTTGAAGACAGTGTCTCTTATTTAGTGTGGGGTTTTATTTAGTGTGGGGTTTTATTTAGTGTGGGGTTTTATTTAGTGTGGGGTTTTATTTAGTGTGGGGTTTTATTTAGTGTGGGGTTTTATTTAGTGTGGGGTTTTATTTAGTGTGGGGTTTTATTTAGTGTGGGGTTTTATTTAGTGTGGGTGTCCTGGTACCTGATGCCTTTTACTATAATTGAAGGGCCTTCTAAAAACCTGCAATGGAAGTGACTGCAGGAATTACTTCATCTGCTAATCAAAACAATATAAATATAAAATACTCCAGATTAGGAAAATGCATCCAGATTCTGAAAAAAGACTCTAGGTAGATCATTCAGTTTGAATTTGGCTTGGAAACAAGTGGTAACACCTAAGCTCTTCCTGAAAAGAGTTTTGTCTTGCAAGAGCAGGTCCTATGGTGAGTTGGCCGATGTGCCACCTTCCACAGAGCTTGTCACAGCGACTAGGATGGCTGTTGCTGAGGGATTTCTGCTTTGCATGTTATGGGGAAAAATACTTCATGCAGTGGAAAGCCATGGAGAACTGGGCCTTTGGTGAATGTGGTAGGATTGTGTCCTCAGCGGACAACCACTGCTTTACTTTGTGCATGTCTTCACAGCCACGCATGAGCTGTGTCCCGTTCAAGCATGACTTTGTCACCTCCTGACAAGCCCTGAACACAAAGGCTGCAGGCATGAGCTTAGATTCATCTTCAAAACTAAACCATGTCACACTATTAACATACCCAATGAGCTGGAGAAAATGGCAGGTGAAGATTTGTGACTTGCTTCCAAATAGGATTTTAAATGGTCATTAAGTTTGTCCTCCTAGCTGTACATCTTCCTCGCTTCCTAGCTTTTATACTCTCCAGGGCAAATTTCAGCAGTCCCTGGAAAGCAGCTGCAGTTTCATGTAGTATTCACATACCTAAATACATACCTTGTTCTTTTAACTGTTTAAAATTTGCAGCTTCATTGTTTCAGCTGGGATACCTCTTCCCTTTGCTATGAGAAATGTAAATAATTCTTCAGTTTCTCCGCACCCAAAATTACAGGTTGCCAGCAAATCTGTTTAACTCTGCAGTGCCATAGACTTGGTGGTCCCACAGTTACCACATCCTGGTGAGAGGGGAAGTACCTTATTAAATGTGCTGACATAATTGTAAGCAATTATCTGACCAAGCCTTCAACTTTACCTGCAAATGGACAGGAAGGCAGGCTTGATCACAGGCCTTGACTTCCCGGTGCCTTGCCTTCCTCAGGCAATTTTATTTAGGGTTACTTTGAAGTCTTCCCAGAAATTAAAGCAAGGACAGAGGCCCTCCCAGTAGTCTTAACAGAAAGGAAAAAAGCACAGTTTATTTCAGACCTGACTGTCAGACATTTGGATGAGTCCCGGGTGGACAAGGCAATTTCTTTGTTCCTTGAGCAGGACCCCATGCTTGTCAACAAGTTCTCCAAAAGAAGCATTTAGATCCCTGAAGAGGGATGCAAAGTGTATCTGCAGCCACGGTCCTACAGGCTCTGTGCTGCAAGCATTATCCCTGCTGCATGTGGATGGTTGACTGTTCACCTTTATTCTTGATATTATTTTGGTGAAGCCAAAGAAAATGCAGACTTCAACAACAAAAAAGGCATAAAGCCAATAATGTAGTTAGAATTGCAAATTCAGGTGGGCCACACCTTATGTGGAGGAGTAGTAACAACCTTGGCTAAAGTTTCCTGCATGTTTTAGCAAGCAGTCCCAAGGACAGACAATAATGCAGCCTGGTTTCCTATGGAGCTGGCTTGCGCTTGGATTCTCTGATGTCGTCTTTTCTTTTTTTTTCCCCACCTCCATGGTTGAGGTGTAACAGTTCATTCATCATGTGCAAAGTTGAGAGAGAAAGGTTTAAAAAAAAAAAAGCATGTGGAGATTGAGTCCTTGATTCTGGGGAATGGCGGTAAGATCTGTTAGGAAAGGCATAAACGGGCTTACCCACTGTTGGGGGCCTGGGCTGCGATCCCGGAGGTGGCTGAGCATGATTTGCATCCCACTGATGCTGCTGTGCAAAATACTTTGCTCTTCTTACAGTCTGTGGGGTGACTGGGCAGCAGGAGCTGCCGCAGGGGAGCTCTTGGGAAGGCAGAAACCTTCTAGTGCCATTTGGAAGAGGCTCAGGCTTCTCCCTTTTCTCCTCCATCTTTTTCTCGTGTCTTTCTGGAGCGCTGCTACTGCCAGGAGCTTTCTTATCGCTGTGTCCTCCTGTGCTGGAGCACACGCAGGGAGCTCCAGAGTATGAAATAAGGGACTCCAGAGCCCTGCTGTCTCTGGCAGAGCTTTCTAATTTCTTGTTCGGTCCCTTTAGTCCCTGCCAAGCACGCAATGAAATCCTCTCCCTCTAGGTGTCACCGCTGGATTGGGAAACAGATCTTTTCCTTCTTTCACTCCAGCTTTGAGCTTATTTACAATAAATTGACTGGTTAAGCTACATTTAGGATTAATTCCATTTTACTGAGTCAAATGGTTAGTGCTTCCCCACCTAGGATGAAAGAAAATAATTTCTTGAATACTACAGGCTGACTTTTTTTTCCTTTCCCGCACTGAATTAATAGTCCTCCGTGACATACTATCTGCTGACCATGTCCTTTTCCTAAACCATTTAAACTCGGTCAGCTCCAAGGTGACTTGGGGGGAGAAAAGCAAGCAAGGAACAAAAGCATGTGAACACGTCCTGGGCGCCCTGGGCTCTGGGCACGTGGGTGGGCTGGAGAAGGAACGCAGCACGGCTGGGAGCGTTCATCACCTTTAAAGTCTTCACTTTAAAAGCTCTTCTGCAAAGTTGTCTGGGTGGTTCCAGGTTCATTTCTGAGAACCCAGAATATGTTAATCTTTGGCATCAGAGAGACCACAAAAGCCTATTGCAAAAAGTTACAATTAAGCTGATTTCCCTCCCCCGCACACGTAAAGGTCTTAAGATTTTGTTTGTAACTGCGTCCATATCTTGCTTAGTGAGAAGAGTCAGTTACAGTGCTTGGCTTAGTTTAAACTTCTAGATGCAAGGTTTTCCAGCGAGATGAAGAGATTTAATTCCTGTAGGTGACTTTTTTTTTAATGGCAGTTGTGTTCATGAGTCCCTTAAATTGGCTGGAAAATATCACCCAGAGCGCTACAAAGCATTAACTAATTAGCGGCCCTGTCCTTCACAAAAGACATTGCCATTCGTTTCATGGGACTTTGCACTTAGTACAGCAATCTTTCAAAGCAGCAGGCCTGAGCAGCTGATTTTGTTATAACTGTTTTACAAAGGGGTCAGCTTCGAAACTCAGCAGTTAAGGACAGACCGAGGCCGATGCAGAAGTGCTGACTTTCAGCAAAATGTCTATTAACCACAACAGAGCCTGGCCTCTGGCTCGCCTGCCTAGAAGGCTGCCAGCTGCAGTTGGTGTCACGTCCCCTTCCCTAAGGTGGTTTATATCAGTAAAATGAGTTGGTGTTTTAACTTGTGCTGTATCAACAGTTGGGAAAGAAGGTGCTCTCCGTGATAGGTGAAGTGTTGAGATACGCAATGTTGTCAATGCAATAGCCCTTATCGTTGTATCAAGCCATGTTTTCTGAACCAGGTTTACATATGTAATGTTTTGTGTTGCTGTTTGTTATTTCAGCTGACTAATGTATCTCCCACTTGTTTTTTAACATTCATTTTGATTTGTTAGTGATTATCTTTCTGCGTCGAACCTACTGCGCTTTGTAGTCGCATGTAGTGGGGCTGTTGCAGTACTAATTCATACACATAAGGGGGCAGATTTGAGATTGTTCTGTAACCTAAATCGATTTTCTTTGTGTAAAGAATTGCTTTGGGATAATCTTTAGAAGAGACAGAGTAATCTTTGTGCTAACTGTCCAAGAATGTTCTCTTGAACATGAATAACCACTGGTTGAGCTGAGTGAGTTTTAATAACGGGTTTCCTGTGGACATGTCTAGCAGACTCTCTTCTCTGAAGACTGTACATTCTTTCTAGAGAGGTGCTATTTTTCCCTTGCACTGTGAGATTTATTTTGTGTGTGGGTGGTTTGTTTGTTTGTTGTAATAACTGGAAATGGCTATAATGCTTTTATTAAAACTTTATTATTACTCTGTTTAAAACTTGAAAACAGACTTCAGGTGTATTTATACTTCTCTCATGGAAAGAGATTAGAGACTTGTGTCTGAACTCTCCTCCCTTTCCCATCATGCTAGCTCATATGTCTTCCTTGGCCCCCGAGCAGTTACCTTTCCCTGCCAGCCTCCATAAAATTATCCCTGGAGGCAGCAGTTCCTTGTCTACTGCAGTAACTACATTTTCCCTGATTTCTTAATCCTTCATCTGTATTGTTTTGTCTGAGTTTCAAGCTCTTCCTCTCCTTGCAGGCCTTTCTTTGCTCTGTTCCTTATCTGCTACTGCCTCTAAAACCTCTATGGTCAGATAGCCAAATAACATCTGAGACTGTCATCCCCATAAAGAGAATTTGGCTTCTAGCCTGAGGTCTAACTTGATGTCTACCACCACCCGTGTGCAAACTGAGCTAAATTGTCCAGATTAGGAGAATGGAAGGTGTCTCAAACTGGAAATTGTTATCTAGGACTTGAACCAAATCGTCTGAGAGCTGATACTCCTCTAATGCTTTCCCACCAGCAGGAGAGAGTGGAGGGTCTCAGCAGCAAGCATCATGAGATATGTCCTAAACGCATACAGATGGGCATGGAGGCAGGGAGGACTGAGAAACATTGATGTGGTTTTATGTTGGAGCTCTGTGACTGCAAGCTTAGGCCAGACACAGGTACTAACCACTTGGACCAGCTTCACTTGGGACCCACTACTGAAGCTCTCATGGAAAGGGCGAGGCTGAAACGCTGCCTGAAAAGGGAACCCATCGAGGAATCTGAAGCCTCCAACTCACAGGTGAAAGGAGGTAGTTCAAGGTTAAAATAGCGTGAAGAAAGGAATAGTGAAAGGAAACAGTTATCTTGCCTGAGCACAGAAGGCGCACTAGTTAACGTGCTTTAAATGAATTTAATAAAACAGTGCAAACCCTGTTTGAGAAAATGAGTTCTCCTGGGGTGGTTACTGGCCTATGTCAACTTAGCACAGGTCTATTTGTCACTGGCTTGCAGAGCTGCCTGGGATATCAGCTCTAAATGTGTTTACCTATTTTTACATTTTGTAAGAAAAGAAAGAAAGGGACTGTGCTTTCAAAAAGCAAAAGCATTAAACAATCTCTTCTGAAAGAGCAAAGTACACCTTCAAGTCCTTGTAATGTTTAAATATTTAAAATATGAAGTCACTCAGTGCTGCCTTACCACCCACCTACTAAGGCCTGTTTCTCTTCCGATCTTACCCTTAAATTGTATAGACATTACATTATACAGCTCCACCCTGCAGCCATTTCCTGCCCAGCTCCTTAGTCCTTGGTGTTTTCTGATTATTTTTTTTCTCTTGTCTCCTTTTTTGCTTTTCCTATGGCTCCATTTTTTTTGTATCCATGGTTCCTAGACTGCTTCTGCTGGCTTACTCTGCTCTGCCCAAATCTAACCCTGCCCCTGTTTCTTTTTTCCTGCGTGGGATAAGTGCTAATCTCCTTCAGCCTGCAAAGCAATGCACGGCATCTTTTTATAGCCCTGGCAAAGATGAGAAGGGGGTGAACTTTCCTAAGAACATAAGAGCTGGTTCAGAACAAGGGTCCCTCTGACCCAATGTGCTGTTTCCAACAATGATTTGGGTGCCAAGTAAGAACAAGAGTGACACTTATGATGCTCCTTTTTCTTGCACCATCTCAGTCTCCACCGGTTTTCAAGTTGTGTGCTTAGTAGCCCCCAGTAAATCTTTTCCAAGGCTTTGCCTAGTCTCGTCTTGATCCCATGTGGACCTTGCATCCAGGGTGGCTTTTGGCAAGGAGTCCTGCAGATCAGTTGTCTACCCAGGGTGTTCCTGGCAGGGCCGTGGCCAGGAAAACCTCCCATCCACTGAAATGGGCAGGAAAAGGGATGCGACCTGCCCCCACCCCAGTGACTCTGTATTTTATGGCTTCTGCAGAACTGTCCTGAGCATTAGGAAAAATGCTGGTTTAGATTATTTCAAGCCAAAGCCATCCTGTGGCTTGTTTTGGTTTTGTTGTGAATCATAAGTAATTACAAACACATTATTCTAGTGCTGTTGAGTCCCCACATTGGTGCTATAGCAAAGGGCAAGATGGCTTCCTGTAAATACACACGTGGCAGTACCACTGCTGTTACAAATCTCCCACCTCCTCCAGTTTTAAGAGACCCTTGAGCTGCGGTATAATCCTGTATAATAGAAAAAAGCTATGCTGGTGCAAGCAAGCAACCACATTTCAGCTGTTCTTTAATAACCTTTTACATGCACATGTTCAGCCTCAGCAGAAGATGATTGTCTTTCACTGAGCACAAGCCTAACTGAACTCTTGCTCGAACGACCTCGCATTTGCTGCCGGTTGCAAGGATGCTGGTGGACCCTTACAGTACTTCAGCTGGTCAGTGGTAACTTGTTACACCACGTTAAGTTGCTGTTCCAGCCCTTGAGCCCTACAACCAGCATAACTGCATTCATACCAGGGGCTGCAGGGACAGTTTGCATAAAAAAAGAAAAACATACAGCTGAAGTGACTGTTTGCATAGCTGCTTAGAGTTAAAAAAGAGAAAAGTTTGTGCCTGTCAGCACTAAAATGTGTGTTTTCCTGACTGTTCTCTTGTGATAACTTCTAATATTTATTGGATCAAGCTTGGTTCCCACAAGAACTCAGAATAGTTGTCTGGATTTGAACCGACGCAGTCTTCCTCGGCTGGCATGGCTGCCAGGCAGCAGAGCTCGCTCCCATGGCTTCTGGAATTCCTCCGTCCCAACCACTCTCCCCCGAGAGCGTTCAAAATAGGTATCGCAGGGGAAGGGGCTCGCAGGGGTGACTCTAAGTGGAAACAATTATGTCTAAAGTACAACTAGCTTCAGCTGAACTTGGAGCCTTTTGCTCCCTGCCTGGAAATGTTCAAGAAGTTTAAAGTTCACTTGCAGCCCTCAGAGCCTGGCTTTGTGAGAATTAAAAAAAGTCAGGTAAAGTTAATCCAAAGGGGTCAGTGGTTCATTAAAGCACCCAGAGACAGTGGCCTTCACTTTGGTACATAAAAACACTGTGAAGATGGCCTTATCTTCAAGTCTAGTCTCTATGAGACAGTGCTTTCCTGTAAGCATGGCTATTGTTTACAACATTTGCTTCCTTTCTCTTTCCTCCTTGAATGTGGTCCAGATACCTAAACGTTTATTCGTAGCATTGTGCTTTATCACCTGGTCATTAAGTTTAACATCTCTCTATTGAGAAGTCAGCTTTAATTTTTTAACGACGGTGATTTCTCTGGAACACAGCTCATTTCTGACCTTGGGACCAAAATTGCTGAAGAGGATATGAACTATTTAGAATAAAGCCTGACTAAAGATTTCTCTAAGCCTTTAGAGGTACCTGCTATCAACTGTACAGCTAGGATGACATGATCAAGTGAGTCAAAAATGTATTTATGAATATTGCATCTGAGCTCTAACTAGAAACTTTGTCAGCTGGCATTTCCTAAGCATTGCACGGAAGATTCATTTCACCTAACTTTGGTCACCTAAAAGCTGATTGCTTAAATCTGAGCCGCACACAAGGTTTCTTTATAGCTGATGCAGAAAAAGAGGCGCCTCGAGGGCATAGCCAAGCCAGCTTAAAATGCCTGGCTGGAGGTGTCAGCCTCTCTCCAGGAGTGACAGGGGAGCCTGGACAACTGCCTCCCCGTCGGGGGGCTGACAGATGAGATGAGGCCTGGCCTGGCTACACACTCAGCAGGAAAAGGGGAGCCGAGGTTTGGCATGTAGTGTTGGTGTGGTTTTATTTCTGTTCCTGGTTTTTAATTGTTAGGATTATCTACCAGTCCATCATTCATGTGAGAAGTCATGCACGGCCGACAGGCCTGATTGACAAGGGACTGATGCACGAAACTCGGCGGCTCAAGAGCTGGGGGTGCATTAGCTCTGCCGCAGGGAGCTGTGCTCTTCTGCCAGAGATGATCCTGCAGCAGTGAGAGCGCTTGCACAGCTGCTGACAAGCAAAATATTTTGTCAGCAGCTGCACTGCTTCTCCCTACAGTCCTCCCCCCTCCTCCGCTTCAGCGTTTACATCATATCTCTGGAAATGAGAGTACAAATAGCTCTGTGAAGTGGGCAGAATTACTACACGCAGCATGTGCTTAATCATAGAATCATTAGAATCATTAAGGTTGGAAATCCTGATCCTGTATCAGGAGATGTTACTTCTGTCAGTAGCTTTCACTTCCTCTTAATAAAGACAAATAAAGTTTTTCTTTCTAGTGATGGATTATTGCCATAACCCTCTCTTGCAGGCAAGAATACCTGCCTGCAGGACAGGAGCTCTCTTTGCACAGCTCTGGCCCTGTGTGCCATAAGGCTGTGTGGAGGAGAGTCTGCTCTTGCTGTCTTCCAAAGCGAAGCATGGATGGAGGCAAGGGCAAACGCCCAGGTGATGGAACAGCTGGGTGATGCTCTGGGCTGCCACTGGCATGAAGACGTTAATGCTGATGAGTCTGTAGGGACACCAGCTCCCTCCTGTGCCCGGGAAGAGGAACCGTACTTCTGGAGCACCACAGTTTCGGCTCGTGCCTAGTGGTGCTTCTGTCCTCTCAGCTTGGGCATAGCCTGGAGTCATGGACTCCTTGAGGCACCCAGGTTTTCTTTGTTTTCTTGGCAGTATAGGTTCTCTGGGATGTTTGCAGTGTTCCCATCACCTCCTCGCCATGTTTGCAGGTGCGTTTAGGGACAACCTCAGGCCACGATGGCAGTTGAAGATGTTCTGTGCAGCTGCAGAGTTGTCTCAGCAGGCCAGCTCACGAGCAAAGCGGAACAAAGGTTTTCCTACCCAGGCTTATGTTTGCCACCTCTTGGTTTGGCCAGCGCAAACGTTTGCACAGTCAGATTCTAAACTGAATCACTGAAATGGTACTCTTAACAATAGCCTTCTGTGAAGATTATTTGTATCTGTTTCATTTCAGTGCTCGGTTGATGGTGTGCTGCAGTGCGTCATTCGACCAGAAGCCTTTGAAAAATGCTACTGTGTGCTAAGCATAAACCTTGAAGTAACTTGAACAGTTGGACAGGGATTGGGGTGGGGAAGAGAGGAGACTTGACCATGTGCTACTGAAAAGCCTTTCTCCTGCAGAAAGCTCTGGCTGCCAGCCTTAGCAACAGTGCTAGGGCGCTTAGCGTTTGCTGCATGTGACTTGGAGCAGATACCCGGCTGGGGAGGGAAGTGTGAAGGCAAACTGGAAGGAAGATGCTTGGGTCATAAGGGAAGTCTGTGGTGAAAAGATATCACTTCAATCCTCAGATAAAACTAGATGTTGCTGTGTTGGCTGTGGAGAGACTGTTAATGTGCAGCTCTGGAGAGGTCAGGCGTGCGATTATTTAAGGATATCAGTGCATGTTTAATCTCCTTGGGGCTCATCTGCTTGTGTTCAGTGCTGCTGTTGATTGCTTCTTCAGACAAATAGCTATAATATTCCACCAATACCTGTGAGGAGCAAACACTTCTAAAATGGAAAATCACTCTTCCCGTTCAGTCTGTGCTGAACTTCATAAAACTATTTAAACAAAAATTTAATGTTCTTTGTATAATTTGAACCTGCCCAGAGTGTCTGAAGGCGCTTCCTTTTAGAAGCAGAGGTTGTTCCAACATAAAAGAACAAAATAATAGCTATTCCAGAGTGTCTGAAAAGTACAAGAAGTTCTCAGCTCAGCAGTAGCACTGCTCGGTCCTGTCCAAGTGGTAGATGGATTGAAGTGTTTTTGATTGCTGTTTAACTCCACTGCTGGCCATGCATTTTCATGGCTTTGCTATTTGAAAGCTGAGACTGCTAGAATTACTAATTGCACCAGTGTTGCAAACCCTGCTGCTGCCAGAAAGTTATTGCAGCTTTCTAAACCATATTTCCAGAGAGCAACCCGTCATTCTTTTGCTCTCTATATAATTACGGCTATAAGTATCCCGCTTCCTTTGTGTGCTACTGGCAGCGATAGCATTAATGAGGTAGCATTAATGACGGAGAAGCAATCTGCAAACTTGAACTCCATGCGGAGTTCACCGGCACCATTTTCCTCTCAGCCATTGAAGTACTGAGTTCTTCTGTCTTGCTTTTAGATATTTAAAATGTCTGTCAATAGGTTTTTCAAGTAAGGCTTTTACCCTGGAGCTTTTCAAGATAAGGAACTGTGACAAGCACTGCCGTAAGTGCCCTTAGTCAGAGTTTGTTTGCACAGTGCTTGGGAGGCCTCTTATACTGGCCAAGGCCTCTGGATATTGTTGAACTGGAAATATTAACTATAGTAGGTTGGAAATCCAGAGGCTCTCTTTTTTTTCCCCTGCAGAAAAGCTTTAAATTAAAATTCAAGAGACTTGGTGGAGCATTTCTGTTCTTGTCATTCAAAACAGGATTCACCAGTGTGGCTTGTTCATTTGGGGAAAGAGAAAAGAAATCTGTTCATGTTGCTGTAATATTCACCATCTTAGTACTTAACTGGTGCAAGTGGTTTATATTTAAGAACAGATTGCACTGAAAACAAAAAAAAGGGGGTTGGAAGTCAGAGGGGAAGGAAACACAGAATTGCTGCCCAGTCTGAAGAATGTATTTTGGAACTTTAAAAAGTTAAGAGAACTGCCAGATCAAAGCATTTCTGCAGTTTCCTGGATAAGTCATCAAAAATAAGTAAAAAAAGAGTGCAGACTGTCGAATGATGCTGACTAGGCGGTGCGGATTTACAGTAAAAAGGGAGAAAAATGTTTCAAATAACATTAATGGGAAGTTGCTCCAACCTGATGAGTGATGCTCTTCTGTGCTTTATCTTCTAGTCTGACTAATGGGAATCTATTCTAGCACGCCCTTTGTGGATGTCTTTTGGATTTCTGTTTGACCCAAAAAATCTCTTTCATGGCTTTCCCCCTTCCCCCCCACAAAAAAATTAGCAAAAGTCAACACAAAAAAGCCCTGTCTCTGGGGAAGACAAGCATAAAAAGGTGCTTAAGAAGCAACACAGTACTTGACAGAAACAGTTGCTTTTTGATAAATTGATTTAAGATTAGGTATTTTTTCACAGCTGCTTACCCCTCCCTTCTGAACTTCAAAATATGTCCAGCTCTGAAGGGAATCATCAACCTCGAAATTAAATTGTGAGGACAAATTTGGCCAAGTGCTCACTGCCATCGCTTCATCCATACTGTCCTGTGCTGCTGAGAGGATCCTGATGTTTATTCAAGGAAGCTGGTGAACAATGACTGTTTCCTTAGTCTGGCTTCAATGTGAAACGATTGAGCCTGCCTACTTGCCTTTATCAATATGTTATCTACTAAATTGCCCAGACTTCCTCTATTAAGATTATTGGGGCCTCATCTCTTCCCCTGCTATGTTGCCGAACAGGTTTTGAGTTCAGGACTTCCCCTGCCTCTCTCAATGTTGGTAGCTGGTTTTCTAAACCTGTTTGCAGGCCAACTTGAAAATACAAATGACACGTGCTCTTTTAAGGTTAAAAAATATTTCATAGCTAATCTCTGTATGGACCATCAGCGTGGCAATCTCTATTTTAACAGGCTCTGGAAAGATTTACTCTTGGCAAGACTGGCAGTATCATCATTTGCTGGTAAGCAGCCTGGAACATTCATTTCTTGAAGCAAACAGTGGGTACCAAAACAGAAGTGTTTGTTCTTTCTGTACAGTCTCAACAAGATTGCCCTTCCCCTGCTCTTAGTTTGGAGAGATTTGCTTTGCCAGCGTGTTGCCGCAACATTTTACATCTCGAAAATTATTTTTGTGTGTTCACGTAATCATCTTCATAACCCTGAAGTTCTTAATCACTTTGAAAGAGGTTTCAAAGTTACATGAATCAGCCAGCTACAATTAACACTTTCTGCTTGTCTTGAGCCTGGTAAGATAAGGAAAGAGTCTGTATCTGCTCATCCTGTCTTAAACTAGGAAATTATGCCGGAGACAGCCTATCAAGAAGAATCTTTTTCAAGGAAGTGACTGAATACTACTTTAGTCCTTTCATTTGGGTGACACAGCAGGGATATCTATGGATGTCCCTGCAATAGGGCTGGGCTCTTGGAACAGCTTTGCGGTAAACACAGCAATTAACTATATCCAACTGCTGGCACCAGCACAATACTTTATTCTGCTCTCTTCAAGTACTAAAACATTACATCCAGGCCACTCTGCACTTGCTTCAATTAATCATACAGTGTTTTGAGCAATGACCAACAGCACAGTGCTTCATCATGCAGCTCTGCTTTTTCTCATGTTGTGTTGTGAGATGCGTTAGTTAAAACTTCCAGGATTGCTCTTACGGTCACCGCTGACTTTTAATTCACCAGTGCTGTCTTCAGGTTCTTGACAGACCTTGCAAGGGATGCCCGTCTGAGCACTGCAATCATGAGTCATCCATTTGCACATAATATGCATGGTAGTCATGCAGGTGACTTGAAATTTGGCTCTGTAGTTTTGAAGAGCTTTGCAGGCTCTAGCAGAGCTACAGGCAGAGCAAAAAATCAAGCAATTCTGCAGGCAATCATCCCAATGATCTTTGCTTAAATGGTACCTTATCAAGGCCCAGTTAGCAAGTAGTGACTGGAAAGGGGACGCTGGGAGATGTGGTGAAGCTTCAAGATGACAGAGGCCACTTTCCTAAAGGTCTTTTTTCCACCTAGCACAAGGGTCTGCTTCCCTCTATGTCTGTCCATTTGTCACTCCTGACAGTTCCTGGCAGATCTCAGCTCCCCACACTTGGCCAAAGACTTGAAAAAGGAAGGAGGATCAGTAAGATCTCTTCACACCACAAAAAGCTCATTCCTATTACAAAAGATGGTCAGGAAATGTCTGTGATACCAAGATCTAGAACAAATAAGAGAATTCGTACTCCCAGAACACTGTCGATGTTGGTGGCATGTGAGAAGGAACAGTTTCTGATTTCTACTTTACTCTCTTATCTTGATTGAGTCCTCTTACCAGACCATTGAAGAGGAGGAAAGAGCAGCTGGTCTATAACGGGCTCTGTTGTTGCAGAAGATCTGCGTTGGGTGTTCGGAGGACTGAAGGGAACTTTTTAACTGGGGCAAATATTTCTATATTACATGCCTTTTGTGGGAGGTGTTAGCTGCATTTCTCCCCACAGCTGAGTGACCAAGGGAGAAAGTTTAAATGATGGAGTCTGAGCTAGAGAAATTTCTCTCCAACTCTTGTAGACAACTGGAAACAAAGCTGCCTGTAGATTTTTTTTGAACCTCAATCTTATTGTACTCCCCACCCCTACAACTCGTTTTAAAATGCTGAGGTTTCCAAGGTTAATGCCTCTCATACGTGATCATTTCTCCTTTTCATGAAATAATAGTGGCTATGTAGTCTTGATACTGAGCAGTAGCAGTAGAGAGGTTAATACCTGTGTGATCATCTCTGCAGGTTGTCTTTTGAAAGACACCATCAGGCAGGTTCCCAGGAGACACCGAGAAAAGCCTTTTTCAAGGACAGTGGGGAGGCCAGAGTGGGAGGCATCTTGTGCATTCAGCTGTATGAGTCCCACCCCGGCCTGAGCAGAGGGGTGTCTGAAATGCTGCACAGGCAGTCCCATGAGGTACATGCCTTACAATGAGCACGTCAAAATAAAGCACTGCTTTGGACTAAAACCTTATTATAATGCCTGTACAATAGGAATGAAGCGCGTTGGGCAGTAAATGGAAATCTGTGGTGGTTGCTTTAACCGTATGAGGACATGATGATAGTTGTACAACACCTTTAAATTTGAGCTTTTTGAAAGGCTGCTGTAGCCAAACTTACTTTGATCATACCCCGTAAAATCTCCATTTGGTTGGAAGCTGAGTGCACTAGTACAAATGGGCCAAACTCCTGCTTGTTCTCAATGGCAGCTTTGTACCCGTGGTCCCATTGCTCCCCGCGGGCAGGGGGGCACAACTCGGGGAGCACTGAGGACCCTAGACAATGCAGCTGGGGCAGCTACAAGCAGCCCACATCCATACTGGGATGACTGGGAGTTACTCTCAACAGTTTGCAAGCCTCGTGTGGCTTCCAGGTCACAATTTGGCTGCCTCTGGTGTTGGAGATCAAGATTCATGGAATAAACTTATGTTCCTGCTTCCCAGCATAAAAGTTCATGCCTGCCTTAGAAACTGAGGCTTAGTCCATTCTGGTAGCTCTTTATAGCTGTGCAGGGTACAGTTTGCAGACCATTAATTATCTCTTTGCTTTTTTATCTGTAGTCAAGGAAGGTTTAATCAAACTCGTAAATTTTGGTCTGGGCAGCCTAGCAGGTTAGATGTTGGGATGAAACAGTGAGGATTTTTCTTTCTCATGAGAAAAAATGGCTCTATTTTAAATTTCAGAGAAATCCGATGCTCATTCCCAGATTTTCTTCCCGAGCGGTATGTACTCTTATAAATCCCAAAGAATGTTCCCTTCCAGAAGTTTCTTCTCCATCTAGCAATCAGTGTACTGGTATGCAGCTCTTGGAAATGCCACTTTCCTTTCTGGAGCAGCGTCACAGACACAGTGATTGTATTAAAAGGTTTTGGCTGATCCTAAGGTACCTGAAGGTCGTGTGTTCTGAGCCAAAGTTTCCTCTGGTTTTACATAAGTCTTAATTCGTGCATATGGTACTTTGAATAAGCTTATTTTTTATATTTTTATATTTTATAAACTTTAGGTATTTATTTTAGTTATCTATATATTTAGGTATCTAAATCTATGTGTGTATATATAATATAGATGGCATATTTACTATTCTAATCACTTTGAAGCCCATGACGATGTTCCTGCTTCCTGGTTTTCCACTGCAGATGCTTCTCACTTAGCATTTGCACTGCTTATATGGCAGCTGCCTCGCTCAAACCCTTGGAGCAGGTGAAATGCTCCCTAAACAGGTCCCGAGAGGACTTCAGCCACCCCAGAAACTGCAGGGAAGTGTTGCTCCTATTCTGTGACCTAATGAGGTGGCCGAACAGCTCTCGCTCCCTGTCCGAATCAAAATATATCATTTTCTGCTAAAGGCTGCTTCAGCCTTTTATGTGTGGCAGACATATCCCTTCACCACGTGTGGGGAGTGAAGAGCAGATGCCCTTGTTGCGCATAGTGGTCTTGTCTTTTTGGTACCGGGTGCCAGATAACGGTTTTGGGTCATCTCCTTGGGTCATCCCAAGAAACAAAATCCACAGCCCGAACACTGGTCCTTCCTGGAATGGGGACCACAGAACCAGCTCCGGCATTTAGCAGTTGATTAGATTTGTCCTCAGATTTGACTTTGAAGTAAAATAAGGTGTCGCTTGTATTAACAGACCTATGCTAAGCAAAGGGTCAGCACAGAAATATATTTCTGGAGGAAAAGTGCTAATAAGCTCACCTGTGTAGTCTACATCTGCTGCATAAAATGTTTGTCTCATCACCGAAAGCATCTTGTATTCCTTCACATCTTGCTTCCAATAAGGTACACTTCATAAAACATTTATCTTGTTGCTCTGCATTGGCTGGTAGAAGTGCAAAAGTATTTTCTGGGTGGTTGACTTATATTTTCCAAATACCAATCCAGAACACCCCACCCTGCACAAACCTTTTACAGACAAATGCTTTTTCTCTTCCGATACGGAGAGCTGCTGACATTAAATACTACTAATACTCTGTGAGATGAATTTTCAGCAATGCCTGAGCAATGCTGGAGTGCAAGTCCCCTGAAAGTCGGAAGGATTTGCATTCCTATATTATTTCCAGGTTTTTTATAATCCTGTGGGATCTTAGTACGAAGAAGAAAGGTGCAGCTGGCGAAGAGATGCCTTTTCTGTCTGAGTTTGTGACAGCAAGGGGGAAATCTTCTCCCCATTAGGCGATACAGCTGGCTGCCTTTGAAAAAAAGTGTGTGGCCCATTTGGGACTAAAATTCTACATGCAGAAACCCAATGACAGACAAAAATGTTTCTCCATACTACGGCCAGAATAAGCTTTAAAAAATTGTTGCTGGAAACATACCTTAAGTCCACCAGACAGTGAAAGTTGGAACGTAACTTGTTTGCTTAACTCGGTGCTAGTACAATAAATGACTTGCATAAGGCAATTCGTTTACCATTGTTCAAAGAGCAAGGATTATACAAACGGTCTATTGTGTGTAGTGCTTTCTGGTGGTTTAACTTTCTTGGATCGAGAATGACTTAATGAAAGACCACAACTCAATTCCTGGTTGTAATTTTATGGGAAACTACAAGGCTGCATTGTCAAAGGTGCAGTTTGTTGCCTCCTTTCATTTCAGCTTCATTAACCTTGGAAAATGAGGCCACAATATTATTATTTTTTATTATTATTATTGTTTTATCCTTCCTCTTGGTCAGATTGGCAGGTTTGTGGTCAAAGAGAGATTTTTCCTCCAGACCAGCCCGCAGGGCCCAGTGGGAGGTTTCTGCCTGCCTCTGTTGCACAGAGCCATTTATTGTAGTAAACCAGGATTTTTAATCTAACACCTGCAATCGTGGTGGGGAATACTGGCAATCCTTTTGGTCTCTCTTTCCCAAAGACTGTGCTACATCATTGTCTTTGCAACTTTTGTGCTAGGAGCTGAAAATGTACGATACCGTCAAAGCTGTGGAAAAGAGATGTAGTTTATCAATTACTACAGCAACCTATAAATTATTTACTTTATTCCTTTTTTCCACTCACAGGTACCCTCTGAGACGAGGCAGCTCTTTCACGTTTCTGACTCCGGGACCGCACTGGGACTTCACCCTGGTGAGTAAAACAGCTGGTGGGTGCATATTGCAAAAGCATGCAAACAAAAGCATGAATGGTGAAGGTTAAGGTCCCTCTGCCTGGAGGACAAAGAAAATCAACACATTCCTCTCTACCTGGCTAGACACTTTCTGAGCCACTGGGGCTTCTGAGCTTTAGCTGGAGGGTGCTTTTTCCACACAGGGATTAAGAGAAGGCAGGATATCCTGGACACTGTGGTTTCTTTATAAACTTACTTTCTGATGTGTTTCAGCAGTCCTGCTAGCTAAACTGGCAATGCAATAGGCAAGATATAAAACATAGTGCAGAAATAAACCTTTCTTTTTTCTTAAATACAAAAATCTGTATTTTATGTGGTATAGAGAAACCATCTAGAGCAAGTGCATGGCCTTATTGCCTTGTACTCTCTTCTCTCCATCCTATAACATACATCCCTTACTACAGAAATGGTTCATATGCAGCCTCCAGAGCTGGTAGAGAAAGGTAGACCACTCTGGAGGGTGATTCAGAGGACCTACACGGTGTTTCTGTTCTGAATTGCTGCTTCATGAAGTCTGTCACTCTTCATGCACTGAGGATTGCAAGGCAATTAGTCAGGTGAAGTAGGTGCATAGCGCTTCGTGTCGTGTATATAGATCTTGTCCCACCTTAAAGCTCATTTTCATGAGCTGCCTAAGCTGATTTGACCCCCCACTGGATGGAAGTGGTGATCCCATCCTCGGCCAGCAAACTGATCTGGCTGAAATACTTGCCTTACCAAAAAGAAAACAAAGAGTTTTGGATGAGCTGATGCAGCTGACTGCACAAGCTGTATGAATGCCTGTATCGGCACGAGGAAGGGCGTGAGAACATGTCTGGAGGTGGGGAAAAGGACAGGACTACCTTTTATGAAGGAGATCTCATCTAAAATCAGATGGAGCTTCTGTGAAAGCATGCATTTAGACAGGCACTTTGCTGGCTGTGCCTCGAAGGGCAGCCATGTGCAATTTTGAGGCTGCACAAACACCAGTCCAGTGTGGGAGTGGATTAAACAAAACCATAAGCTCTTGTAGTTTTTTCTTTTGCTTCATTTTAGAAACTTTCATCTGGTGACTACAGCTACATTAAACATATACACTTGAATATTACAAAGCCCTAGAAATTATATTCTTTCAAATTTAAAAATATTGTGCTCCTACATCACAAATTAAAAGCATTTTGATTGAGTTTCAAGTTATTCTTGTTCTGTGCATGTTTTTTTAATCTGTTTTTATTCAGCTATAGGCATATTCAGTTCAACTGTCAGTTACAGTTAAAGTGTATTGTATGTCATGCCACAGACTGCAAAAACCAAAGAAAATGTTTTTGAAGGGCTTAATTGCTTATCTGCATTCCTCCATCATGTCCCTCATCAACCTGGTCCACCAACACTTCTCCCTTCAAGCCCAAGTAGCTTCATTTCCTGCTACAGATAGCGGATAGCCCTGAACTCCAGCCCTTTTCTGGAGATCCAAGCTTTCCTGTGACTAGCTAGAGATTAGTCTTGGATTAATACACCTAACACTGGAAGAGAATTAAACACAGGCGAGAAAGAATAAAGAAGGAGAGCACATAGCTGTGCAGTTTGGTTACCCAGCAGACATACTCTTACTGCATGGCCGGGGACCAGGTCTCTGCTTAGTCTCTGACAATGTATTTACACTGGCATGCATTGACCAGAGCGCTGTATTTTGTATACGGGCAGCAGCCTGTAGGCAAGCAAGAACTATACTTTTCTTGTGTCATGTCTCTCATGTGCTGGAGTGTGTCACAAGGTTTTTTCCCCCTTGATCACCAAGTACTCATATGCTGGTCACAAATAGCATCTCTTCATGCCATAGTTTGTGCAGCTATTTGGCCAAAAGTCTGTAAAACGAACTTGGCCTGAGTCTCAGGGGAAGTGGGTAACTCAGCCAAGTGTCCTTTTCATGCCTGCAGAGGTGGGGTGGGTTTAAAGAGAAGGACTAGTGCATGTTCTGTACAATTCTAAGAAAAGACTAATGCAGTTTGGGTTAAAGCATCCTCTGGATGGCTTCTGACTGGAAGCAAGGTTACTCATGCTCTGTTTTCTTTTCTTCCTTTTCATTAAGGAGGATTCGTTTATAAGAAACAGGCACTTGATCTTTGTTGACTTAAGGGTCCTGATGCACATTCCTCACCTGAAGCCTTTTTGGTGTTTTATGACTTCAGGTGGGCAATAAGCAGCAAAAACCAGACTGATCCCTAAAGAACAAAATATCCTGGTTTAAGGCAAAAGCCCTTAGTAGGAGAGAGGAAAACTAGATGACTAGAATTGTTTTTAAATTGAAAAGCAGTACTTTCTTAAAAAGTGTTCCTGGATCTTTAATCGGAATCCTTGAAATGTAATTAACATTCATGCTCATGGCGTTGTTTAGGTCTTTCTAAAATAAAGTCACAACATATTTAGATTTCCCCTCCTGATTAGCATTTTTTATGCTTCTCCTTTACAATGCCTCTTTGAGAGCCTAAATCGGGTCTCACGGTTTTTACAGTTTAATAACTTTCGTAGAAGTAACTTTTTCCACATGACTTGAGTTTCGTGAGAAGGTTAATGTATCAGATCTCTGATCGTGACAGTCTCAAAAATGTGAGAAAACAGTACCGTAGCAGTTGCTTTTCTATCATGTGGCTTTAAACGCCCAGATTTGAGCAGTCTGAAGAGGCCGTTTTCTTGGAATCTGTTTCTGTTCTGGCACCACACAGGAATGATACAGCTGGCTCTGTAGTGAAATGTCTAAGTTTTTGTATGAAACTATATTGGGCAAAGGAAATGGGGTCCAGCCAATGCAATACTTATTGCATAAGTCTAGCCAGTTTAAAAACAAAACTTTGGCCTTCCTTTCGTGTCTGGGCTTTGGTCTGGAGCCGTATGTTAAAGATGTTAATATACTTGACTACATAAGGAACGAATAATATTCAGACCGAAAAGGCGTGGTGTCTTTGTCTTTATTGCAAGTTTTCTTCTGTTAAATAGATGCTAATATCTTTGACTTACATATGGGAAAAATAATCTGCAGACCGAAAAGGTGTGGTTATAGCAGTCTTATTGCAGGGTTTGATAAATAACCAACCCTGAATATTTTACTAAACCTAAAAAAAACCAAATGTCTGCATTCGCATGTGTTCTCAAGCCTGCCAAAGGTCTGTTCAAAAAGTATGGTGTGCTGGGACATTAATTCAGTGTCAATGCTACAAATATCGTAAGACATAATGTCTAATGTGAGAATTTTTTCCTCTGTAGTTAGCAAGTCTGTCAGTGAAGGGACTCACTCACGTGACAGAGTCAGTATCTTGTCTTTGCAAATACAGAAAAAAACAGAAAAACTGAAGTCATTGGGGAACTTTGTACTTGAATCCACTTCTGTAGTTAGTTGGGATAGCTGAGAAAAAAAAACACAGCACCAAAACCCAAAATATAAGAAACTAGTGAGTGCACTTCTGTAATATCTCACCATTACATGTATGTATTTAATAGTTAAATGGTAGAGTCAGCATAGCGTGGACAGGTGAGAAGACACATTGGAGCCTAAAAAAACATCATACGAAAGGACTAGCAAACAAGAGAACAGGTTTCTGAGAACCCTTCAGGGAAGCTGGACATTCCCTCAACAGCATCAGATTTTCAAAGGAACCATGGAAACTAGGCTGGTCAGCATTTAAAAATAATTTGAACGAATACTTGTATTCAAACATTTTAAATAGACTTACAATGACGACAACCATCTATTAAAGCTGAAACTTTAAAGTTATTTGAATAGATTATTGAATTATAAGAAAAAAGGAGTTACATATTTGCTCCTGACAGAAGGTCAAGCCGCTGGACTGGTAGAGCGCAAAACTGAAATTTGCTGAAGTTCAGAGTGGACTTGTGGTCGTAGTTCCCTCTGCAGCTGCAGAGAGGGAGTTTTCCCCATTTCACCTAGTTCAATGTCTAGTCTGTTAAACGGATAAACAACATGTAGGCCAATATAGAAATACAAAATAGTTTCTTTTCTTTTTTCTTTGTGCTTAATGAAGTGGAAGAGGATGAACTTGACTCATTCTGAAATGTTGAAGGACAAGGGTCAAACACAGGATGAAAATCAACTACTTGTTTCATGGGTGACCAAACAATTTATGCTCATGACCCATGTTTTTTCCAGACCAGGTGATTTGCAGGCTGGCACAGTCTAACAGGATGAGTCCACAATTAGTTTTCCGTTATCTGGGTAATGAAAAAAATAATGTAGAAGCCCAGATAGCACAGAAATAGTGGGAGGTATTAGGAAGCTCAGTGCAGATGTCTTTGATCATTGTTCCACTGGCTTGTGCTCTTCTTCGGAAAGGAAAATAGCTGAGAGCTCCCTGGCCAAAAGCCTCCTCTTTCTTCCACAAAAATGCTTATTCTTTTAGCCCGTTGCATTCCTAGCAGGGATGCTTCAGCCACAGCTGTCTACTGGCCATGTCCAAAGTAATGAATTAAATAGGCGATCAAAATGCTCTCACATACACACATTCAGCTGTTTAGGGAACCGCACTAAAACCAAATCCCTGATACACAGTAAGAATCCCCTGAATAAAATATATTTGGGTATTAGAGGGTGGCTGAGGAGCAGGAACAACCAACCTAGCGCAAAACTGCTTTATGCTGGCACTGTCCCCAGGGTGAAATCTGTGGATCCTCTCGCTCGCAGACCCCTGCCCAAGCCCAGCCCTGCTGGTGAGCAAACGTTATGAGAGTTAGGCATGGTATTTCTGGTGTCCTCCAGAGACCTCAGATCCTAATGATCACCAAGTCTGACTCTCTTGGTACCTAACTCTATCAAAAAGCCCAACTTCATTGCTGGATTGCTGACCTCAGAAACCACAAAAAATGTTTCATTTAACTAAATGAATCTCAAATCATTTAAGAGTGGTAACCGCTGCATTCTGTCCTGCTACTGAGATTTCCTACTTAAGACTTTACTCACAACCACAATTATGGGAGTACAGAGAAACAAGCTTATAGGCATATAATTTATAGGTATCGATCAGGTGACAAAACTCATGAAACAGCATAAACATGCTTTGCATTTGTTTTCAACCTTTAGTTTTTTGAGTTATTACAGGTAGTTGGGGGTGTAAAGAAAGAAAATGTCTCTAGTCTGCTTTATAAAAAACAGAACCTTCTCTCTGAACGCAAATTGAGTGTACAGCTATAACTCTTGTTTCATTTCTTACAGAAGAGGAAGCGCCGAGAGAAAGACGATGATGTAGTCAGTCTTTGCAGCCTTGACTTTAAGGTAATCAAAGGATGTTCCTCTACAATATTGTGCAATCATCTGCTTTGTCGACTACAGTGGCTTCTACTGGGGAATGCCATACTTTCTGTGTTTGCATTTCACCATCAACAGTTTAGAGACGTGTACAGCTGTGTTTGCTCTTGCATACACCTCTGGGGTGGGCCGAGTCCTGCTAGCGATATCCGTAACACTCTTTGTTATCTCCTGTTTTAATCATTTGAATCCTAAATCTGTCACAGTTTTAATGTAGTGTGAAATAAATGTGTGTAACCAGTACTTAACAAGAACATAAGCATTTTCAAGTGCTGGGAAGCAAAACTGTGCAAAGCCCCTTCAAACGTTGCTTTTGTTTGACTTTAGTTAGTGCGCTTCGTTGTATTGCAAACAAGCTGGACTGGCTGGGTGGTAAATTGTTCTTAAAGCTATGGATTAAATTGACTTAAAAAAATGAGGGTGGGGAGGTGCAAGTTTCATCTATTTCCAAGGACTATCCAAGCCTGGTTTTCTGAAAGAGAAACTACTTCTCGCTGTCCATCTGCCCTGAAGATCTTCTCTGAAGAAGGGAAGGAAAAGAAATAGGGTTTTTCCTAGGAAGGTGGCTATTGAGTTGAGAGTTAACTAAGTGGGTTTTACGGTTTATTGGAGTGGGATAAAAAGTAATTTGTTAGTGGGGAATTTCCTGTTTGACCTAATGACTAGTGCATCCTCTGTTGTTGTCACTTACTTTGCATTTGTGCATTATTTATTAGACTCACTTAACCTGGCTACTGCTGGATGCTTTCCACAACCGACTGTCCTGTCCAACAGGCTAACTCTGGGCTTTGACCTCTCTAGACTAGATATCCTGTTCCAGATAAGACCATCCCTGTAATTCCCCAGTAGGGGAGGGAAAAGAGCAAAAAAGATTATCTGCAGAGGTCTGTGACATAGCAGTGCTGATGCCTCTGAACTGTTTTGGGCTTGTTTCATTTCTGAGGTCTTTCTGGTTTTCTGATGCAGATGGGAGTGTTATGGCTAGGAAATCTGCCCTCAGGGAAGAGGATTTTCTTTTTCTTTTCTTTTTTTTTCTTTTTAATTGGACTACCTTTTTATGCGTTGGACAAAATTGCATGAATTAGGGTTTCTCCCACAAAGCAATCACTTCAAGGTGAAACTAAAATACCAACAGCAATTTGTGTATTCGCCTTTTAAGAGTTTTAACAGAAATCTTCCAAGGAAAAAGGGAAATCCCTAGGCTAATACAGTCAAAGTTCAGACTGCAGCTTTTGCTTAACCTGATTTTTTAACTTGTTCTTTTGAAAGGGTCAGACTTTCCCGGCCATTTGAGAGTTTGAGGCACACCCACCAAATACACTTCAGTATTCTTGTTAAAATACATTAACGGTACTGATTGGACTGTAATTTTCAGGCTTTTTGATACCGACTCTCAAGGTTATTAAAAGTTTCAAAAGCACCACAGTCAACTATTTATAGTCAAATTTTAAAACACACCAGGACTTCTGAGTCTCATTGAGCGCTTATGCTGTAGTACAGATTATACTTTGCTCTGTCCAGATTTGATGAGGGTGAACCAATAGTCTAAAATTTGGCCACATCAGACACAGATATATCTATTTCATTGATGAAATAAGGTCAGAAAAGAAGATCAAGATAATTTAAGAATGTTACGTGTAGGTCAGAGCATATATTGTTTATCCCCATCTTACGGATGGGAACTGATTTTTTAGAGTTTGTCTTTATAAAGTGTAATTCCACAGCGTAACTGTTATTTCAGCTCCACTATCTCCCCCAGCAAATATAGCTCAGCTGACAAGCTGCTGTTTTGTCACCATACTTGTAATAGTGGAGGAGGTTAGCCAGCATACTGCATTCACACTCCTACTAGACATAATTGTGCTGACAAAAGTGCCATGTAGATGGTGATCCCATGAAGGGCTGCTTTGGAGCAGGGACTTGCATCCTAGTATCCCAGACTTGGCACCCTACCCAATGTATATTTTTAAAATAAAGGTATGGGGAAGGGATTATTTAATTTGGATGTGTACCTGTCTCTTTGAAAAGGTTGAGCAGTCCTTTAATGATGTTTAACCCTCACATATTCTAGATCATTGTTCCGCATACCAGGATGATGGTATGCAAAATGGCAGGGGAGATCACGCCAGCCCAGACGGACTGACTGCAATGCCCTGGCTATTCTTGCTTATTTTGGCTTGTGAACCTCCTCCTTGCTGCCCAGAGTCCTACTCAAAAGTGAACCAGATCTAGGTCTGTTAAACTTCTAATTTGACTCTCCAAACATTACCAAAATATGAGCGGGAAGTTACAACCTGAGACCATAGTGACAGCATCCACTTCCTTCAGCACTGAGCTACCCCTTCTCTTGTGCCAAAACACTCTCCTTTTGGGAGAAAGAAGGTATTTTCTCCCCAGATCATGTCTACAACGCGGGCTGTTGATAATTGTCTGGATAAGACAGAAGGGAGAGTGAATTGCAGTGCAGGGACAGAAACAAGAGATTGAGGACAGGAATTTCTTTTTTAAAGCAGATCTTTATGCTTTAAAACTAAGAGTTCTTTTTGCATTTCAGGTAGGTTTATGACCAACTTTTTGTTAAGTGATCACATGTGAAACGGTTCCATATTACCCCCGCAGTTATGTAAGGTGTTGAATGATTCATGGGAGGAAGCAGTACTGTGTTTTCTGAAGGTGTGTGTATCTTGATGTTTGTTAGCAACTAGATAAATACTTTTCAATATATGACAGGGAATAGACGGATGTGATGGTGTATTTTACCAGAGGCAAAATGAAGCCAGGCTGAGTAATGGGTAAGAATCACGTCTCGTCTGGATGGTGTTTTCTGTTGGTTATGGGATGTCCTTGTAAGGCTTTAGGAAGAGGGATTTCAGAGAGGAAGTGAAGTCTTAGTGAGGACCCTTTTTATGAACCACCATGTTGTGTCCTTCTGGAAGCCTTACTCACCTTTTTGGGACCCATTCTGTGAGTATTACTCAGCCTGGATAGGAGTTCAGCCCAAGCAAGCCCTAGAATTGTACTAGTGTTGGCAGCAGAGAGACTGTGACGACAAAGCTGACAGTGACAATCTCTCCAGGGAAGCCAGATAAACACTGATTTATTTTTTTTTAATGTAAAAAATTACTTGGAAAAGAAGAGGAGGGGGAGAGAGAATCCTAGTGTGCCTGCATTCTTGCTGGTCCAGATCACTTGAAACCATCACTGAGTGTCTTTCTATGGTCAGAGCCCCCACAAGCAGCTTGGCTTCAGGCAGGGATAACACAGCCTCAAGGTCACCACTAAATAATGCAAGAAACTGCAGCGGTAACTCCTTCCTTTAGAATATATACACACAAGTTTTAAAGAAACAACAATAACAGTCCTTCCTCTTCCCTTCCCCCTCCCAAAGATACAACTGCTCTAGAGGACTTTTATGGGAATTTTATTGGCGTGTCTGATTCATGCAAGAACGTGCCCATGCATAAGTTACAAATTTGTATTTGGAAACAGACTTTGATCAAAACGAACATCTCTGGCATTGGCTAAACCACGCAACTCTGAAAAACAACATTTGGCACGTGAGCAGGTTGGGAGCTGAAGTCAACTGTAGCTTCTTGCTCCATTACTCAGTGATTAGATGTTGTGTTTAATAATATCACGAGATTGGACGGTCCATGTTTTCTGGTGTTGCATTCATATTCATAAGATGGAAATTGCTTTTCTGGCCTGAGCGCACAAATGTTCACTTCAGGAATGGTTGATGTAACTCGTTTTCTACAGAGGTCTGCAGAATGTCATAGGTTGTATTTCAGTAAAAATGCATCTGCACTATGGCTTGGGTTTTGGGGTTTTGTTTTGTTTTTTTTTTTATTTGTAACTGTATAATGGAGTTGAATGGCAGCTAATTATAGTGACCTCCCACCATCCAAAATAAATGCTGGATTCCAGACCAGCTAGTAAACTTTTCAGATGACCCAATAGTCTCTTGATGGGTCATAGACTACTTTTGCTCACTTTCCAGAATACTGCTCTGAATTTGGCTCTGAATATAAATATCTGGGAGTGGAATGTTAAACAGAGCTCATGGACAGTAAACAACTTTATGCATGGCAGAGGGGGTCTGACTGCCCTGGGTGCACGAACACGTATGGGAGAAGATTATTGCCTGTGGAGATCTTACTTATTCCAGTCCTCGAGTGTTCTGCATGTTATGCTATATATAGTGCATTAAGAATAGCTGCAGAGTGAGTTTTTAGGTGGATTTCAGTTCCTAGTAAATAGGATTTCAAAACATACACACACAACAATGAAAATGAATATGCTATAAGTGTAATGGATGCTTTCGTTTTCCCCGAGACTTCAAGCCGCCAAAGGGATTAAAATGTCACAGGTTCCTTCTTTGAAGAAATTGAATCCAGATGTCAGGCACATTAGAGGCATCCAGGACCTGTGAAAACTGGGAAAACTGCCCACTGAGGAATACCCCCCTGCCTCCGGGCTCTGTTAATGCACCAGCTCAAGGCTTCTCCTCTCCAACCAGTGGCGGAACAAAGATCTTTTGTCGTTGGCTCTTGTCAGCAGCAGCAAACATCCTTCTTGCAGGGTTAGGTATAACACAAAGCAACCCTGAAGTGTCCTGCCTGATGGTCGGGTCTGTGTAACCTGGCCAGACCTGAACTATGAGGGTATTGAGGGTGCTGTAATGACTCTCTTCCACTGAAGGTAGGCTGAAAATCACATTCCAAACCTGCTAGGGTTTTACATTAACTGTGTCTGCCTGCCACTCTCACATATGATTTGCCAAGAGAAGAGACAGGATCAGGTCGTGCGTGCCGGCCACCCTGGACACAGGTGCTGGAGGACATATTCAGCTGTTGTGGCAGCATTCCTGCATGCCACACTTGGCAACCCCTGGCACTAGCCAGATGCCATATGTCGCTTAAACAACTGAGTATTTTTAACTGTGAAAACTTACATCAGTCTGGAATTGTACACTGGAATTTGGATGCATGTTTTCTTAGGAATTCATCATTTGTTAATCTAAAATTTATTTGATGATGCTTTGGGGCTGAAATAACAAAATGGCATGTCAATACCCTAGAGAGCATTTTTATTTAGCAGCAGCTCTACCCAGAATAACTTGCAGGAGCAAGGAATGTCGCAGGTATGAGGCCGCCCAGGACTTCAGGCAAACAGCTCTGTGTAACAGCAGTCCTCCCTTTTCCGTGGAAATGAAAACCCAAGTTAAAAATAAAACAATGAGGGCTGGTTGACTCCTCTGTCACTTGAACTTTTCCCGGCTCCCTAATTTGATAGTAGGATAGGAGTCACCAAGGTATTTTGCTCCTAGAAGTGAAAATCCCCACTGGAGTATAGGGGAGGAATGCTATTAATACCCACTGGCAGGAGAGCAGGAAGAACTGGTCTGTTACGCATCGCTCAGCGCAGCGACCGGCCGGGCTGCCTTCTCATGGCTTCAGAGCCGCCAAGGCATGGGCTGATCCCTGCCCAGTGGGCTGGAGGGGCAGGGAAAGGCACAAAGGAGGTTGGGGCCAGGGCAGAAGGGTAAGGGGGCACTGGGAAGACAGAGGGATTTGGTGTTGGGTAGAAGAATATGCCCAGAGTTAGAGGGAAGTTGGAATTACGGTGCGGGGTGTATAGGATACAAACCCATCAGTCTGGCTTCGTTGCTTCTGCAGCATGAGGAACAACTCTCTTTTTCCATTTGTTTTGGGTTCACCAGAGGGTTGCCAAGTACCACAGCCTTGTTTGGGATGGTTGGCCCACTGGAGTGGCGTTTGCACTACAATGAACTTTACTAACTTAAAGGTCATATTCCCACTGCCTCTTGCATGTGTTGTAAGTAGAGCAGAGGCAGGTAAGTAATGTGCAGGTATCGTAGCGTGCTCTGAGCTGTTCTAAGGCCGTGCTGATTATATTGCTGTAGAGGGGATGCCGTGGCCCTGGGGAATGGTTATTTTACCTCTGCAAGATCACCTTCCACCCTTGCTGCCTTCAGGCTTCTCCAGATTTATTGCCTTCCCTGCGTTGCATGTTGGTCAGCAAGCACCCATTGCAGAGCGCGTGTCTCCACTGCTCAGGGTGGATTTTGCCTCGAAATGGCACTTGATGATCTATACAGATATAACAGGCGTACAGAAATCATCCCATCTGCTATAGAGGCAGCTGGGAACCGCTTGTCTTCGGGGTTTTTTTTGTTGCTTTAAGGCCTTACCCACCCCTTGCTTTGAACAAAGGGCAGTTGTCCAGGGCACGTAACCCTTGCATGTGCCACGCCAGGAGGCATACAGTGAGCCCTGTTGCATCAGGCCAGAGCTTTACCTTTCCACAACATGACATCAGCAGGCTGCATCAGCTGGGGCTTGCATCACCACGAATTAGTTAGCCTCACAAGGTGTCACGCAGAAAGTCAGGGATCTCCCCAGTGAATCACGTGCTTCCCCGGTGCACGGCAGCAGGTCTCTTCCCCGAGGGCTTGGGAAGGAGAAGGACTATTTAATACTTACGTCACAGAAAGCACTTCATATGGCATGAAGTGCTTCAGGACGCAGGACATCACATTCTGGTCCTAGCAAGAAGCGTTTTAAGTGCTACCTTGGTGTGCATGACTCTGCTTCACGCCTTCCCTCTCAGCTCCTGGTTGCTCATCCCCTATTTTTAGTTGACTCTGCATGGCCTGTCTACATCTCACTGAAAAGAGATGCGTTCTCGGCGTCGAGAAGCGTTCTTGAATCTTTAGGCCAAGTTTAACAAACCTTTGACCTTAGACTGTAGGAGAAATGGGCATGTTTGATACTCCCAAAAAAAAATGATCAAACTCAATGGAGGGTTTGCCTGCTCCTCCCCAGAGTCATCGTCCCTTTGGTCTTTTGTTGTCTTAAAAATGGTTGACTTCAGTAATCCAAAAAAGGATTACCCATATGTGAAAGAGCCACAGTCTGTACTTTCAACAAGGGTATGGAAACTTGCTGTATCCTGAGTTTCTGAGAATCCTGCGGTGGACGATCCTAAATGTCCCAGTCTCGCATCGCAGAGGTTAAATGGGCGCAGATTTGCTGAGAGCAGCTCTCCACAGGAGAGAAGCAAACAAAGCTAAAAAAAAAAAAAAAGTCAGGGGAGGGGACAGCAGGACTTTCCTCCTGCCCATTACTCTGAAAAATGCCATTGCAAACCCTCTGCCCGTCCCGCAGCGGCCACGTGGCAGCCGGGGACCAGCTCGGCGGGGACCCTGCAATACTCCCAGCCACCCCAAATTTATCTCCTCCGAGAAGAAGGTTGGTTAGCATAGGTAGGCAGCAACGCAGCTGCCCTCCTATTGCCAAATAAACCGGGTTTATTTTTACCAGCACAAGAGACCTTTTATTTTGGAGATTTGCAGCGGTGCCAGGAATAATATGACTTGAACAAACAAACAAAAAATACAAACCCTTTGCATCTACGGCCAGGCCTGCTGGGACAGGCTCCCCTGTTAGAAGAGGGGGAGAGGCTCAGCCCAGCCCCTGGCTAACAGACCTGTGCCAGCACAACCTTTAAAGCTGAGAGCAGACTTAAAAGCACAGGTCTAGACAAGAATTCTTTTTTTTTGAGCAAGGAGGGCTGAGGCTGGTAGAAAAAAAACAACTCGCAGCAGCAAATGATTTATGCTCCAGTGGCGGCAACGAGAGCCACCGTCAGGAGGAGCACATCCCACCGCCACGCTTGCGAGACAGCTGTAGGCAGTGAGTGCCAGCCAAGAAAAAGAGAGGAAAAACTCCAAAAACCAAAACATACGTTTGGCTTTGTCTTTTTTCAGCACAAAGAGCGAAAGCCCTGCGCTTTTCAAACCGCCTTCCATCGTGGGCTGTGATGGAACAGTCCTCTCAACCCCCAGTGGGTGCCTGCATCGCACTGCCTTAAAGTAGAACCTCTCAGAGGTTCCAGTTTTGGGGAGTTTAGGAGGAAATAAGGGCTGGGAAAGGGCTCGCCCCCGGCACTCTGCCTCTGGGGCAGAGGGCGGGGCTAGTAGCCAATGGGCGTGGCTTTGGCGGGGGGCGTGGTCGTGACGGTAGCCCCGCCCCCGCCGGTGAGGTTGGGGCGCGGCGCGGCGGCGGGCGCAGAGCGGGCATGAGCGCGGGCTGAGGCGGCGGCGGCAGGGGGACGCCGCGGACGGCGGCCATGGTGGCTCACGACGAGCTCGGAGGGCTGCTGCCCATCAAAAGGACTATCCGGGTGATCGACGCGCAGAACCAGTCCTTCAGGGAGCAGGAGGTGAGGAGGAGCGGGGTTGAGAGAGGGGAAAAAGGGGGGGGGTTGAGGGGAAAGTGGGGGGTTTGGGAGCCCCCCCCAACCTTCCCGCTCTCCGCGCCTGAGGAAAGGCGACGAGCCGGGTGCGCTGCACGCTGAGAGCCGGCGCCGGAGTGAGGTGCAGGCAGCGATTTAAAAAAAAAAAAAAAAGGTCTTTAAAAAGAAACAACAGCTTCACAGCTCCTGGAGGGGGGTTGTCCCGGAGGAGTGGGACCGGGGACCTCGGCGCCTCACCTGACCCCGCTCCTCCCAGCCGGATTTTCGTTAAAAAAACGCCTTTTGCTCTGTGTGCTCTTTCCACTGACAGGATTTTTCCTAATTAGGGTGTTTGTTTGCTGCATAAACAAAAAAAAACCACACAAAAAAACCAAAAAAAACCCGATCATGGGGATTGGTTGGGGTTTTGAGGGTGTTGTGTTTTTTAAGTATTGTTATTTTTGTCATCTGTTGTTATGTAGATTAGAATAATTGCATTCCTGGTAGATGCTCGCATGCCTCCTGCTGCGACAGAAGGCAAAAGTTCAGCAGCCAGGTAGGGACCGGTGGCCCTGGGCAGGGTTTTATTGCCGAGATTAGCGGTGAGATGAGGTGGAAAAGAAAAAACAGGCGGCTCCAGACAGCTCTGGGGCTTGAGGGCTCCGGTCTGAGTCGCCAGCCTCTTAAAATCCTGGCTTTAAAACAGCCAAACTTGGGCAATCTCATTGTGCAAAAGGGAAACCAGATGCTGGGAGAGAAATAACATAAACCAGATCTCTTAAAGGAGAGTAAATCGACTCTAATTCTTAAAACGTGTATTTTCTGTAGGGTATAACTAGCACACTGGGAATCTGAAGTTAAACTTTGGGTCTGGGCTTGAGCAATGACTCCTAAGCCAACACTCCTATCAGTGCCAGGTACTGAGTTGCTATCAAGAGCCACTGAAGTTATCAGTGGAGCATGAGGCCAGATTTCTGCCTTGGTCGTGAACAGCCTGTTGAATTTGAGAAAGGCGAGGGTTGTAATCTCCGTACCGACGTGTCAAGCCAGAGGCTGGTTGTTCGGTTTGAGTGCAGACAGCCGTCTTCAGAACAGAGTGTGAGATTCAGCGAGCTCCTTACACGTGAATCTTAAAATAAGATAGTCAGGTGGCGATGATTTCTGGTATGAATTATTCAAGCTGGTGACTAAAATCCCTTTTTGCTTATTTGGCTTAATAGGAAAAGTTTTGCTGTGCGTGGTTTTTAGATTTGTCACCGTGTTTGTACGCATCGGTATGGGACCAGCACGTAGGACATTGCACTCTAGTAAGCGATCCTTGTAAAAACCACTAATTATTACCTAGCGTGGGGGAAAGGTTGTAGGTATGCGTGCTGCTAAAGGAAAATGTTTGTTGCTCAAAAGTAGAGCCTGGTTTTCTTTCGAGCAGCAAGGTGCAATCTTTTCACAATGTGACGAGTCAACCTGCACTTAGAAGCACTTGAAGAAATTCCACTAGTGTGAAGTCTTGTCTGCCAGCTGAGGCATTGAGGCACAAATTTAGGTTTTGTGTGTATGTTTATGATATATTTATATTCACTTTTAATGAGGAGGCCCCTGGAAAAAAAAATTCTGAATGGAAGCAGAGGTGCTGTTGAACTCGCTGGGGTTTTAATTATCTGCTGGTGCTGTAATGCTTAACACTACTAGCTTGTTACAGAAACTTTACAGACTTCATTCTAATCTGGGCTTCTGTAAGTAATACAGCGTGGAGACAGGCTAATCATTGTTTGCAAGTACAGAACTAAAAAAAAAAATAGTGAGCCAAAGTTATCCATAGTATGAACTGCGCTGAGTCTCAGCTTACACCACGTCTGAGTTTGACTGTAAGTGGAGTACATGGCCCCAAGCTGAAATGCAGATCTCAGAGAAGGTGAGGTTTCTAAGGAGAGGGATTTTTTTCCCCCTCCCTACCTTGGATCAAACGATATCGCAGGAAGGAGAAGAAGAAGAAACAGATGCGTTTTTTTGGCAGTTGAGCCATTCAAGTCTGAGAGCACTCACAGGACAGAAAGTGGGATTTGTTTCTCTTTAAGAGAGGGGAAATGGCCTTTTGCTAAGCTGAATTTATAGCATACAGAAGTTTTTCTGTTGGCCGAACACCCCAGGGGAGCACAGCACATCACACGTACAGAAAACGCTCTGGTCGTGCCAATCTGTGTGAAATTCCTCCTTCCTCAGAGCAGAGGAGGGCTCCTTGGGAGCTGTGCTCCCTCTCGTTCAAGAGAGCAGTGCTTTTCACTTCAAGCCTATCTTTGCATGTCTCAGTACGTATCAACTGTTCAGAAAAGCGGTGATTTATAATCCCAGGGAGCCTCTTTGTACCGCCTGTCCCAAACGGAGAGGCAGGAATGCCTTCTGCCAGACCTTGTGCATATGCATGTGTCGCTTCAGCCTAGCACAGATGCGCTGGGAAGGCATTCACACATGTCCCTTAGCGCAGATAGTGTGTCGTTGTATCTCGTATCGGGAAAGGCTGCAGAGTTGACCCTTTAACAGTGAGCTGCGAAAGACTGTACAAGCGTCCTAAAGCACTGAGGTTTCTTGCTATTAATTTTCAGTGTCACGTTTTTCTTTTCCATGCTATTTATATCGCTGGCCTTGACAGAGCTGTGTGTGGCTTATGTCTGTATATTTTCTGCTTACATTCCTGCAGTGTCTTGGCTTCTCTTGGCTTGCGTCCCTTTATTCTAGTACACTGATACATGGTTTTCTACAAGTAAATTACCTGTCCTTTTCCTCCACTCAGAAATGTCTGTAACTGATTAAAGTTTCCTTGTCTTCTTTTGAGCCCAGCCTAACTTTCCAGCCTTCTACATAATCCTTTTCCTGACTGACTCTGTCTTGAGTGCAGTGGCTCATGGTTGGCAAAGGGAAGAACTGACTGCAGTGTTCCCGGTGCTGCGCCTAAACCCAGCTGAGGGTCCAGGGTCCCAGGGTTGAGGGTGCTCTCTTATAGCTTTTCCCCATTTCTGTAGTACCATCATAGTTCTGAGATTATCCAAATGTTTCAAGCACAGCTTTGAACATGCTCTTTGCTGTGCCAAGAGGTCTTTCTGTTCTGCATCACTCATAAATTGTTTCTTTTCATGTTTCCCCCCTGCAACTTTGAAGGCTTAATTCAGTGTGAGCTAACCTCCTCTGTTGCTTAACACTGCGTGTAGGCAGGCAGACGGGCCACTCCTCGGGTCATGTTGCTGAAATCAGATCTTACATACGTAGCTTTTATGCTTCCTCAGCCCCATGACTGGAATCCAGCTCTGTGTGTTCCTATTCCCTTTTTTTGTTTTCACCATTTGTCACTTCTGTTGCTACACAGAAGCAAAGAGTTTGGGCACCTTATCTTGCAATCTCAAACTGGAAATAGAGACAGCGGAAAGCTTGTCCTAAGCAGTCTTCTCCATCTTTGCCTGTTAGCCTTTTGAAACGTAAGAGGAGGGACTCAACTGTAATTAACCTAACCAAAAAGCCTAATAAAGCTTTGGTAAAATTCAACTGAGAGGGACTCAAAAAAGAGGCTGCTTCCATCGACTCATCTGAACTTCATGCTAAGACAGTTCCTTGTGATGATGAGTCATGTCCAACCATCTGCCAGATGTTTAAGAGCACCAGGGCACCTCATCTAGGCTTTCTCCTAGCCTTAAGCTCTGAGTCCATCTCTTCCTGGCATCCCATTGTGCACACCTTTCCTGTACAGTCCTTACAACACAATATTTTTGATGTAAAATATGTAGGGTTGCCAGCACGATTTTAAAAACTGATCTGAGTTTAAACAGCAGGAGGTTTCCATGGGGCGTTTCCTCTTTCTTGGCAGCATTTCGCTCAGGACAGAATTGAAAATGCTGTGGGCTCCCGGCAGGGATTAGTGGTGTAGAAAAGCAGAAGCTCTATCTTTCAAATCTAAACAACGTGTAAGAAAAATTATGATGACTTGCGGGGGGTAGTGGAGAGCAGAAAGGGGAGGAAGCTGTGTAAACTAAAGGTTTTAAACTTTATCCACTTCGTGTGTGCATGTCCCTCGCAGGAATGTTCAGCATGTGGTCATTTGCTGTTAGAATAGCTGCTGAGGCTGTCCTGGGCTCCAACTGCTACTTTTCTCTCCAAAATAAAATTAAAATGGAAAAACACATTCTTTCTACAAAGGAAAACATGATAAAATGGAGAAGCAGATCACAGCTCCATCTTTAGATGAGAGTCACTTGCCTTGCGGAGGAGAATGCTTCAGTCTATTTATGTTCAAACCATAACAGTCCCTGTTCGAGCCCTAATTTGCATTCTGACTGATGTGTATGTTATCTTGCCTCTTTTACACTGGGCAAAGTCTCTGCAGTTTAATTGCAGCCTTAAAGTTCAGACAAATATTTACAGCCTCTGCTTTCCTTTCAAGATGAATGGCTACTTCAAAACACACTCTTTGCTGTGTTTCCCACTCCTTAAGTGGGTTCATGCTTTTTAAACCTGCCTGGGCAGCTTGAGCAATGAAGTGGGAGTCACAGCCAGTGCAATTTGTTCTCTGCTTTATTTACAGGAGCCAAGCAATAAGCGGGTTCGGCCTTTAGCACGGGTCACATCCCTGGCGAACTTGATCTCTCCTGTAAGAAATGGTGCGGTTCGGCGCTTTGGGCAGACAATACAGGTAAAAAGCAGAGCCTTCTAGTCCTAGAAGTCTAGAGACATGGGGAAGATACTGGCTGTGTTGGGGTAAAACAGGTACTGGGATTTCAAGGCATCTCTTGAAAATCTCCTGTATGATTCATGCAAGGACAGAGAGCTTGCTTGGGACATGGGGATGAACAAGAGTTCAGGAGTTCAGGGATAGCTTGCTAGATAACCAGCTTATCGAGGGTTTAAGCAGTAAAAAACATGAACTGATTCAGATAGGGAGAATTAGTTGATAAACTGTTCCAGTACTTGAGATATGTGTATTGGAGCACGTGCTTAAATGTGAACCTGCTGTTCAGCGATCTTTCAATGTTAGAGAAGTGTTGTCTAAGAAACGCTATACCCCACACATGCAGATAAGAGCGCTTCTGTGTCTGGGTTTTAGTAACATTGCAAATCACGAGAGCAAAGTTTAAGTGGCTCCTGATTAGCCTCGTTATAGGTAGAATTATGATCCTCGTTTATTTACTTCCTCATACTTTGGAAATAGACGTGAGTTTTACCTGCCCATCCTCCTCCCAAGCACTGCTGCTGGATCAGTGCAGGGAGAGGCGCATGGAAAAGCTTGCCAATCTCTGGGCTTTCAGGGCTTTCTCAGCAGCTTGATTAAAGTGTTCCTTTATCTGAGGAAAAGTGTCTGGGTGTGTTTTCCTGCCCTGTACAACAGAGGAGGATGAAGGATTGGGAGGGGTATGGATAATACTGTAATACTTCTGTACTTCTGAAATGGTGGCTCTACATATTTTTTTTTTTTACTTTTTTTTTTTTAAATCCCTACAGTCATTTGCCCTTCGCAGTGACAGCAAGTCTCCTGGCTGTCCCCAGAAGTCATGTAGCAGATCTGCTGCTCCTACTCCTCCTAAAAGAAGAAACAGCGTACTTTGGTCTGAGATGTTAGATGTCAACATGAAAGAGTCCCTGAGCACCAAAGAAATTAAGCGCCAGGAGGTAGGCTGTCCGTTAAACAGCAGGACTGAGAAAGGCGGCCGAGGCCTTGGCTTGGGCTGTTTCCTTGGCAAGTAAAAGAGTAATGAGCATCTGTCGGTGACTGTATCTTTCTGTGCACCTTCACTTCTAAACCGCTAGATTTATTTCTGCATTAGGCATGGGAAAAGGTAGGCTTCTCTCTCTTGAGTCACTAGGGAGTTCGTCTCCCCAGTTTGACTCTTCAGAGATGCCAAACTCTTTCCATGGGGGTGCTCAGCATTTCTGAAATTCGAGACCCAGCCACGCTGGTTGCTTTGCAGCAGACCCAAAGTCGGGTTCCCTGTAAAGCCAGCTGTCTTTCCCTTAAAGCTCTTGACAATTGGTTGAAAGCCAAATAGCAAGGCCTTGGCTTGCCTTTTTCCTGTAGTTCTTAGACAAATCTTCTAGTGACAACACAGAAGCTGACTAAAGACGCCTGGGATTTGACCTCTGCGGTTTTCTGGGTTTTGTTTTTTTTCGTACTTGCCTGTGTAAAACTAGTGATTTAAAAGGCGCTAATATTTAATTTGGCTTGTGCATGAGCGTCAGAGCTTTCACACAGTTGTAAGTAATGTTGCTTTCTCGGAGCTGGGAAAGCCGGCAGATTTACTTGAGGTTGCCATGCCCAGGTGGCATACAGTGATTCAGATGGCAAAACCGCCTATTCAGGCTGCAGAGACAGGATGTACATTATGTGAGCTGAAAGGCTCTTTGAGAGGAAGACTGGGATTAAAAATGACTCTCAATGCTTTATCCCTTTCCTCACAGGCAATATACGAAATGTCCAGGGGAGAGCAGGACCTAATCGAAGACCTGAAGCTTGCCAGAAAGGTGGGTGTTTTTTTTTTTTCTGCAGTCAGTACTCATATTACAGACAATAATGAAGTTTCTTTGCATCTGCAAACATTACATATCAGCTTTATCAGGCCCAGAATCCACAGTTTGAAAGCTGGCCTGGAAAGTTGTTGTGAACAGTCGTACGGTACTGGTTTGATTGCAACAAACCCAGCCAAAAAAGGATTGCGCTTTTCAGTCCTGCGGAGCTAATTGGGGAATCCCTCTCCCAGATGAGAACAGTTCAGACAGGAAAGTCCTTTTCATTTGAAGGCCTTGATACCTTCATACAGAGGTGAATCTTTTAGCAGTCAAAGTCAGTGTTACTGTTTCTGTTGGCTTCACTTCATATCTCTCCTGCACATGATATATCCCCTCATATTTAAATTGTCAGCTTTTGGGTTTGGGAGATTTTGATGTATTTTAATACTGACGTTCTTTGACAGGCCTATCATGATCCCATGCTGAAACTCTCTATCATGTCCGAGGAGGAACTCACCCACATATTTGGGGACTTGGATTCTTATATTCCTCTGCATGAAGGTAAGAGCAACTGGATCATTTTCATATAATGTGCTGACTAAGAGTTAAACTCTATGCTTTCTCACATTAGAACAGCTTACAAGGGCATTGATGCAATTTCTATTCTCGTGTTTCAATTCCAGACTTGTTGGCAAGTTTAGGAGAAGCAACAAAACCAGATGGAACAGTGGAGCAGATTGGGCCCATTCTTGTGAAGTGGGTGAGTACACAACTTAGAGACAGCAGGCTAAAAATGCGCTTAAAGAACGTTTAAAGCTAGAAGCCGAAAAGCTGTGGGCTTTTGTGGCCTTGAGCGAAAGATTGAAACGGAAATCCTGGCTACACTGAAAACAATGGGAGTCTGTCAGCCGTAATGGGCCACGATGTCACCCTGGAGACTTACGCTAGTGTGACTGCAATTACTTGCTGATTTATGTTTGAAATGTCTATATCTTCTGGACTGTTTGTCACTGATGCAATTTCAATAGTGTTATCGCTGTTAATCTCAAACATCTGAACTTCAAAGGCATTGCATGCAGGATGCCCTTGTTCTTCTCACAAAAGACTAGCTACGTATACAAGATAGTCTGTTAGCTTTTTTTTATCGGGCAAAGTATCATAGTAAGGAAAATAGAACTCCCCGAGTTTGACATGTTAATGTGATTTGCTTTTCCCGCATGGAATTTGACTCCTGAATATTGTTCTCTTTCCTGCAGTTACCACGACTCCATGCCTACAAAGGTTACTGTAGCAATCAGCTGGCAGCCAAAGCACTTCTGGATCAGAAGAAGCAGGACCGGAGAGTGCAGGACTTCCTTCAGCGCTGCCTTGAGTCTCCTTTCAGCCGCAAGCTAGACCTTTGGAGCTTCTTGGACATTCCTCGAAGTCGGCTGGTCAAATACCCACTGCTCCTAAAAGAGATCCTGAGGCACACTCCCAAAGACCACCCTGATATCCAGATTCTGGAAGAAGCCGTAAGTAATAGTGATTTCGTGATCGTTGTTCTGACATAAGCACGTCATTCTGGAGCTTCAGAAAGCTTTCTTAAACCCTCAGCAATTTCATGGGGTGGTTTTCTCAGTGGACACAAATCTGTGACTGTAATCCCTCAGGAAAGCAAATGAGAGATCAGTCCACATGGACTCTGTCATCTGGAGTTCTTAAATAGCACTTAAAGGGAAGAGATACAAGCAGAGGTCACTACTTAATCATTTGTAAATGTTTTGGTTTATAGATATCTATAATCCAAGGAGTCCTCTCTGACATCAACCTGAAGAAGGGGGAGTCAGAGTGCCAGTATTACATTGACAAGCTGGAGTACCTGGATGAGAAGCAGAAGGACCCGAGGATCGAAGGCAGCAAAGCTTTACTGTGCCATGGGGAGCTGAAGAATAAAAATGGACATGTAAGTCCCTCATGTTCATGGTAATTAATTGTCAAGTTTGAAAACCTTCCCTCAGAGGTAGTTAAAACTGTTTGTCCGTTATAGCAGGACCAGGAGCCCTTCCATCCTTAGGGTTAGTTTAGACAATTAGCTAAATTTAAAAAGCAGAAGAGAAAGCACCTGATGGCAGTCTGCATTTCAGGGTGTAAGGGAAAGTTTCCTGCTGACAGCTTTACAATTGGCCTTCAGAAGCTGGAAAATAATTAGCACAAAATTACCATAGAAAGCGTGCTCTGTGCCCAAGCACTCCATCAAAAGGGATTTCCTGCCGGCTGTTTACTTTCAGGTGCTCTGACATTCCCCATTATGAGCGCTGGCGCACAGCTCTTCCAAACAAAAGTGTTCCTGCAAATGCCTGTTTGGCTTTGAGATGAATTGCCAGAAGTTTATCTCCCACTGCAGCAGCGCTGAAAGACCCTGCTGTACTCGAGGGTTTGCTGCCTTTTGTTCTGGCTTGCAGGAGTGACCTCGTTTTAAACATCCAATCTTTTTCTGTTTTCTTTATTTTTTTGTTGGTTGGGGGTTTTTTTGTAATGTTGAAGCTATTACACTTCTGTACACATGAAGTGTTTTGTATTGTCAGAAAAGATACTGCTTCTAGTCATCCTATTCTTGGCATCTGTAAATCATAATTCACTTTTTAAGGGTCGTTAAAATAATAAACCTGTTGATGTAAGTCTGGTCTGTGCCACCACTGCCAGGGCCCTACGTTGCTGTAACAGGAAACTCTCAGAAAGTTAACGTGGATGAAACTCAGATAACGTGGCCTTGAATCCCAGAGGGTGTGTGACCTATTTGGATACGGAGTACAACGCTTCGCTCATACTCGAATGCGTTTTCCCTTTTAGAAACTCTACGTCTTCCTCTTCCAAGACATCCTGGTTTTGACCCGGCCGGTGACTCGCAACGAGCGTCAGGCCTATCAGGTGTACAGGCAGCCGATCCCTGTCCAGGAGCTGCTCCTCGAAGACCTGCAGGATGGTGATGTGAAAATGGGAGGATCCTTCCGAGGAGCTTTTGGCAATTCCGATAAAGGTACGGACCAAACCAGTTCATCTGCGTGGGAATCTGTTGGTGAGGAGAGATTACACCCGGGCATAGATCCCCGTGGACTGAGGTTCCTTTAGGACAGCAGACATGTGACATGTGTTAACGTCCTCCTTTAGACTGTCACTGCGGGCTTTGCAGTTTTATATTTGGTGGCCATAAACTTAATATGTGGCACTTTGCAGCTGGTGCTCAGATTAGAAAACATCTATTTCAACATGTCTCTGCTGGCTTGTGGGGTTTGGGTTGGTTTTCTTTTTTTTTTGGTGGGGTTTTGAACGTTTTCCCTGAAGCAGAGCAGGGCAGTCCAGATCACTTGTCTAGCAATGGAATCTCTAAATATTGAGCTAGGAACTGATCTGCTTTTTCCTATGTTTATCTTCAGCTAAAAATATCTTCCGAGTTCGTTTCCAAGATCCCTCCCCGGGCCAGTCTCACACGCTGCAGGCCAATGACGTCTTCCACAAGCAGCAATGGGTTAATTGCATCCGAACCGCCATCGCTCCCTTCCAGCGGACTGCTGCCGCAGCAGAGCTGAAGGAGCTGCCAGAGCTGAGCGAAGAGTCGGAGGAGAACAACCCCGCCGCGTCCAACATCAAAGCCCAGAAGAGGCAGTCTGCCATGTCTGGCATAACCGAGATGGAGCTAGACGAAAGCACGGCCGAGTGTGGCTCCATCCTGGACTCGGAGGAAGCCAAGGGCGTGAAAACACACAGAACACCGTCTGGACACAGAAAAACGAGGGAGAAGCAGCTGAGTGGCAAGCAGAAAGAAACGCTAGTGTAAAGAGGAGCCCAGCGACATCCTGGTGGAAGACTGTTTATTTATAAATAACGTGTACATTTTTCTTGTAATGTGAGCATGATTGGATTCACTCTACTGAACAGAATATTTTTTTGGTTTTTATGTTGTAATGGCAGCTACTGGTATGCAGTTAACACTGTTGAACTGGAGTCTGTTTTTACAAACATGGCCACTTTGAACCTGGTTTTAATGCTGCGAGTGATTCGGAAGCCCTCGTGCTTTTGTCTGCTCATGGCAGATTTGAAGAGCACGCTTTGGTTTCTGAGAGATTTCCAGGCGCGGTGTTTGAGGCGGGAAAACAGCAAAGCTAAAGCGGGAGTTTGGGCCGTCACCGTTTGAGCCTGGCAGCACCTCCCGTTGCAGGGGGTTTGGATCAACACTGCGAGAGTCCCTTTAAAGTGGACTGGAAACCCGAATTCACGTTTTCTTCTTGTCTTGTACAGTGCATGTTTTGCAGTGTATGGTTATCATAATCCATGCAACTTTCCATGTTAAAAAAGGAGAGAAAAAACAGACCCCAGGTTCAACAGGTTCTCAATTTACCTACTGGAATCTTTCATCTTAGTGTGTCCTTTGTACATTCCTCATTTTCACTCTTGTAATCTGCCAGATATTTAATTTTTTTATTAGTTGTTTTGTTTCAAGTTTGTTTGGGGGTTTTTTGGTTTTCCTTGTTTTTCTTTTTTTTTTTTTTTTTACTTTTGTATTTTGTTGATGTTGTTGTTGTTCAGACTTGGCATTTCCTTTCAAGTACTTGATCCTTCGTGCTCTGAGGTGTGCGTGTACATACTGTTTCTCACGTCACTCCACAGTTCTGCGGAGCGCAGGCAAGCCACAGCGTTACGAGTCGGTGCCTGGGAGGAGACGCTCAACGTACCCCGTTACGATGAGCGACGTAAATGGCTTGTGTGCGCTCCGGACTACTGAAAGAGAACTGCATTGCTAACGGGGTTTAGGAAGGTTTTAGGCACGTTGCAAAGGGTTTGGGGAGGGAAGAGGAGCAGCAGCTAGAGGGGAATAGCAGGGAGTGAAGGTAGATTTTCTTGTTACTGTTGCCTTTTGGAAATGAAATGCCTTCCGCAGGGAGGCAGGACTGGAGGCAACCAAGGGGTTATTGCATGTGGTAGAAAGGTAGAGAAAAGAAAGCGTTTGAAGCTGATGAGGTGTAAGGACAGAGGAGATAGTGGTTGTATATACTTGTAACGGCGACACTGCCATGTTCTAGCGGTCCAAAGATTCGTGTGAGAGGTGCCAACTTGGTCACTGCGCTGCAAAGCGTTGTAGGAAACAAAGCGGTGACAGCTTTGAGCAAAACCAGCAGGTTGTTCCTGTCATTTGACTGGTGATGACGGGGCGAGGGCAGCGATCCCACGATACCCGTCCTTGAGCGTTACCTGAAATCTGTGCTCGAGGAGCCGTAACTCGCATGTAAAGGGTTATTGCCTGTCACGTGTTTGGCCAGTAATGTTGGAAATGGGAAGAGGGTGTACATAGACACAAACGTGTGGTTCTCTGTAAATGTGTTGTACAGTTTCGAGTGCCAAGTACAATTAAATTCCTGACAGCCTCTTGCCTGCTTCGTCTGAGTCGCTGCCTGGGAGGGGTGTGCTCGTGCCATGGCTGCTGCCAGACGGCAGCAGATAAGCGCGTACCTGCACTTCCCCAAGCACACGCAGCTGGCCTACCACCGCACGCTCCGGGCGAAGGGCTGTAGCTCACATGAGGAAGCTGTGGCTTTATTTAAAACCCTTTTTCTGTCACGGTTCCTCCTTGTGCCACTGCTGCCTGGCAGGACGCGAGCCGGCGGGTCACAGCTCCGTGTGCGGTGCGGGGCCTGGCAGCCACCGCCCTTCAAGTGCGATGGGCGGTTGCTGTAAAACAGGGCACAGCTGCGTGACTCACTCCAGCGCTTGCATCACCATCCTCTTTTTCTGGGGGAACAGGGAGCCGTGGCGATACTCCTTGCCCTCCCGGGGCACCAAAACCTCCTTCCTACAGAAAAGAAACCACCCCGCAGAACTGAAAGGCTCCCCGTTTAGCAAATATTTTAAAATTCTCTTCTAGACGAACCTTCAGAAGCAGCCCTGAGCGGAAGGGGGACCCTGCTAGGCAGACTCCCCTCCACCGGGGCAGCTTCCCCAGGCCGCTGGGGAGCACCCGGTTATCAGCAGCATGACGAAACCATCGGGTCTCCACAACCCTCCCGAAAAGCTGCGGCCTGACCATGTAGGGGGGTGTCTGGGCACGGCTGCAGCTCCCAGGGAGAGCAGCCCCGGATCCACGCCAGCTCCCCTGGGTCCCCCGCTGCGCCCCCGGGGCCCTGCTCGGGAGGGAAGGCACGGCTCAGTTTGCAGGGACAGGGTTTACAGCTGAGCTTTGACCTGTGAAGCTGAGTTTTCATCTGGAGGGGACTCGGCCCTTCCCAAGCAGGGAGAAGCTGGAAAAAAGGCTCCTTTTGCCAAAAAAAATAAAAAAAAGGGGGGGGCGGGGATTAGTGAGCTGCTGGGACACACGGCTCGTCCTCAACAGAGAGGAAATCCTGCGGAGAGCCTGCTTATCCTCCCGCACGTCAGGCTGGGGCTGAACCTTCGTCTCGTCGTCCTGTAGCTGACAGCCAATTAGCCAAAAACTTAATTTCCCTTTAAAAGTAAACTCCCCCCCCTCCCCGACTCCTGGGGGTTCCTATCCCTGCTCTGTCCCTCCGGGAGGAATGTGCAGACCGCAGCCATCCGCCTCCTCAGCCCTCCCTTTGCTAGACTAAACAAGCCGGGCTTCCCTGGGTTCCTCCTGCGCTGAACTCCATCAGGTCTTGGCCAGCCCTCTCCTCGCCTGTGCCGCTAAACCACTGAGCCAAGACCCCCCATCCCACATACGGGGGGACCCCGGGACACAGCGGGGTGAAACACCCAAGGGGAGGGGGGACTGGGGCCAGCACCACATCCCTGAGTCCTGCTGAGCCCCTACATCCTTGGCCACCGTGGCCGTAGTGACATCCCCACCGTGGCCAGGGAAAGGGAAGGTGTCCGTGCCCAGCGGACACGTGGGCACCTCCGCCTTCGGTAAGCAGCTCCCCGGCCCCGTATTTACCTTTAGGGATCCACCCAGCTCGGGTGCTACGTGCGGAGAGGAGCCAACACCACCCCAATTTACAGGTGAGACCTTCCCAGAGTTGGGGTCAGAGCAGGGCACGTCCCTGTCCCGAGCGTCTCCCCAGCACCCCGATCCCACATCCCTCCTCCACACGGTGACGTCTGGCAGACCCAAAAGTGGGACTGCGGTCCCTTCGCTTGGGCTAGAAAAGCCCGACTTCAGGAGCGCCGCCCTGCAGACCCTGCAGTTCGACCTCGGCTTTGCAAACCTCCCTTAAAACGATGCCTAAAATAAAACGCAAGCCACCAAAGCCCAAATTTTACACCCAGCAGCTGCCGTCCCCTGGAAATCCCCGCAGCCATTGCGGGATCATGCCCAAGCTCAGCCTTTCCAAAATCCCATTTTGCACGTTAAACCCTGATGCAATTCACACCAGGCTTTGTGGAGGTTCCTCCCCATCCCCACGGAGGCTCGTGGGACCGGCCGGCCTCGGCGCGTCTGGGCTCGCGCGGGGGCACCGGGCCCCGCGGAGGTTTCCCCGTCGGAGCGGTTTCCCTCTCCGCCTCCAACTTTCTCTTTTTCCACGAATTCGTCAGCCTCCCCCCGCCCGCCGCCTCGTCTGCAAATGCAAACCCAGACATCGCCGCACACATCTGCGCACATCTGGGCTTGCGTTACGAGCCGCGCAGGCTCGGGGTAATCCAACTGGGTGCTTTTAACCATCTGGTTTGGGGTTTTTTTTTTAGCCGTTACCTGGATCAGACCGCTCCAAGCTAGACGCTGAGGTTGAGCCGGGCGATGCCGCCTGGAAAACACCGAGTGAGGCTTTAAGGTTGGCCACTCGCACCCTCCTTTGTCAAAGCACCGACCCCTCCAGCTCCGGTTGGAGACATCCCAGGAAAATCGGCTGCCAAAATACCCGTCAGCCGACGGCTGCGTGCTCCTGCCTCCCACCGTGGTGGCCTCACCGCTTTCCCGTCCTACCCTACGGCCCATCTCAGATGCCGTCAACAGGACTCAGCCATTAACTGCGGGATTTTATGGGCCAGTGGAAAGATTTATTAGGTTAATTATTCTGGCATGCTAATGAGGGCGCAGTTAAGCACAGTCAAAATCAAGGCTGGCTTGACCTTCTCCCAAAGACTGCTGCAAATGTGGGAGGCAATGGGTGCTGGTCATGGGGAGGTGATGGGGAGATGATGGGTGCTGGTGATGGGTGCTGGTCATGGGTGCTGGTGATGGGTGCTGGTCTTGGGGAGGCGATGGGGAGATGATGGGTGCTGGTGATGGGTGCTGGTCATGGGTGCTGGTGATGGGTGCTGGTCTTGGGGAGGCGATGGGGAGGTGATGGGTGCTGGTCATGGGTGCTGGTCATGGGTGCTGGTCACGGGGAGGTGATAGGTGCTCATGATGGGGAGATGATGGGCGCTGGTGATGGGTGCTGATCATGGGGAGGTGATGGGGAGGTGATGAGTGCTGGCAAGGGGTGCTGGTGATGGGGAGGTGATGGGGAGGTGCTAGGTGCTCGTGATGGGGAGGTGATGGGTGCTGATCACGGGGAGGTGATGGGGAGGTGATAGGTGCTCATGATGGGGAGGTGACGGGTGCTGGCAATGGAGAAGTAATGGGAAGCAAAACCCCCCAGCAGCTTCCAGCTTCGCTCAGTACCAAGGGATACCCAGGACGGAGCAACCCCTTCGTCCTTAGCGAAGTGACCCAGCGTCCCCCCACCCAGCCCACCCTCATTTTGGAGCTCCAACAACTGCCCCTGTAGCTTGAACAAACACCTTAATCCTCCTGGGCTTTGAAAACACCCGGTTATCTGATGGTGTTTGCTTCTCCCAGCTGGGTTCGAGCCAGCTCCCCCTCCTCTTGGCTCCTTGCTTGGCTGCCCGGGGCTTTTTCACAGCAATTTTGATTCAATCTTATTAAATCTGGGGCAGAACAGCAAGCGCAGGCAATTAGACAGACAATTAGGGAGCAGCTCGTTGCACAAGAGGAGCTGCCAGGACCTCCCCTCCCCGAAACGCGCTCGCAGGGCGAGTAGTGCCGTACCTCTCACCAGACAGGTTCCCGGCACGGCTCAGCCGATTCCTCCCTGCAACTGCAGCATTTAACGTGCCCAGAGTTTTTTCCAGATGAGGTTTTCCTCGAGGTGGTGATCCCCTCCCAGACTTTGTCCCACCTGGAAAGCCCATTTCCCGTGTGTTCCTCAGTTGTCCCATGGGTTGGTTTCTGTTTTGTGGCCTTCCCTCCAAATCCCACAGCTCTGATTCCTCACTGGGTTAAACTGGGGTAAACTGGTGCCATTTTCTTGTGGCTGAGAAAGTCAAACTATCTTCTGCTTTTGCCTGATCATCTGGTCCATTAGCTCCTTGGCCCAGCTGGTGAAGGTCACTCGGCTGTTAGGGGCACATAGGAGAGAGAGATGGATGGTTGGAGGGACAGGTAGATGGATGGTAATGGGAATGCATGGATGGATGGACAGACGCATGGACGGATGGATGGATAGTTGACTGGATGGATGTTTGGGCAAGTGGATGTATGGGTGGATGGACAGACAAATGGATGGATGGTAATGTGGTTGGGTAGGTGGATGCACATATGGATGGATGGGTGGGTGGCTGGCTGGTTGGTTGGTGGGATGGATGGATGGATGGATGGATGATAACGTTAGGTGGATAGGTGGACATTCAGATGGGTGGCTGGCTGGCTGGTTGGTCGGTGGGATGGATGGTTGGATGGATGGATGGTTGGAAGGACAGTAGGATGGATGGGCAGATGGACAGAGAAATAACCCTCATTGTCATTTGCCTCTGAACCCTGCTGTGAGAGATGAGTAAAAATGAAAGCAGGCCATTACCACGCGGTTAACCCTCACTCAGCCGCGGGGTTAACCCCTGACGAAGCGGGGCAAGACTTATGACACCGCTCACCTGATGCACCCCCACGTCAGCTGCCCCGGGGGCGGCGGGGCCGCTCTCAGGGAGCCCGGAGGAGGCGTCACGGCTGATTCAGGTCTCCGTCAGCGCGGAGCGCATCAGCTCCGGGCAGCCAGGCTCTGCCTGGACCTGCACAAGGGAACCCTCCCTCGGCAGGTTTGACACGCTGCCAGCATCCCCGCGGTGGCCCTGGGGCTGGGGAGACTGGGGGGACCCCTCTCAATCCCCCCCCATGTGGGGCTGGAGGCCTTTCTCAACTCCAGACCCCACCAAAATTGCCTTAAAACAGCCAAAAATAGTGTGTGTCACCTCCCTTCCGCCAGCGCCCTGCCTCTCCCCGAAACCACCGCTTTGCTGCAAGCCACAGGGCAAATCCCTTAATTAGGGGGTTCGTTAGGAGCCGGCCCGGCGATATGCCACCAGCGGAGCAAGCGGGACGGCAGCCAGGCTGGCCCAAGGGGGCTGGCAATCACCCTTCCTCTCCGGCACGCCGAAACTCCCCGCTCCGCTCCGCCGGGGTCCAGCTGAACCGTTCCTGCTGACCCCGTGGCTCGGCCTCTCCCGCGTGCCCCAGCTCCTGCCTCCTCCTCCTCATCCGGGGAGAGGCAGGTTGGAGGGAGGAGGCCCCATCCGCGCCTCCCCACCGGCGCTGCGGCGTGCCGGGGCAGAGCCGCGTGCGAGCGGGGAGCGCCATGGCCGAGCGGCTGTCGGAGGAGCAGATCGCCGAATTCAAAGAGGCTTTTTCCCTTTTCGACCGGGATGGAGACGGTTGCATCACCACGAAGGAGTTGGGCACCGTCATGCGCTCCTTGGGGCAAAACCCCACCGAAGCGGAGCTGCAGGACATGGTGGGGGAGGTGGATGCCGACGGCAGCGGCACCATCGACTTTCCCGAGTTCCTCTCGCTGATGGCGAGGAAGATGAGGGACACAGACAGCGAGGAGGAGATCCGCGAGGCTTTCCGCGTCTTTGATAAGGACGGCAACGGCTACATCAGCGCGGCGGAGTTGCGGCACGTCATGACCAACCTGGGCGAGAAGCTGACGGATGAGGAGGTGGACGAGATGATCAAGGAGGCCGACTGCAACAACGATGGCCAGGTCAACTACGAGGAGTTCGTGAGGATGATGACGGAAAAATGAGCCCCCCACCACCCACCTCCAACCCCAGCCCGCAGGTAACTCGCTGGGATGCGTCTTCACCCAACCCCATATCCATTGAAAGCCCCAGACCAGGGGGTCCACCCCACCCATGGCAACGGCCACCCCAAATCTTGCCTGTCGCCCATCCCGACCACCTCCTGCCCTGCAACTCTTGCTGGTGATTGGAAAAATCGATGTTCATGGTGCTTTTTTAAATTTTTCCTTAATTTCTTTGTAGGGAACAGAGGTCTTGGTGGTCCCCCAGCCCCTCCATCCCCTACCGCCTTCTCTCCACTATCCTGGGCTGGAAAATTCTCATTTATCCCAGCCGGAGCGTCACCAGCCAGCGTCTGCGTCGGATGTGGGCGTCCCACCTGGCAGGATGGGGCTCGGGCTGCAGATGGACACAGGGGGGTCTCTCCCCACTGCCCCCCACAAGATGCACCCCTCGTGTCCGTAGAGGTGCCGGTGGCCACCGTGTGTCCCTCGGCACCGTGACGAGTCCAATAAAGAAATGTCCCCCCATGTCCTGGTGGCTGCCAGCGCTTCCTTTGGCTTCTCTTTGGGGTCCCTGCTAAAAAACCACACCCCCCCCAAATCACCAACATCGGTGCATCCCAGCCAGGATCAAGCCCCCCATCACCCCCATCCTCTCCCCCCCTCCATCCTTTTTCCCTACAAGCTGGAAAGATGCTCCTCATGGGTGCTGAGCACCCTCCAGCTGCAGCCTCCTGCGTTGTGGCCATCCCCCCCCCAAATCCCCATCATTTTTGGGGTCTGCTGTCCCTGTTGTCAGGGCGGTGGGGGCTCTTTTCTCCCCCCCCCCCCAAGCTAAGAGGAGAGTTGGCAGCTGGATTTAGCCCTAATCCCAAAGTTAAGTAGAGCAGGATTCACCTTTCCTGGCCGTAATCCACCCCGTCATGCTCCCCGTGACTCAGTTTCCCCACAAAGAAGGTGAAACCCAATTGCAGCAGCCATCCCGCCCCAGGATGACGTGATTCCCTACACGGAGGGGTTTGAAGAGAATTAATTATTAATGCTCAGGCACTAACGAGCAAACGGGGAGGCCGTGTGAGCAGGGCATAGCTGTTTCATGGGGGATATCGCGGCTCTGGGGATGTTTAAGCTGCCGCGAAGACCTCGCCCCTCACCTCCAGCCTATCCCTGGGGCCGGGATCTTTGGCAATCCCAGCTGTTTTCCCAACACTGGGAAAAAGGGGCAGGTGCCTGCACGCCGGCCGGCGGAGCTGAGCACGCCCACGCTCGCTCCACCCCAGGCAGGGCCCCCAGCCCCGGCACCCAGCGCCTTCACCACGTGCTGCCCTCTTGCTCGCGCACCCATCCTGCCTGCAGCTCTGCAGGGGACAAGAGCAAAAAAAAAAAAAAAAGAAAAAAAGCCCCAAATCCAGCAAAATCAAGACGAGCGAAGGGGTCACACCAGGCTATTGTACCCGAGCCGCTAAAATTAGACCTTCCAGAAAACGTGATTATTTCTTAACGCTATGTTTCAGCGGCAAAACCATACCTCGTATTTTTAGGCTTGATCTTTTCTCCTTCTATTCTGGGGTTGTTTAATTACCGGAATAATTTTTTCCCACCACTTATCCTGAGCTGCTTTTTCTTAACAACGCTCTTTAACGGGAGGCTGGACCCCAGCCAGAAACTCGGGCCCCGCGGCCCCATCAGCAGCACCGGCCCGGAGAAGAAAGTTTATTTGTGCGTTTGCCCATTTCTTCCTCGATTTGATGCTCGGGAGCACAGAGGGAATGTTTCCGCTGGCATCATTCAAGATGGACAAACGGATGGATGGGAGGGTGGTTTTTGCGTCCCAAATCCAGCTTTTGAGGCCCAGATCGCCCCGTCAGAGGGGAAGGAGCTGACGGGGTGTGCAGGATCCATCCCAGGGGCAGATCCATGACTCACGGGGCGGTTTGGATCGGGCGTTGGTTAATGATTAAATTAATTGAGCGGGTAGAGGTGATGCACTCGGTGCCTGGGAGGTGGGGGGAAAATGGAGAGATGGCCATTTCCACCCCAAAACCTGGTCATGGAGATTGCAGGATGGGACCTGGGGTAGGGGTCACCTGGGATGGGTCCTGGGGGATCATCTAGTGTGGGACCTGGTTAGGGGTCACCTGGGATGGGTCCTGGGGGATCATCTAGTGTGGGACCTGGGTTAGGGGTCACCTGGGATGGGTCCTGGGGGATCATCTAGTGTGGGACCTGGTTAGGGGTCACCTGGGATGGGTCCTGGGGGATCATCTAGTGTGGAACCTGGTTAGGGGTCACCTGGGATGGGTCCTGGGGGATCATCTAGTGTGGGACCTGGTTAGGGGTCACCTGGGATGGGTCCTGGGGGATCATCTAGTGTGGGACCTGGGTTAGAGGTCAGCCGGGATGGGATCATCTAGGCTAGGACCTGGGGGATCCCTTGGGATAAGACCTGGGGGATCAGCTAAGAGGGGACCTGGAGGAGGGTCAGATGGGATGCGATATAGAGGACCATCTAGGATGGGGCTTGGAGGATCCTCCAAGTGATTGGAGCTGGGGGGATCCCCCAGGATGGGACCTGGGGGATCATCTAGGATGGGACCTAAGGGGGGACCACATGAGGTGGCAGATGAGGGATCATTAGAATGGACCTGGGGTGGGACGTGGAGTTTCATCTAGGGTGGGACATGGGGATCACCTAGAACGGGGCATGGAGGATCCTGCAGGATGGGGCTTGGGGGATTCCTTGGGATGGGACTTGGGGGGATCTCCTGGATCCAGACTGTAGCAGCTGATCACATGTCCACCACCAGCAAACAATCTTCTACCGCTTTTCCATATGTTTTCCTCCAGCCTTTCCAACAAAAAAGTCACCGAGGGATCCAGCACCACCCAAAAACAGGGGCCCAGTCATACCCCCCCCATCGCCCCCTTTCCCTGCTCACAGTTCTGCTTCACCTGGACACAGTTCTTCTCTAAAATAATACTTTTTAGGAGAAAAACAGCTCATGAACACCCCCCAGCATCACCCACCGTGGGGGACCGAAGATGCTTCTGCTCCAGTGCTGCTGAATCAGTCACAAATTCTCCCCATTCCCTTTTATTTTAGCAAAACGAGCCATTTTAATAACATTTCAACAACCGGGCTTTAAAACCACATTAATTAAACCTTGAGGAAACAATACTGAGACCCCCCCCAAGGGGGACCAAGGAGCTTTTCTGAGCCCTCCCAAAGGACATTGAAAAGAAGGGCAGGATTTTTTTCCCCATTTTCTCCATTTTTTCCCCCCTCTCGCAGCCCCCGGGGGCCGCAGCTCCCTGCCTCCTCCCCGGCAATAACTCTGCTCTTAAGCAAACATGACGTATTGCCCGGGAAATGTTGCTGCCTGCAGGAAGGGGAGGCCCCTCGACACCCGGCTGCCATAAAAAAAGTGGGGAAAAAAGGATTTTTGAAGTGGGGTTGATCTGGGTCGGTGGGGTGAGGGGTTAGGGGATGGCACGGAGGAGAGCTCGGTTGGGTGGCAGCAAGCCAGGTTCTGCACAGGGGAATAAATAACTAAACAAAACCCAAAAAAACCTTTGCAAATACGTCTTTTCCAATATTTAGCTTGGAGGAAAACTGTTTCATTCCTCAGGGGTGTTTTTTAACCTGTTTTAAAAGGTTTTTTCTTGCTGATTTTCCACTTTCGGGTTATTTGTGAAAGAAGGAATTACTGTCTGTGGGAGAAATTAAAAAAAAAAACAACGACAAATCGCCCCGTGACCGGACACGGGGCATGGGGCACTACGGGCAACGGTGCCCGGGGAAGGCCAAGATGATGCCGAATGGAGCAATTTGGTGCCAGATCCAGCGCTGAGCCCGAGGTTCCACCAGATGGGACATTGCTTTGGGGCAAAGTGCCTGATTTTGGGACCGGAGCGGTTGGTTTTACCCCCTTTTTTTTTTGGCATTAACCCCTCTGTCCCATGTGGGACTCTGGGTACCACCACGACGCAGATGCCCAACAGCACCCAAGGCACCGAGCTGCTTTGCATGACATGAGTTTCCTTGGACTCAGCTCACAGACGGGCCAAAATCATGTTACCCTCCCAGCTGCGCTTGCCAGGGCATCCAGTGATGGGACTTGGGGGGCTGCGTTGGGCTTCCCCCGTTGGAGAAAGGCTCCGGCCCCAAAAGTCTGTGCTGAATCCCACCAGGTCTGCACCAAAACTGCCTCTGCTGCCCCTGAGAGCAGGGCTGGGGAGGGGACAAGTGGGACAAGGAGAGGGGACAAGCAGGACAAGGAGATGAAGATGAGTAGGAGAAGGAGAGGAGACAAATGGTACCAGGAGACCAACAGGACCAGGAGAGGGAAACAAATGAGACCAGGAGTTGGGGACAAGCGTGATCGAGAGAGGGGACCAGTGGGACCAGGAGTTGGGGACAAGAAGAACCAGGAGAGGGGAAAAATGCAACCAAAAGTTGGAACAAGTGGGATCAGGAGACAGGGACAAGTGGAACCAGGAGGTGGAGACAAATTGGACCAGAAGGGACCAGTGGGACCAGGGGACAAGGACAAGTGGGACCAAGAGATGGAGACAAGTTGGACCAGGAGAGGGGACCAGTAGGACCAGGAGAGGGAACCAGTGGGACCAGGGGACAAGTGGGATCAGGAGATGGAGACACGTTGGACCAGGAGAAGGGACCGGTAGGACCAGGGGACAAGGACAAGTGGGACCAGGAGACAAGGACAAGACTTTGGGCTGGGATAAGTGGGAGCAGGAGACAAGTGGGACAAGAAGAGGGGACCAGAACCAGGAGATGGGGACAAGTGTGACCAAGCTAGGGGACCAGGACAGGGACCCCCACGCTCTTCCAAAGCCGGGTAGTTTGTTGGGGCTCAAGATGAGCCAAGAGCAGCCCCAGGGCTGCTCTAATGCCCTGCGACCTACTGCAAGGAGGGGGGACACCTCCCCAGCCCCCCCCCCCCCATTTCCCCCGTGTTCCCAAGGCTCAGCGTAAAGCCCCAAAGGATTTTTGCGAAGACGCTCGGGGCTCCTCGTGGGGACGCCGGGACCCCCTCAGCTGCCACCAGATTTCACAAGGCTCCTCTCCCCACCTTCTACAGCTGAGGGGTTTCCCAAGTTCAAGTTACCAAAATAAGTCCCCAGCCTCAGCCCCGAGGGTTTTTTGAGTGTGAAATGCAACCAGCCGCCGGCCCCCGGGTGCTCAGCGATGGCCGGGTTTCCAGCGTCGCAGGGTGGGCAGATGTGGCTCCAGCCCGGCCGGCTGGTGGGGGATTAAATCGGACAAGGTCTTTGCAGGCGCCGGGAGGGTTTCCCGGACGTCTCAAGGGACCCTGAGCCCCCCAGGAGCTGGACGAGGATCTGCAGCAGCCATAGGGTGGCCAAGGTGGTGACCATCAACCTTCAAGGGATGTAGTCTATCGTTGGCACTGATTTGGTTCTCTGAACCCAAAAAGTCAGACATCCCTGCAGGGGTTAACTGCAGCGGCCGTGATTGGAGCTGCTTTATTTTCCATCCCTGCAGCGCCGGAGCCGTCGGGGCTTTTAACGGGAAATTAATAGCGCCATGACCTCAGCCACCACGCACGCGGCCCCGCTCGTCGGCGTGCCGGCAGCCCCACGTAACCGCAGCCCCCCGTATCCCAGCCCGAGGAGATTTTGGTGCCTTTTCCCCTCTTTCCTGCCCTGGGATAGGCAGGAGGACGGTGCTGTAGCTCTATAAATCACCCCCAGAGATAAAAAATAAAAAAATCCCATCCCCATCTCCGCAGCTTTAGAGCCCAGCGCCTTCCCTTCTTTATAGCTTAAAAAAAAAAAAACCCACCTTAATTTCCCCCTTTGGTCCATACTGGCCCCAAATCAGCCCTTGCAAGAAGAGATGCCCAAAAAAAAGTGAGCCCAGGCAAAGCCAAAAAGAAGAAATAACTGCTTTGCACTCCCTCCATCCCCGTTTTTTTGCCTTATTTTCATCCCATCCAGGGAGGCACAACCCGCCCCACACTCCCCATCTCCCCCCAGCCGGCCTCGCTTTGCACAACATTCCCTCAATTCCCGTTTTCCTCCTTAAAAACACATCCCCCCTCCCCCCCAAGCCGAGATCAGCGGGAATTCTATAACTGACAGATCTGGGGAAGGCGAAAAAACTTTTTGCCACGCAGAGAAGCTGAAGCCCGGAGGTAGGAATTGAATCGCCCGGAGGTGATTTGTTGTTGCTTTTTACCCAGGATAAGGGAGAAAAAAAAACCAAACAACCCAAATACAGGTGAAATGGGGCCCGCGTTTGCAGACTTAAGAGCTTTGCTGGAATAAAAGAGCATCTTGGCTCGGGGGGGACCCGCGACGCCTTTGCCGCCCGCCCACGGAAAGCCGCCCGGGCTTGTTTCTGGGAGCAGATTTTCAAAGCTTTTCCAGGATTTGTCTTTCTCCAACGAAAATGTGGCTGGTGCAAACCCAGCCGGTTAAATATTTCCCACTCCCCGGGGAGGTTTTGCTGCTCTTACTGGGGGGAGCAGCACCGCCAAGCGGCACCGCGGGGGGAAGAGGCTCCCCGCAACCCCAGCTGCAACAAAAACCTGCTGATTTTGAAGCTTTTCACACTCCTATCACGAATCGGTGCCAATTCCCCAAAAACTACCTCCCCAAAAACCCACTAGCACTTTTTCCTCCCCCCAACCAGCTCCTCCAGTCCACGAGAAGGACCCGGTGAGCGGGCTGGCCGGAGAGCATCTCTTAGGGGAGAGAGGGACTGTCCCTTTGTCCCCAAACATCACCTTCCTCCCAGTTTCTTCGGGATGTTGTTTCCAGCCTCTGTTTTTTTTTCCAGGACTCAGGATTTCCCCCAACCCCTTTGCTGCCCGGGGGGAAGAGGCTTCCCCAGTCCCAGCCCTTCTCCTCAGGTTTCAGCGAGAGGTGGGAAGCATCCCTGGGAAACAAGGACTAAAACTTTTGGGGGGCGTGGTGGGGCTTGTTTTTCATCATTTCAGTGTCCTCTAAAAATCTCAGCCAGCGTGCTCCTAAAAGCCTGTGACCGCTATAAAAACAAGCCTATTTTTATAGAATCATGGAATCACAGAATGGTTTGGGTTGGAAGGGACCTTTAAAGACCATCTAGTCCAACCCCCCCACCATGGGCAGGGACATCTTCCACCAGACCAGGTTGCTCAAAGCCCCGTCCAACCTGACCTTGAGCACTTCCAGTGATGGGCATCCACATCTTCTCTGGCCAACCTGTTCCAGTGCTTCACCACCCTCAGAGTGAAGAATTTCTTCCTTATGTCCAATCCAAACCTTCCCTCTCTCAGTTTAAAACTGTTGCTCCTTGTCCTGTCACAACAGGCCCTGCTAAAAAGTCTGTCCCCATCTTTCTTACAAGCCCCTTTAAGCACTGAAAGGCCGCAATAAGGTCTCCCCGGAGCCTTCTCCTCTCCAGGCTGAACAACCCCAACTCTCTCAGCCTTTCCTCACAGGAGAGGTGCTCCAGCCCTCTGACCATTTTCGTGGCCTCCTCTGGACCCGCTCCCACAGGTCCACGTCTGTCCTGTGCTGAGGACCCCCGAGCTGGACGCAGCACTGCAGGGGGGTCTCACCAGAGCAGAGCAGAGGGGCAGAATCCCCTCCCTGGACCTGCTGGCCACGTTGCTGGTGATGCAGCCCAGGATATTGTTGGCCTTCTGGGCTGCGAGCGCACATTTCTGGCTCATGTCCAATTTGTCACCCACCAGTATCCCCAAGCCCTTCTCCACAGGGCTCCTCTCAATCATCTCTGTTGATACTGGGGATTGGCCCAGGTGCAGGACCTTGCACTTGGCCTTGTTGAACTTCATGAGGTTTGCATGGGCCCGCTCCTTACACCTGTCAAGGTCCCTCTGGATGGCATCTCTAGCAAATCAACCGCACCACTCAGCCCGGTGTCATCTGCAAAGTCAATCCCACTATGCCATTGATGAAGATATTAAAGAGTATCGGTCCCAGTACAAACCCTTGAGGGACACATCTTGTTACTAGTTTCCACTTGGACATTGAGGCATTGTCTATAACTCTTTGGATGTGGCCATCCAGCCAGCCCAGACCTGGGCTGGTTCGTCCTAAGGAGGATAATTTCAGCTGGTTGCACAGGTCCGTAAAGCCCTGAGCTGACGCGTTGCCTGCCCACAGCCTCGTTGCAATTAGGGATGAGGCTGACAAAGCAAGAGCTGGCAGGGCTCCCGCGTGGACCCCACACCCCGACCACAACCGTCTACGGAAGAAACACAGTCGGGCACAGATGAAACCTTTCAGAGCGAGTTTTAATCACGAATAACACTCCAGCGTCTTCGCACCTGCCCAAATCTTACCACCACGGCATGCTAGGAACCATTAAAAATCAGACAATTCGGTATAAATACAAATAGCATCTTTGTAGCGTGCTGTACTCTTTCCAAACGGAGATCAACACCTTCTGAGCCCGGTGTCTCGGCGCCTAAACCCAGAGAAGCATCAGGGTATCACAGTTATAGGGCACCTACCAAAGCACAAGCTGCGTCTACGCTGTTGGGTGAAAAAGTGAGTTGGTTTGGGCTTTTTTTGCAGGACACATGAGGTTTTTGTCGCCGGTGGCATGCAGGGAGGAGAGCCTGGGGTTAATTAACAGCACTAAAAGGTGCCACGTAGAAGTAGTCAAGGTTTCCAGAGATCCTAAGAAATCAGTAGGGGTTTTTTTCCTCCCTTACGCTTCGCTACCTTGCTATGGATATAGGTGCTGGCTTTACGTTTGAAAATAACAACCTTGGCCTTAAAAGCCCTGATTTCAAAACAACCGGTGCTCCAGCCGCCCCCAGGCCAGGGAACAGGATGTTCACCAGCCTCTGAGCTGCCCAAGGCTGGACCTCAAGCAAGCGCAAGTCAGCAGAGACCTCCCCAACTCGGTTTACACTGGCTCCCGCTCAAGCGTGCGGGACAGGCACCATCTTCTTGCAAGTGCCTGCAAGATCGCTTGTTCCCCTGAAGAAAGGAGGGAAGCGATGAGCAGGGTGTGTGAAAGCTCAGGAAAATACTCAAGGTCTTCAGTGTTTGATGGTTTGTTTTTTTTTTTTTAAACCAAGAGGTAGAACAGATACTTCATGCTCATGCTTGCTCTAAACGTGATGCAACCACTGCATTACTCATCTTCAGGTGCCACCTTCCAGAGGACACTGAGGTCTTTGTTTGCTGCTGCTAAGGCTAGGGCAGCTCTTGAGATTTGCTCTCTTGTACAAAGTCCCCTGAAGATATTAAAAAATAAAACCACCAACCCTGTTTGTCTTTGATGTCTTCCCTTGCCATCGTTTCTTTACGCTGAGACTTGGGGAGCTGCAACCAACGGCACAAATCCTTCCTTCGTGCACGGAGGGGAAGGGTGGCTCCTCTCCGCCTCGTCCGGGGAAAGCAACGGCTGCTGGCATTACAAGGAGTTAATTCTTCAGTGCCGCGAGGCTTTCTTCCAAGGCATCGGCTTCAGTCACACCTTGTTTTCGCTGGACAAACTTCACATAGTCGGAGAAAAGCTGCTACGATCAAGCTCCCCGCTTGCAAAACGACCTTAAGAAGCCTGGCCAGCAGCAACCGGCAGCGCCCAGGAGCAAGGCTGACTGTCCAAAAGATGATTTTCACGGATGAAAGCAAAGCCCTGTTCTCACCTGGGCTTCCCCGAAGCAGCGGGGTTATTTCAGACCAGTCCCCGTGCTGCTGGACCCATAGCAAAGCTGGTGGAGAAACCCACAGGAAAGGGGAGGGGGCCCGAAATGCTCAACTGGGTTTGCAGTTTGGGGAGCCCGGGAAAGGGACGGATAAAAGCAGGACTGGCCTGGTGGGTTTGGGTTTGTTTGCTTTGGATTCATGCCCTGATTTGACATTTGGATTAAAGGGTGAAGGAAGTCAAATAATAGCCAGAACCTGACATAAAAATAAAGCAAAGGGTGTAACCCAAGCAGAGTCAGCTGAGGAGTTTCACTCAATACCTGGATTTAGACAGTCTCTTTCATTCCCAACAATTCCCAAACTCTTTGCAAACCCATGGGTCCTTCGGCTGCCACTGAAACAGCGTCCCTATAAACTAAGCGTGAACTGGGTGTTTGGGATCTCCAAGTTTTTTAAGCCATAACTGAGAGAATTCAACCCTACGTGGCCAGAGGGTGCATCACCCAGGTGAGACGCATAAAACTTCCAGCAGATAAGGTCCTCTTGAGACCTCCTTTCTTATACAAGTAAGAAACAAAACACAACCAGTGCAAAAATAACCGGAGGAGGAATCTCAGGGGGCAGCCACAACTGCCTTTCCCAATCCATACCTGCGACGCGACGGTGCAATGACAGGCGGGTACGGTTCAATGGGATACAGAACAGCGCGTCCACGGCCTCTGGGATGTCTTGCGGGTGATCCTGAGCCATCCACTTCTGCAGCTCATGTCAAGCAGGGCGACACAGTGCGATGGGTTTGCAGAAGTGGGGTGCTGGGGATGGCTCTCTGACGACCTGCCACGGCCTCTTGTATTAGGAAGTGGAGGTCCCCTCAGCAATTCACCAGGAAAGGAGAGATCATAATCCAAATTTGACCCCCAGCGTAGCGCCCAACCCCTGTTAGGGCAATGTTATCTCCAAAGCTTCTAATTTTTGTCTTAATTCGGGCCGGCTGCAGTGATTCCCAGCTATCCAGACTATACCTGCAGCAAGGATGATGCCACTACTCATGCAGTAACTGCTAACTGCCACAAAAATTTCAGTCCGAGATGTTAAGGGAAGCCAAAACATCGCATCGGTTTAATTTGGCATCTACTTCACCTTTACTCTGAGCTGTAAAACATAATAGCCTAGAAGATGCTTCACAGCCAGCAGAGAAATGCCTGCAGGATTAAAAGAACTGAGGGCTAGGCAGGTTGGATAAAAGATTAAAAAGAATCTCAAACACAATTTTCACTTGCAGTTTAGAAACCCAGAAACGCACAAGTAAACACCCATCAGGTCATAAACAGCCACGGCATGATCCGGCCACCTGCCTCAGTACCACCGCACACCGGGGAACGACTCGGGTGTTGTTTTCTAGCTCGTTGGCTCTCAGAGGACTTTCCTGGAACACCTCTCCCTCCAGACATGGCCACAAGAAGCAGATGTCTTAAGAAAACTGCTACTGAACGAGTCTGGCTATTGCCACCAAATAAGAGGTGCTTAGCTCTCTCGGCAAGTCCTTCCTGGAGGCATGCGTCGATCAGCAGGACCTCTTAAAAGAGATTAAAAAAAAATAACCAAACTTTAGAACCTACCAGAGAGATGACTTAAAAGAGAGGAAAACAATAAAGATGACATAAATAGGAACTTGTAATTTTATTCTCGGTTGTTCGAGGAGTCTTTTGTTTTTACATTGGAAACTTGGACTTTACCATTTCATTATTTCACCAGCTTAGGCAATGTTAAAAAAGCAACCTAACAAGGGATTTGAATTTGAACCAAGAGGGAAGGTTTTCACCCCATGTTACCAAAGGGTGCACTTTCCTAATACATATTTATCTGTAAGGACATGCATGTTGGGCAGAGGAAGCTTTTCTTGAAAGATAGAATACAAAACCTTTATCCTATCTATCACAGGGATGAATCCCACAACAAACGTCTCTAGGGCTTCCCTGAGCTTCTTGGCAATTTCACATTTCTGATACTTCAAACACAAAAATCAGAATTATAAACAGACAACTCCCCAAAGAGCAGGATCTTGAATTTTTTTCTTTCCTGTTCTATATCATACGCAGAGCAAAAAAAAAAAAAAAACACAAACAAAGGGGTGCGGGGGAAATGAACCTAACCAAAAATTAAAAAAAAAAGTGATTTGCTGGTCACCATTAAAGTGCATTCACTCTTTAACCCTGCGCTTATGCTGTTTTCCCCTTCCCGCCGAGGCTGAGCCCCATCGTGTTGGCTGGGGGAGCACGAGACCTTGCAGGCAGCAGGCAAGCGACCGTTTGCTCTCAAGTGTTAGTTCACAGCACGAAGGATGTTGAGAGCCCCGAGTTAGCTCGATGCCACGTTAGACAGGGGATTTCGTAACATTTGCTGTCATTCAGAGGAGGAATTTGTTCTCATCACAGTGCTAAGACTTGCCATGGGGGCATCGGGGAGCTCCACTCCCTTAGCACCACGTATCCTGTAGGTTACTTCAGACAACACGTAACGTCTCATCTGGAAGGTAGACGACAATTTTGGCTCCGCTCATACAAACGTCACCTTGAAGGTTTAAATCACCGAAGGACAAAGCTGCAGTTGCGCCTGCTGAAGCCAAAGGATTCGAGCACAACACGCAGCAGCCCACGGCTCAGGGCTGGCTCCTGCTGCCAACCTCTGGAGAGGCTCCAGCCTTGAGAGAGAAACTCAGAGGGGGAAAAATAAAAATAAAAATCTCAAAAACTAAGGCAGAGCCCAGCCCTCCTATTGCCTTTCACGTGTGGGTATAGACCACAGGGATCTGCTGCACCACTACCCAAGGGACATGCCCTCGCCATACTTTCAGGCACCACCGGGCAGCAGCTCTGCCACTTATTGCACATAAAACCAACAGAGCGGCCACAGTAGCTCAGAGCAAGTGGAGAAATCTTCTTTGGGACCAGCCATCTGGAGGGAAGCATCCTTGGAAGTGCAGAGAGACCTGCTTCCTGCTTGGGCTTGAAAATCAGACATGGTGATACCCTAGAGGAACACTACAGTAAGAGCTGGCTCACCTTCAGCGAGGAAGGAGCACGGGCAAAGTCAACCCTGATCTGGCAGCAGTTTGTTGAGCCAAAGCCCACTGAAGTTCATGGAAAGTCAGTAACCGGTTGCAGTGCCTCTAATTAGACTTGAGCTTGCTGGGGACTTAATTTGCCTCCAGTTAGAGCACGCAGGTCTCTCGAGCCTTGTCCCTTGGCATTACAGTTGTCACTTGAGTTATTAACACAGAGGTGGGATCCAGCGCTCCCACTGCAGAAACACAGACGTCCGTATCCGAGGGTATCACCGCTAAATCCCTTTGCAGTCAGCAGAGACAGGCGCTCCCGAGGCATACTGCATCATCCCAGCACGAGCATCTAAAACAGGACAGATGAATCATGCTCCAGAAGTATCTATTTCTCTTCACTGACTGCAAAGGGAGCCTGGCTAGATCAAATGGAGATGCCTTTAGGCTAGAGACAGGTAAAATTAGGCAAGATTAATCCCGCTCAAAGAGCGAGCGCTACAGCCTCGAACACAGTGACAGTCTAACAGATCACCCAGGAGAGGTTACGACTTCAAGCCAGTGCTACACGTTGCCTGAGCCCGTCTTTGCTCACAGAGAAGAGGAAGTGCTGCCTCATAAATACTATTTACATCAGTTTGCTTAAACTAAAATTAGTTTCTTGGGGGGAGGTAGAAGAGAAAAAGACAGATACTTCATATTGCGGGAACTAAAGATATCGTCCTTCCCGGCCACCTTCGCCCCTGTCAGTTGTAGGACAGGTACTGGATTAATCGCGGAGGAATATTTAGCTTGGCAATCTTCTCCAGTGCTCGCTGCCCGGCGGCTTTCCTCACTGTAACTCTGCAAAGCTGCGACAAACTCAGAGGTGTTTCTAAAACGAGAAAAGAGGATCCAAAGTTAGGGCTGCAGCTCAGCGGACGGCCGATCTTCCCGCAGAGCACAGACCTCCCAGGAGGGTGATGCCTGGCATCGTCCCGCTGTGATCACAAGCCTGGCTCGACCTCCCCCAGCACCGAGGCCCAAGGAAGGCACTGCAGAACCACGGGCGTGCTCTCTCAAGGCTCATCCCGATGCAAATCCCACCACAAACAGTGAGCACAGCTGCAGCGTGCTTGTCCCAGCTCCCTTCCCCGCCTGCATCCCCCAAAGGCCAACGGTGCCCACTGCATCACCTGCTCTGATCCACTGAGGCTACCCAAGACTTTCAGATTTCCCCTAGTGATGCTGTATTAAAACTCAGCAACACTGTATATAGGAACAAAACCTACTTCCAACACTTCTCTACCGCTCCGTTTCTCCATCTAAGGATTGGGTTAATCCTTTTTTCTCAGCACTCTGCTGAGAGCTCCAATAAAATTCCCCAAGCCCCTTCCAGACAGCCCCCAATCTGCAGCCCGCAGCCTCGACGTCGGGTGTTGATGCTCGTGCATGGATGCAGAGTTACAATTGGGCACATTGCTTTTGAAGTAGTCAGTCCTAAGAAGCTGCTATCCCTACCCCCACAGCCTCTGCAATCACCAGCCTCCAAGATCTGCATCCGTTCTGGATCTAGTCCCGAATTTAATGATACAAATCAAAAGGAAAAAAAAAAACAACTATTAAAGCTAGCACAGTACTGTTACAACAGTCCGTGTTGAAAAGTAACCACACGTACAGTTCTGACAGCTGGCTTTAGTGGGCAGTAAACTCTGGCGAGATATAAGGAGTATTTATGGGCGTGTAGGATTCAATCTCTTCAGCCAGCTCAGCTGCAGCAGACCAGCACACTTCACTGCTCTCTAAGAAAAGAGAGCAACGAATAACTTGGAGGAGAGACTGCTACAGGGAGAAGAGAAGTCAGAGGGAGAAAGGGCTATAAGGCGCTCACCATACAAAGGATTGCAAAGCCAGAAAATACTTTATTCTTCTATAAGGAAGAATTTTTTCTTTCTATACAGAAGAATTTTTTTATGATCAGCGTGCTGAGGCACTGGAACAGGTTGCCCAGAAAAGTTGTGGATGCCCCATCACTGGAAGTGCTCAAGGTCAGGTTGGACGGGGCTTTGAGCAACCTGGTCTGGTGAAAGATGTCCCTGCCCATGGTGGGGGGTTGGACTAGATGGTCTTTAAAGGTCCCTTCCAACCCAAACCATTCTGTGATTCTATGATGTTTAGGATCATCTAGTGCAGAAGCAGCCTGCAAATGCTTGGAAAGGTCTGTGAATTACTCCTCCAAGGGTAACCAAGACAAAGATTGACTTAAAGCCATCCTCAAACCTCAGTCAAATGTCTCCTCCAAAACCAGATAGCCAGTGCAGCTAAAGTTTAACGCGTTCCCTGCCTCAAATAAAATTAATTTTCAACTGGGCAATTTCCTTGTCCTGATTTAATGAACCAAAGCATAAATGCTGATGCTGACACATGAGAGGGACCTGAATTCAGCGAGGACATAATTTGAACCATCTTACCCTTGTCATTCAACCACAATTAAGCAGAGCTAGCCTACAGCCAGCTGGCGTACATTTGCCACCAAGAACTCTACACCTTCACAGGAAGATGATCAGGGATCTACAAATTAAAGTGGACTGAGAATCACGATGTGGTGCAATGGAGTTGGCAGTCACTGAATTCCTGGGGCGGGGGATCATATCTCACTTACTTTCATAGTACTCAAAGCACTTTGCTGTGGGACTGCTGCTCCAGGTGTAATCCGATGGCTTCTTTCCTCGGTTATCCCTTGCGTAAATGTTTCCTCCAAATTCAATCAGCATTTCCACCAGATCTACGTTTTTCACTTTTGCTGCGTGATGGAGGGCTGTCTCGTGAAGTTTAGCAGCATTCACATTTGCCCCTGAGGCCAGAAAGAAAAACAAACGTGTTCATGAAAGCCTCACTTGACCCAAACATAAGGAGTGGTTTGACTGGAGAAAAAAATGCTGTTAAAACATGCATGAGTAGCTAGAACAAGATCCAAACAAAACAGCACAAACAGGAAACCAAACTGCTGAACAAGTTCTCGGTGCTGGCAACGCATGAGTTTTCTTCTCTGGCTTTATGTTTTCCTTGCAGACAAAGGATTTTAATCCATGTTACTGGGCAAATGAGCTGAGTGTGACATTCAGAATTGCTTCCCAGTCATCTCAATGGAGTGCTCCCACTCAAGACAAACAGTGACATCTTTGCTAACAGAAATACCCCAGACCCACGAGATGTGGCAGCTCACCGTCAGACACTACTGCAGGATCAAGTTTTAGTAACAAATATTTTTGCTAAGAAAGTTTGGCTTTTATAAGCTGACAGCAAAAGGTCCTTCCAATTCCCCCACAACTGCCTGCATTTTATCAACTGACTTGCTCAGCAGAGGTGAGATGAACCTGACTGAATTCAAACAACTGACTTTTAGATATGTGTCGCCACACTGAACCGCCCTTATAATTAACAGGGAGAAACAGGCATTTCTGGGGAATCAAGTCCCCAAGACAGGGAACCGGAGCAGCTGGAAACAAACTAGTTTAGATGTGTAATTTTTAGACAAGTAATGTTCAATGAAACAAATCCCCACCCCGGGGCCAAATCTCCTCCTGGTAAGCACAGGCAAAGACAAGAAGTCCAACTCCAAATTCCCCCAAAGTTAGCAGCAGGAAAACTGGGATGTGAAACCAAGCACAGAATGTTGACTTGAACATGTAGCAAACTCATCTGGGCATAACACTAACCAGATCTCTCTGATGTATGAAGTGACTTCATCACTAGTTTTCTGTACAGCACCAAACCCTAACATCTCTCCCTAACGCCTATCCAAAACCGACTGTGCTACCAAAGCAGAACGCATGCCCACCAGTTGATACCACTTTTGGGAAGAAGTTGAAACTTTGCTCTAGGGGGCTGAAGAGTTCTGAATTTTATTAAAATAAGAGAATGGGAACGTCACTGGGAACATCACAAACTGGATATTGACAGGCATATGCTGAAAAAATGCTTAAGCATTAAGTTTTGCTCAGGTCAAGGAAAACCTTTCACCTTTGTCATCTATATTATGCTGTGAATGAATAAGCTCTTCGACAAGAACCCCGCTGCGGAACACTGAGGGAAACGCTGTGCAGAGACACCACCATCTCCTGCCCACCCAGAAGCAAAGCCTGTGGCTGCCATACCTGCCTTGAGCAGCAACTTCGCGCAGTCCAGATGCTCCCTGGCACAGGCCACGTGTAGGGGCGTCCCGAAATGGCAGTCGTGAGCCTCCAAGTTTGCACCGACCTCAATGAGGAGTTGCACGCACTCTGAGCTACCTTTAGAAAGGGAGGATCTGAGTCAAAAGAAAGAATCCAGCTCAAACGGGAGCATACGTCATGCTGAGATCAGCTTGACCCACAAACAGCCTGTTCAATATTTGGGGTGACGGACGCAAAATAAAAATGCTTGTGAACGAACACAATACGCTGTAGGATCAAGACTGAGACCAGGGCACAAGAAATAGAGTCACATCTGCACAGCACCGAGCTAGAGCTAACAGGTCTCGCAGGGAGTCAGGTCAAACAAACCTGAATTTAAGGGTTTGCACTAAATCACCTGTTGTTCATGGAGCTGGTTGTATTGCTGATCCTGCCCTGGGTGGATTAGATCACCTTCAAGACCACTCCAGCTTTACTTTTTCCAATGCTAATAATACAACTTAACAGAAAGCAGGCCATCATCATCGACAAGCCTTAGGAAAAAGGCTTAACGAGGAAAAGCTAAGCAAGAGCTCACAGCTACGTATTTAAGTAACTACCTGTTTATCAAAAATGCTGTCTCCCACAGCCTTCATAGTTGAAGGGAAACTCTGTCCAGGACAGCATATAACAAAAACAGCGAAGGGGAGGAGAGAGGAGGTATTATATCTTACAAAGAGGAAACTGAGGCACAAAATGATTAAGAGATTCGGTCACGATCATCTAACGGGAACATTGCTGCCCTCACATCCTGGCTTTCCTGCTATTGCCTTCGTGCAAGTGTAAGTTCAGGGTTGGAATTACACTCAAATACCCCTCTGCCGCTCTCCCCGCCTCTGCTGCTGTCACAGCCACCCCTGATACTTGCTCTCGCTCCGTAACCCAGATCCAAACAGCCAGGAGAGGCTTGAGTAGAGGATGCGGGGAGCAGAGAGCAGCTGGCATGTGCCAGCTGGAACATTATTTCGGCCCCTGTAGTTTTCTCTTATCCCCTGGACAGACCCTTCAGCTGGAAAAGGCTGAGAGAGGGACGAGGAGCAGTACAGGCAGCAACGCTGCCCAACAGTCCCTGCCACTTTCTTCCCACCTGACAGCTTCATCCGTCAGCTCTGAACAACCCCCCCCAGGAGGGGTCTGGGACAGGACCACCTGATTAAGATGGTCTCGTGTCTTAATCAGAAAAATTTATCCCATCTCAACCTGGATCAGAGGGAAAGGATGCAAACTCCCCTCTGCTCGCAAGAGCAAAGCTACTGGTTTGGCTCAAGGTTTTCCAATAGAGCATCAAGAAGCTGGTGCTTTATCTGCCTAACATCTTATCCCATGTCCGTCACGTGGGATAAAAGCAGCCAACACAAGGGATGGCTTTATTCATCTGACACTACAGTGCTTTGCATTCTGCGTTCAAAGGGAGCTGTGCCCATGTAAGGCTGATATATTTGCAAGCTGTAATGGTCTGATGAGCAACAACAGCTTACGGTCAATTTAAGATACTTGGCAGCTGCTTTTCTTGGGTTTTTTCCCAAGCTGCAAATAACCGTGCAAAGATAAGACCACGTGGGCTTACCATTCATACAGGCTTCATGGAGAGGAGACGCTGTGTAAAGGGGAGGGTTCACCTTGGCGCCGTGGGACAGCAGCACTTTCACACACTCTATGCTACCCGAGGCACAGGCATCGCAGAGCGGAGTGCTGCCGTCGATATTCCTGGCATCCACCTTCGAGGTAGAAAAAAAATGTTAGGTACCCACAGGCTGCTGTGTGACAGTACCCTCTTGCCTATGTTTTCACTTCTTTTAACTCCAGAAATAGTCTGGACTCAGGAAAGAGTTGGTTGCTACAGCCAGCAACCTGGCTTGCACTGTTCCCATCACTCAGGGCACAGACGTACATTAATGTCACAAGTTTAGGCTGTTATTTCTATCGTTATATTTTTCTACTGCTTTCCTGCTGAAGGTTACAAGCGTTGCGGCTGAGTAACACAACGCAATTCCTCGTCTGCTTTAGTGCAAAGCTCAGCTTCACCAGCGGACTCAGCCAAGCTGGCTGACTTTGCACTGAGAAGGACCACGGAGCGCACACATGCTCCACTTCATCGGCTTTGCTCCGAGGACAGCTGTCTTCAGCGAGTCAGAAGTCACAAGCCATTGAAGACAGTCATCGCCAGCTATATCCAAAGACTCTGTTTAACTGATTTTTGTTTCCATAATAAAATTAAAGAAATAGGAGGAGAAACAAAAGAATAAATATAAATCCCGTCTGGAAGCTACATGTCCCCTGGTCCCCTTCTGACCCCTTGATTCAACCCAGCTAGCTTTAGATACCCGAGTCATCTCAATTAGATTTCTAGTCACCCCGGGCTCTGTTGATAGTCAGTGAGGAGAGAGGTGGAGAGACAGAGAGAGAAATACTTCCAGGCAGTTTTTTAAGTCCTCATCAAGCTCAAACACCCTCTGAAGAGGCCTGCCATCCTTTACTGGCTCTCAAGAAAGCCCAGGGTGATGAAGAAGAGCCTAGAACTAGATGGGGAGAATCCAGATCCCAAAAATAACTTCAGACATCAGGATGATGTTCCCAGCCGGATCAGAGCCGAACACACACCTGGGCCCCTGCAGCCAGCAGGAGCTTGACACACTGCGTTTGCCCTCGCAGGCTCGCCTCGTGCAACGGGGTGATAGAGTCATAGGTGACCGCGTTGACGCAGGCTCCGCTCTCTATCAGCTGCTGCAGCTGCAGGATTTCTCCCCGCCTGGCTGCTTCATGAACTGGTGTTCGATCGGCCCAGAAGCCTAGAGAAGAAAGAGTAAATAAATAAGTAAACAAATAAAACCATACACTCAGAGCAAACGGGTCTCCGTGCTGGAGAAAAACAGACGGGGAACATGGGCCAGCAGCTAGGAGAGCTGGCAACGAGGAGCTTAGTCCGCACCATGCCCCCACTCAGCACGTGATTTTAAATCGGGTGCTTCATAGCTTGTTTGTGAGTTCCCCGTTGACCGCTGCCCTCTCAAGGACTGTTTGTAATGCTGGATTCCCTTACAGTTTCTGAAATACTTTGCTGTACTTGCTCGAAATTTTACTAAAGCACAGGATTCATTAGGTCCAGACTCAGCCCAGCGAGCTCTTAACTATTTAGCATTAGGAGCACTGTCCCTCCCGGCTCCATCTGAAATCACTGGAAATGGGACATCTCCAGAGCGCAACGCAGCCCACCTAAAAACTATCTTCCCAAAAAGTCAATAGAGCTTCGACAACTAAGTTTCTAGCTTCGACGCCTTTGCTGAGCATCTACACTTACATGGGGCAAGTCTGGGCTTAGCTTCCCAGCGCTAGTTGACAATATCATCTCCTTTCAGGTGTGTTTTGCTTTCAAGGTAGCAACGAGTAAAGAACAGCCCTGTGCATTTTCATGTGACCTTCAGCAAGATAAATGCATCCTCTCTGTAAAAATAAGTGCCTTGGCATCCTGCAAAAGCAGGGCTTATAGGAGCAGTATGGTGCTGTTCACATAAAGGTTGATACTACAAACCATTGGCAAACCAGACCTTGCAGCTACAGTTCCTCCCCTTTGAATACATCTCTGTAAGATCCCCATTTCAAGGCAAGCACTGACGGAGCAGGAGAAAAGGGGTGATGTACCTTATTTTTAAAAAAATAAACACCTTATCATGTATTCCAGTCGGACTGACCGTCCTTCTCTCCACCTCTAAAGGCAGCGTTTTATTTAACAGCATAAAGCAGTAAATGCCAACACAAGCCAGTGGTTACGAAAGATGGAGCAGACCCAAAGAACAACACAATGCTGAGGTGTATGGCGGACTGATACCACCTCCTGAAAGGGAACCACGAGTACCAGCATTTTCACAGCACACAGTACACGCAGGCTTTTTTATTTGCTTGTTAGATCCTCATTCCCTTTGCCAATATCCCTGGGCAGGGGATGGAGCTTCTCACGGTATAGGTCAGGAGAAGCAAGAAGTCCAAATGAGGATGGAGCCCTGGAATTGCCAGCCACCGAGCAGCATCACTTTGTCACCAACAGGACCGGGAAGAAGAACAAGCCCCAGCAGCGTTTCATTAAAGGCCTATCATATATCCCAAAAAAACCAAACCTGCAAACTGCAGGCTCCTCAAACTTCTTCTCTCCTACCGCACAATTCCTTACGTGGCAGGCTCACGTGGCGAGAGATCACATCATCAGTCCCCATGGGGACCGATGGGGCTCCCGCGTCCACATCCAGCCAGCTGCACCCGGGTTATGGATCAGGAGGCAGACTGCAGCTGGGGCCAGACCTCCTAAATCTGCACATTCAAGACTTACGCCTCTGCCTCGCCAACCGAAGCACAACGCAGGGGAACACGGCCGGTTCCTGATGCAGCTAGAGAGCATCCCTACCAGGGGAACCGGCCACGCAGCACAGCCTTGCGCCCGCTACGGTCCATCCGCAGGGCGGGCTGCCGGGCTTGGCCTGTTGTGCCCCATCCCAGGGGTGCGATTTCTCGGCAGCTCTGCAAGCAGCTTTGTCACCTCCAGCCCTGAGGAGGTGACCCAGCAGGCAGCTGCTGGTGGGAGGCAGGGTTTGGGCCCTCTGGGGTGTTGAATGGCTCCCACCCGCCATTTCCCTCCAAGGAGGGAGCCAGCCCCTCTCCTCCAGCTCCCCAACGCCGCCTCTTCGGATCACACACGCACGTTAGTTCATGGAGGAACAACGCTAATTCCCCATGCCCAGAAGCAGGGGGTCTCCCGAGAGCATCCTCACCTTCCTCTTCTCCCTCTCCTCTGGAGACGCCACTCGCCCCCCAAACCATCCTGCCCACCCCCAAACCATCCTGCCCACCCCAAAACCATCCTGCCCAACCCCAAACCATCCTGCCCACCCCCAAACCATCCTGCCCACCCCAAAACCATCCTGCCCACCCCCAAACCATCCTGCCCACCCCCAAAACGCTAACACCAGCCCTCCTCTCTTCCCGGAGCAGACCAACCCTACCCCTCCGTGCACATAAACCCCACCACCCCACGGCCGCGCCGCCCCCCACGCACTGATCTCGCCCCGCAGGGAGCCGCTGCTCACGGGGCTCTCCATGGCCCGGGCCCACCGGCTCCGGCAGCGTTGGGGCCGCCGCCGGCTCGGGCCTTCTCCGCTCCGCTCCGCCTCCGGGCTGCCGGCCCCGGCCCCCGGCTCCGGCCGCGGCGGCCGCCGGGAGTTGTAGTGCCCGGGCGGCGCGGGTGAGGCGGGGGTACTGCGGGCACTGGTGCGGGGGGGGGTACTGGGGGCACTGGTGTATGGGGGGAACGGGTACCGGGGGCACCGGTGTACGGGGGGAACGGGTGCTGGTGGCACCGGTGTATGGGGGGAACGGGTGCTGGGGGCACTGGGGTGGGGGGGGAACGGGTACCGGGGGCACACGTGTAGGGGAGGAACGTGTGCTGGGGGCACTGGTGTGGGAGGGGGGGGTACTGGGGTGTGGGTGGAGGGGGTACTGGGGGTACCGGTGGGGGGGGGAGGGGGTACTGGGAGTACTGATGTGGGGCGAGGGGGTACTGGAAGTACTGGTATATGTGGGGAGGGGTTACTGGGGGCACCGGGGGGCGGTAGTGGAGGTACTGGTGTGTGTAGACAGGGGGTGCTGGGGGCATTAGTGTATGTGGGGAGGCAGTACTGGGGATAATGGTGTGTGAGCTGTACTGGGGGCACTGGTGTATATGGAATGGGGGTTCTGGGGATACTGGTGGGGGGGGAAGGGCAGTAGATGTACTGGTATATGTGGGGAGGGGGTACTGGGAGTAATGGTGTGGGGGGGGAGGGGCAGTGGATGTACTGGTGTATGTGGGGAAGGTACTGGGGGCACTGGTGTATGTGGGGAGGGGGATATTGGGAGCACTGGTATGTGCAGGAGGGGTAATGGCAGCACAGGGGGAGGTGGGATACTGGGGGCATTGGTTAGGGGGTACTGGGGCACTGGGGTGTGTGGGCAGGTGATATTTGGGGCACTGGTGTGTGGGGAGGGGGATATTGGGAGCACTGGTTTGTGCAGAGGTGGTACTGGGGGCACTGCTGTGTGTGGGCAGGGGGTATTTGGGGGAACTGGGGTGTGGGAGGGGGTTACTGGGGTCACTGGGGTACGTGCATGTGAGAAGGAAGATGAAGAGAGACTGAGAGCTGGTGTTTGTGGGAGGGGGTACTGGGGGCACTGGTGTGTGTGTAGGGAGGGGGTAGTGGCGGCGCTGGTGAGAAGAGACTGGGGTGCTGACAGGGGGTAGGGGAGGCTGGAGAAGCCCGTGAAGCTGGTGTAGGGGGTAGAACTGGGGCAACATGCGTACCAAAAACGTGGTGGGACTATTTTCCCTGGGTCCAAGCCGGCAGCAGAGTCCAGTCAGGTCCCAGGGCTGAGCGAGCTGCTCTTCCAGAATCACCAGGACCAGAGCGAGTTCCTTGGTCGTTACCTCATTGATGACATTACCTCCTGGAAACAGCACGTCACACGTGCAATGCGGAGCGGGGAGCCGGGCCTCTCCGTAAGGCGTTTCTTAGTTATTTGTATTACGCATTGAGCTCTCCGGTTTGCTGGGTCGTCCTGGCGATGCAAAATTTACAAGTAGTTAAGGCAGAGGAAACAGAAAGATAGAAAGGTGAAGTGATTTGCCAAAGATTACGAAAAGAAATCATTGCAAAGCTGAAATTACAGCCTGAATCGCTTGATTCCCACTTGATTCAGCCAGGAGAGTGCGACCCCTCTCTACCGCTTCTCTGCTGTCTACCCCAGATCTCTGCTCTCTCAGGGTAGAAGCTGGGGTAAGGGGCATTCCTTAAAATCTTTATTTTAAAGCTTCCAAAATAACCACGCGCACACAGAGGCAGCAGCAGAACCTGCAGGAAACAGCCACGTCCCTGGCTTGATCGTGCTGATGAAACCATCGACAGCGCTGCTGGCGTCTCGGGTATCTGGACCCCATCACGGGAGACAAGTGCAATGTCAGCTCACCTGCCGCAGGGACGTGGCTCCGCGTCCCTCCCTTTCCTCAGCTTAGGAGCCCTACGGAGCAACTGCAGCTCATCAACAACTTGCTGATCAGTCACCCAGGGTCACGGAGTGGGAGAGAAGCCACAGCAACCAAACTGCAGGAGACAGGAGCCAAACATGAGCACATCACACTCAGAATATGAACATGAATGGCAGCGACTGCCCTAAAACCTTCCACGTTCTCCTCTGTTTCTCCCATCTTATCACCTCGGATTGAAATCGAAGAGCCAGGTAATACACAGACTTCATCTTCCACCTTCCCCTCCTCCTCTGTCTCTAAATTATTGTTCTTTTCATTAGAAATGTAGGAAAAAGAACCCAGGCTGTGCAATTATCTGCCATTCATCCCTGGATTTTCTTCCCCTGCGTGCCAGGTTCCCCCTCCTGCCCCACACTCATGTAGTCACATCCAGAAATACAAAGCATTTGCTGTCCTGATTCCCAACAGATTATTTAGGTAGCTGATATTTATGAGGACTTCGTAAAAGGCCTTGGTGCCAGTATGTTTGTTTTGCCTTGGCAAAGCAATTTACTCAAAGAGAAACCAGACCTGTGGGTTGGCGTCTGTGTGGGCAAGGAGTTAAATCTGGGGGCTGGTTTGAGAACTGCAACTTGACTCTGCGCTTCCTGAACTCTCAAAAAGGTGCCACGCGCTCAAAACACTGACGCCTTGAATTCGCTAGCGGAGCCAAGCTTTGTCAACAGCTGCCGGCAGCTTGGGCAACTGCCATGCGATAGTGTTATAACCTTTTCTCATTTACATCCAGGTCTTGAAAGAGGAGGCGTGTATCAGCTTTCTTGTGTGTTCTACTTTTATTACACTCCCAGTCTTGCAGTCTTCGCCTGACGTCCTTCCCAAATTGCTGGAGTAAGTAAGCAAGGAGAGATAAGAAATGGATTAAAAACGGAGACCAAAAAAAATCCCCTTCACCCCAAACAATCTCTGCAGGAGTAGATCTGCAAGGAGACCTGCTCCTCCGAGGAGAGATTCTGCAGGATTCCTTCAGTTCACGGTCCTGCCATACATTTGCAATTCTGTTCATGTTTTTTATTTTGCCCACCTGCTTTGCATTTGTACGTGCATTTCTCGGGTGGCTGGGAGCTGTGCTGTAGGGTACACAGCCAGCTGAAGAACACCTGCTTCCCCCTTCCATCCACAGCAGCATAAAGGATGAAACCATATTTTTTAAAAAAAATTAAATTACATTTTTAGAAAAAAAAGTAAAATTCTATTGCTTCTTACTATTCTGCAGTGACTACACTTCTAAAATAGAAATCTGCCCTATGCTTGTTCCCTGCTTTGAGGGAAAAAATCAATGTTTTCCAGCCGTGAACATTTTTCTCCTGAAGATATTCATTTTGAAGAAAACCAATTTTCCATTGCAGGAGGATGAAATTAAATAACTCCAGTGGGAAACATCTGGTCAGCACAGTGGTGCCACTTTCATGTACTAAGAAAGATTAAGTGTGATTGCACTAACTGCATAAAAACTAAAATTGCTACACCCTGTCAACTGCAACAGTACGAGGATTAGCCAGGATGGGACCTCTCAAAACATGAGGTGTTATCTTTTATGTCCGTATGTTGCAGCCATTCGTGCCAGCCTCAAAGGCAGGACGAGGTAGCTGTGTAATTGTTTTTACATTTTGCAGAGTTTCCATTCCCTATTTAAGGATGCAAAGAGCTGGCATGCCAGCACCGTAACAAAACCACAGACAACAGGGCTGGAAGTGATCTCGGAAAACCATGTAAATTCTCTCACCTCTTGTCCCACGGTGGGTGCAGGGGTGAATTTAAGAAGTGGATAAACTCATGGTCTTAGTGCAGGAGAACAGCAGGTAGTGCCAGGTAGAGATGGAAATACTCTGCGGACCTGCATATAATGTCAGCTGCAGTTCAGACACTGCTTGGGGTTAATCAGCTATGGATAACGAAATTATGATATAGGCAATAATATGAAGAGATAAATGCGATGTCTGCCTCAGTTTGGTAAGATCAGGAGTAAGTGTTCCTATTTCAAAACATATCTATACACACAACACCTGAAAGCAGAATGCTTAGAATGATGGCATTTTAACCTCAAATTCCTTATCTGGCCTCCAGCAAAGCACTCGCTGCCTCAGTTTTCTTCTCTGTAAAATATGGATATTACTGATTTATAACATCTGCCTGATGGAGGAGTTTAAGCATCACTGAATGGGCTGATGTGGCTCGTGGCAGGAGAAACTTTATTCTCTCAGACCAGCCAGCACCTCTTCAGCCTCACCTGGCTCTTCTGTAGGGAGAATGCAGGATTACATGGAAGGAGATAGATTAGAGGTTGGAAATAGCACAGTCAAAGTGGGAAAGAAGTGGTTGTGGAGGAGGATCATGGATACAATCTAAATTTCCATCTATGAGGAAATAATCCACTGTAAATATCACTTAGCTGAACAGGATCACTTGCCTGCATCTGCAGGTAGTCTGAAATAAGAGTGGTACGACCAACTCCAGCCTCACACAGGCCAATATGAGCTCAATTGCAAATGCTCCCTCTGTTTAATTACTACAGTTCTGATTACTCCAAGAGAAGAAAAAGATACTCTGTTTAGATCTGGACAGTCTCGAACTCGCACTCCCGTGTTTTGCCATGATCAATTATTTCGGTTACAGAAAGAGCTTGTATCTCCTGGCTCCAGTCTTGTGCCTGGTAAGGAGTAATAATTAATGTTTAGAAAATACTACATAAAACACTATCTTCAGAGATTGTCAGGTTTACATTGCAAAAATATAGGCTAAGCAGCACAGCTATTAATTTTTAATAACTACCTCGATTAAAAAAAAAGGGAGAAAAAATGGCAAAGGGACTTGAAAAAAGAAATCACTTGCTCACCACTAAAAATGCTCATCTGCACTTTGTCACATTGTTGTCATCTTTGACTTATTTCCTGAGTGGACCTTGTAGCTGCCTCTGCAGTGTGTGGTTTTACACCGTTGTGAAAACACCATCAAACAAGCTGGGTTTTGTTAGAGACTTTTTAGGGGGTTGGTTGGTTGGTTGGTTGGTTGAACAACTTTGGTTCTGATTTCCCAATGCCACTAAAACTATTTAAGTGTTTGTCATCACAACTCAAACAAAAAGTTGGTTTCTTAGGAAGTTGCAAGTTGCCAAAATAGCCAAAAAAACCAAACACAAGAATAAATCAAACCAGAAACTGAAAATCTTAACTGTGCTTTACTGTAGGAGATGTACGCTGCATGAATACACCGTGAGCAAATACCAGAGTTCAATGGCAATGAAAATACAACACATTTTCCAACAAACACAAGAAGCAGCATGTCACTAATGGACACATCGTGAAGTGGAGAGTTACTTGGGATTTCCTCAAAGAGATGTAAGACTCTTGACAGATCGGTGGGCTCAGAAAATGCGCGGGCCTATCTAGATAAGCATATGCTGGGAAGGAAGATTTTGAGGGAGAGGACTCAATCCGCTATTTCTCTGGGAGGAATAATCCTCTGCATTTAATCTCAATATGTCTGTCACCACAGACTTGGAAAGCACATGGTAAATGTTACAGTCATTCTCAGAGAAACCACATACATGTACCGTCGTGCTGGGGGATTTCTACATCTGTATAGAGCTGAAGATGGTATTTGCTGTGGTATTTTTGAAGACTTTCCCCTATTATTAAAAGACATGACAAAATTTTGTTCTCTTGCTGCAAGATCCCAAAGTGGGAGTTTTGCTTGAGTCAAGTGAAGAACAAAGCAAGACAGCTTTATGGAGGATGACATACAGTCTTGTAGAACCTTTGGGTCAAGAAGTTCCTGATCTTGCATTTCATGCTTTTCCTTGCAGTTTGGTTTGACACTCCTTTACAGAAAACAGAGTAGAGCAGAAATGAGTGGGAACAAACCTCTTTCTGTCCACCTGGATTAAACCAGAAGGACTCAAACTTTGTGGTGGCGTGCAGCAGCCATTTCTGAGCTAGCTGCCTGCTCCCACCCCTTCGCAGGTGCCCAGAAGTCTTTGCATAAATTTTTCATGGTCTGAACATAACACCTTTAAAAAGAGCTCTGCAGTTTTTCTGGGTATGTCAACAGGAATGACCAAACATAACGGGCTATCAAAGAGGTCAAACAAGCCCACAAGTTCTCTTTCCCCACTTTCAGTTTAGGTTCTGAGCCAACACTTCCCAAGCCAAAAGGCTCTGAAAGTGATATTTTACCACAGCACTTCAGAAGTTCCTCAAACAAGAGATGCTAGGGCGTATCTGATCCTCCAGATTGGCCTGGTGATGCTGCATCTAGGGAGGCTTCTGGTTCAGGTTCATTTCTGTTCAAAATCAGGCAATTTCTTGGCGTAGACTTGTACAGGAACAGTCCTGCCCTGCTTCGTTTCTGAAAGCACTGCCTGGGAAGGGAAACTTCGTCTTGAAATAAAACCAGGCTAGGGTCCCGCTCCGACAGAAGCCCATCTCGCCTCTTCTCCCTGCTGTAGCCACTTGCCTGCGGTTCCTCTCGGTTTCTGCAGTTGCCCCTCTCACCTCTGGACACATCTGTCCAAAGTCTCCGCAGCAGGGGAACACTGGTGTTTTTAGCACCCTCCCAAAAGCCATCCATGATACTTCTATGTGCTTGCATTTTATGTTTTAGACCTGTTTTAATCTGTCCTGACAGCCATGCCAATGAAAGAACAATCACGCTGGGCATCAGCCAGCCATGGGGTTCATGATTTGGCTTTGAGGTCTACGCAAATGCCAATATTTATTCAGAATTACCTTGAGCCACTAGCGACCTACTCCCATTTGGACTCCCTCCGCAGCAGCTAAGAGGATGGTTCAGCCTTTGGATGTTCTCACGAACAGGAGAGGAAGAGGGTCCTCCAGCAGACCACTGATTTTCTAGAAAATTGAAGAAACCAGTCTGTGAAACCACTAGCTTGCTGTAAAATTGGGCTGAAACTGGCTAATGGCTTCAAAAGTTCATGGAAGAGACAGACAGACAGAAATAGTATGATCACAAGCTTTGTTTCCTTAGGAAACCAAGCGAAAATCAAACCAATCTCTCATGCCACATATTGTAAGGAAATAGAAGTAATCCGAAGAGAAACTCAGTGTTTCCACGTATTTCTGTGTCATCTGCTGTCCCATGATTCACACATGGCAGGAAAAGGGGAGGGAGCCTGCAGGTCCTATGCCATCCGGCTTTTGCAGGCTGTGTTTGTACACTTCACGCAGCAGCTGGGTCTCCTGATGCTGCCCCACACAGTCAATAATGATTTCAAACCTAATTATTTGCTTTATTGCTGTGTGTTGTCTTTCAGCAGGACACTGTCGTTTTCAAGAACTGCTGCTTCCACCTCCCAGTTGACTCATTCCATTGCAACTATTTTCTTTCAGTGTGACTGACAGCATCTGCAGTCATCATTCATTTTTTTCTGAATAAAAGAGGAACTAGATCTTCAAATGACTACTTCTTTATTTTAGACTTGCCAGTATGCCAGAACTTTATGAGTCATTCTTTCAAAGAAGCAGAAATAGAGTACTGCCAGGAACAAGTCCCCACCACAGTTAGATCATGGGCTCTCCTCTTGCACAGACCGCATGTGCCACCACCGAAAAAGGTGGCAAACCTTTTTGCCACAGCAAAAAGCAACAGCAACATAGAAACTCCAGATAGAAATGGTCTGACCTCCAGAGGCTCCAGTTACTCTCCCCAGCAAAATGATGACAAAATTCCCTCAAATTCCTTGTTTTTCTAATAGATGAAACGGGAATAGATCATTGAGAAAGGAGCTCTCACCAGAAATCCTACGTTTCCTCATCAGAAATAATTCCTAATACTAAAATACTAGTGTTTCATTGCGGCAGCAGCTGAACGGTCACACTCGAGGTGGAAATCCAGGTGTTCTGACTGCAGATCTGCTCTTCCTTATAGCTGCTGCAGAAGCTCAGAGCCCTTCTCCTGTCTCCTAGGATGAGGCACGCGGTTACGCGGGGCTGTTCATGTTACACCCTCACAGGGCAACTGGGGACACTGACCCCGCAAAGGTATTTCCGTCTCACCTCACCCGAGTACTGTGGCATGGGAACACGGAAAGCCTTTTTTTCTTACTCCTAGGCTAGCTGTGTTTAGGACCAGCAACACCAGGAAGAATTCCAGTCTTTGATACGTCAGCAGGAGCTAGAAAAATCAGTGGATCTGGCAAATCGGAGATACGCTGCTACGCGGTCAGAGCACAAGACTATCAACGCTGCCCTTTCTGACTGTAGGACACCAGAAAAATCACTTACTCTTCCCCATGCCTTTGTTTTTTCACTGGGTAGTAGCACTTTGCCCTCTCTCCTGCTGTGGTAGCAAATTCTTAGGATGGGTGAAATATCTGTAACGGCATGTTACTGACCTGCAGCATTGCTTTGAGTAATAAGTGACTTTTAAGTGAGCTGTCACATCATCGTCTCATTGTTCTTTCTCCTTTTTTCCTTTGTCTATCTTTCCTCCTAAGGCTGACTACCCCAGCATGCGAAAATACACCCGATGAGGTCAGCAGAGCTAAACCAGAGCCTGGGCACTGGGGAGCTGAATACAGAGACACCCAAATGGGCTCTGCAAACACCAGCAATGATCGAGAATCAGCCTCTCCATAAATTTATTAGCTCAGCTGGGTGACAGCACAGCGCGTCCACGATGCACATTGCTCTGCGGACATAGCACCACGAATCTCCGGCCAAACCGTCAGCCACAGCTCATTGCCAAAAGTATCTGAAATCCTGGGCTCCACTCCAAGCACCCACCAGACTCATTGCCCGGCATGGCCAAACGGGCATTCATGCAACACAACCGTTGACCCATAATTTGGTACGCTGCGTTCATGGCAACCCCTTGCGTAAGAGGTTGGGCAAGCCCAGATCGTCCTGTTCCCTTGCTCCAACGTCTATTGCAACATTGACTATTTGCTGCATTCACGGCACCCCTGAGAGGCTGCTGAGCCTGGTGAACCCTAAAAATCATCCACTCCTACTATTCCACGTTGGGTCCAACGATATTGCAACAAGGCAACTCAGAACCATCAAAAGAGACTGCATGTCCCTTTGAGCAACATTAAAAGGATCTGGAGCACAGGTGGTGGTCTCCTCTATCCTCCCAATCAGTGGAAGTGGTTTAGGAAGGAGGAGACAATTTATAAGATTCACCTGACCAAGTGGGGCAAGAGAGTTTTCACCAACAAGCTGGCCAGATTTGTATGGAGAGCTTTAAACTAGACTTAGTGGGGAAGAGGGATGGAGTTTTGAGCAACAAAGAACAGCCAGGGACTGCTGATGCATTAGGAATCAACAAGGCAACACCAGTGAAACGCCTCAGAGGAATTAGGACATGTTCCTCTAAAAAGGAGTCATAGTCGATAGCCCACCTGAAGCACCTCTATACCAATGCACACATGGGTAACAAGGAGGAGCTGGAAGCCATTGTGCAGCTAGAAAGCTACAATCTAATCTATATATATATATATTCAATATATAATGGGAGCTTATAAGAAAGACTTTTTACCAGGGCCTGTAGGGACAGGACGGGGCAACGGTTTCAAACTGAAAGAGGGTAGGTTTAGGCTGGACATAAGGAGAACACGTTTTGTGCTCGGTGTGGTGAGACATTGAAGCTGTGGATGCCCCACCACTGGAAGTGTTCAAGGTCAGGTCGGACGGGGCTTTGAGCAACCTGATCCAGCGGTTTGCAGGCAGCTACTCAAGTGAAAACCATCTCCCTGCCGGGGTGATCTAGACAGATCCCAGGTGGTGGAAGGAAACTGGATTATTTATCTACTTTTTCTGCTTACACGTTCATTTATCCCCCTTCAATCCTGAAGTAAATCCACCCCCGGGCCACGCACTTCCCTGTTTTCAACAGAGGAACAAACCCCAGAGTATCTGGGTGGGACAGGGCACTTTTTAACACCCCAGGGAAAATCCTGTTTAAAAGGGGTGACCGAACAACCCCGCTGCATGGGGGCTGCTGCCCAGGAGGGGCAAGGGGGGCAGTGGGGACGGGGCCGAGGGATGAAGGGAGGCGCTGAGGTAAGGGCCATAGGAAGGGGATGGGGAGATGGGGGAAGGGGCAAGAAGGGCTAAAGAAAGATGGGGGAAGGCCCTGAGGGAAGAGCCAAAGGGGCTGAGGGGGTCAGGGAAGGGGCTGAGGGGGTCAGGGAAGGGGCTGAGGGGGGACTGGGGGAAGGCACTGAGGGGGAAGGACCGAGGTGAGGGAAGGGACCCAGGGCATGATGTGAGGGGATGAGGGAAGGTCCAAAACAAGGCGCTGAGGGGCCAGGGGAAGGACTGAGGTGAGGGCTGGGGTCCAGGGCAGGAGGTGAAGACTGAGCGGACGAGGGAAGGGGCTGAAGAGGGAAAAGCTGAAGGCAGGCGCCGAGGGGCTGAGGTGAGCAGGGCAGGGGTTGAGGGAAGGTCCAAACCACGGGGCCGGGGGAAAGACTGAGGCGAGGGACGGCGCCCGGGACAGGAGGGGACCGATGAGGGAGAGGGCGCTGAGGGGACGGCGGGAAGGGCCGCTGAAAGCCGGTGCCGGGGCGGCGGTGACCCGCGGGAAGAGGAAAGCCGCCGCCGCGCTCTCTTTCCGGTTCAGTTTTCACTTTCTGTTTTTTTCCCCGCTACCGCCGCCCGCCCCCGGCCCCGGCCCTGCCTCCCCGCCCGCCCGCGCCGTCCCTCCGCGGCGCCCTTCTACTTCCTGGGGCCGGCGGATGGCGGCGGTCCGCAGCGCTCCCGCCCCGCATGCCGCCCCGTGTCGCCTGAGCCCGCCGGCCCGCCCGGCCCGGTAGCGCCGCGCCCTCCCGGGGCCCCGCCGGGAGCGGAGCCGCGCCGAGGGTCGGGCGGGGCGGCATGCGGGAGGCGTGAGGGCCGGCGCGGCGGGGAACGGCGAGGAGGGAGCCTCGGCCATGGGTGAGCGGCGGGACGAGGAGACCGGCGGGCCGGGCACAGGTGAGCGGGGTCGAGCGGGGCGGGCGGGGACCGAGCCACGGGGAGGGGGGCCGGCTCCATCCCACCCTTCGTCTAGGGAGGAGAGGCCAAGCCGGCTTTGCCCCTCTGTTTCCCCAAAGCTGGGGCTGCCCCGCCCCGTGGGGACGAGCGTGAGGCGGGTGCCTGCTCCTCGGCAGTGAGGGGGAGCAGCCCCCCGGCCAGGGCTGGAGGCACCTGCCCCGAGCCCCTGGGTGCCTGGAGGCCTTCGCCACCTAGAAAGCAGCTTTTTAATTTAATTTTGACTGGCTCACTGGGGACACGTTGGCTTTTCCAAGCTCCCACTTGTGCTGGTAGCTGATCCCAAGGCCTATGCAGCTGGGAGAGACGTGGTCCTTTTTGGTTTTGTGGCTGCACACACCTTCGATCTGCCCTTGGGGAGCCGTGCTGGTCAATGCAGGTGCCCTTCAGGAGCGGGATATGGAAATACAAACAGATCGGTTGCATGCTGCTCCTTCCTGGGACTGGCATGGAAGGTTGGAAGGCCTCTTTGCTCCTCCCTTGGAGCAACTGCGCTGCCCTGCAGGGTTGGAAGTTGGCCCTAGAAGAGGGGGGAAAAAATATGTTTCTGCTCTGGTCCTGCATAGTTCTGCTCCCAGATTGTCCTGAAACAAATTGTCCCACAGAGGCTTGGACAGGAGCAGGGCTGCCCAAACTGTAGGTCTGCGCTCCCTAAAAGGGGATAATCTGGGATAGACGAAACACGCAGGAGGGCGGATAAAACAAAAATAGTTGTAAAACATGTTCCTTACTGCAACAAATGTATTTTTTTTTTAAATATGCAAAAAAGCCTCCGTGGCCCAGAATAATCAGTAGCCTGGTGGTTTGATGCTTATCATGGATGCGGGAGATGCTGGGTGAAGCTCTGCTCTGCGGGGGATTCAAGTCAGAACATTAACCTCATGGTTTTACCATGTTTCTTGGATGTTTCTTAGTGCTGCTCGATAGATCTCATTACAGTGCTTGTAAGAGACTGGTAATGAACAGGGAGACAAACACGGGGCTCTACTGGCACTAGCTGTCCTATGGTTGAGTCTGGAAATTACTGGTCTGCACTTGAATGAATTTGTTAGATATAGTGTGTTGTCAAGGAAATGTCTGCTTTCACAGAAATTGCTGTTTTCCAATTGAAAAATCATTTTGTCAGAGAATTCCCTATCTGCGCTGATAAGAAGCAGCGTGAGTACTCACCTAGGACGAGAGACTGTATTACCCGGCTCTGAAACTGGTTTTACGTACTAGTTACTTACGGTCTATTTTTAGCATTCCTCTTAAACCTGGCATTTTTGGCAGTAGCAGAGCTAGCTTAAGTGTTCCCCATTCCCAGATGGTCACCCCCGATACCCCCTAACGTCCGCATCCCGCCCGACTTCGAGCTGTGGTGGTAACAACTCTTTGTGGAGCCGAGCAGCAATCCAGATTGCTGAACCTATCTGGATTAAAAATAGACTCTTTTACTTTATTTTCTGCTGCTTTTTGCTGAATTTCTTCATTACACAGCCCCAGCTGTGCCAGGAGGGAAAGAGAAGGAGCATCGGGGCAAGGGCTTGCATAGGTTACAGTAGCCACCCACTGAAACGTGTGTGGGATTACAGCTTTGGTGGAATGGGCTGGTTTTATTACATGAAATATAAATGTTGGTCATGCTGGCACCTGCCAAAGTGACCAACTGATTATTCTTGGTTACAATCGCTTTGAGACAAGAAAGTGAAATGTTTATTATTTTTGGTAAATGCTATTTTCACACAGTTTGGCTTTTTGGGGTGGTTTTTTTTTTTTTGCTGGTGAGATAACTACCCACTAGTTTTGATGGGGTGTTTGCAGTCAGTGTGCGTGGGGGTTTTGGTACTTGCCTTTGGTTCTGTTTTTATTTGAAACTCTTAAGTGTGTCTTGGTAATTTCTGCAGCCAAAGGGTCCATAGAGAGCGTGTGGTTAGAGCTCTATTGCTGTATCAAACAGAACAAGAGACCAAGGGAAAGAAAGTCAACTCTGGGAGCATATGTAGCGAGAGCAAAAGTAATGCAACAAACCACGCCTAAGGAAGGATGTATCCCTGTCTGGGAGGCTTTCAGGCTTGCTCAAAGGCAAAAGGAGTAAGTAACCAGCAGTCTGGAGGAATGCAGCTGCAGGATTTCAGGCAGAGGAACTGTATGCCCACTTTCTCCAGCCACAAAGTTGTTGTTTTTTTTTCTTTTCCCAAATGGGGGAGCTCTGCCTTGGGGAGGTTGTTTTTAACACGTTGTCCCCAGGTGCAAGCACCACCCAGCAACAACCAAAGCATCAATGGGCCATCAACGCTCCTCTCATACCAAACCCACAACACAGCACACCCCCCAAGCTACTGGGAAGAAAGTTAACTCTGTCCCAGCCAGAACCAGGACACACGTAAACCATTGGTGTTGCTCTTGCAAGGCTGCCTGTGTGTCGGGGACCTTGGACATCACTGCAGCGCGTGCAAGTCTCCTTGATGGCACGTGGGCTTTAGATCCAGGGCGTCCCCAGCGTCGATTTTTCGGGGTCCCGGGAGGCAGCAGATGAACTCCAGCTTACGTGGCGGCAGGCTGATGTTTCTTGCGAGGGCTGGATGTTGCACTGCGGGTGCTGTGTGGTTGGCTGGGTTTCAACACGTGTTTCTATGTAGCGTCTGTGGGCTGCGCGCAAGGGATCCTCGGAACGTAACCTAGCGAAGGCAAGCCTGTCATCAGTGGGTTTTTAGTTTGCTGTGCACTAGTCTATAGCTCTCCCACAAGGTCAAAGCACATCGAGTCTGGCTATCTTAGGCCATCGGGCTACTGCACTAGCATGGAGAATCACTTGGCTGGCTGGTTTTGAAAAGAAAGGGTTATCTTTAGTGGTCTAAGTGCTAAAATAGGTGTGCTGGTGCTACATTTGGGAAGAGTCAATGCAGACACCTGCAGCTGAGTAAATCCACAACAGGTGGCAACCCTGTATAAGATGATAGAAGAGGGGAGCTGTGCAGGATGGGGCTTTGAGGAGCATCTGCTGAGATGAAAGGCAGCAACAACTGCCTGTGCAAAGAATTAACAAGGGAAAACCTGTAATAACCACATCCTCAATTACATGAGCAGCTGAAAGTAACAGGAGGGAGGTTATAAAATCAAAGAAATGTTACCTGGAAGGTTTCTTTGGTGTAGAACTCTTACTCTGAGTAGATTTTTCACCACATCAGAGTGAGGCCCAGCCAAGCACGGGGACCCCCACCTCTCTACGACCTGTCCTAAGGCTGCATCATCCTCCAGGTGAAAAATTTCATCCTCTCATCCAGTCCGAACCTCCCAAGGTGCAACTTGAGGTGTTTCCTCTTATTTTTTCTGTCTGCCGGTGCCAGGAGAGAGGCTCCATCATCTCTGTGACTCTCCATCAGAGAGTTGGGGCTGCAGTTGGATCTCCCCAGCTTTTCTCCCCCAGACTAAACAAGCCCATCTCCCTTGCTCTCTTTGTAATTATGTATGGTCTTGTTGGGGCTTCCTTCTCTGGGTAGGAATTTGAGGCACTGTTTGAAACAACCAGGTTTGCTGAAATTTCTTCTGACACAAGGTTTTTTTACATAGTGTAGGAACATAACCTTCTGTACCAGTGAGGAAACGAAATGTTTTCTCTCCAACCAACTAGATGCATTCAGATATCGCTGTAAGATTAAATCTGTGTTGGCAGAGCTCAAGTGGAGCTGTTTGTGTAAAGGTTGCCTGTCCTCTGGGCAGAGCGGTAGCTCTCCTGAGAGGATGCCAGGGGTTCCCTGCATCGCCTGACTCCTAAAAGTGATCTAAATAAATACTGTCAGTCTCTGATATTGAGATGAAAAACATTACAAAACTTCCTGCAGCCTAGATATCTGCATTCCCGGGCTACCTGATCCCAGAGGTAATTCAGATACAATCCAGCACCTGGGTTTTCCAGCTTAGCAGCAATCCCCTTGTCTCACTTCGGAAGAGTGTTTTAAATACACCAAACCAGGAGGTTGCAAAAGATACCATCTCACCCCAAACAGGGACATAACTCCCGGATTTAAAGCCAAGGATGTTAATTTAGGAGAGTGGAGCTGCATCAGCCTCCTTATTTTTTTCAGCTAACTGCAAAGGTTAGAAAGCTGTGCCATCCAAAAATTCGCCCCTGCCCGGCAATTTGAATGCTTCGTTCTTCTGGGGGAAAATAGCTCCACGGTTATGAGAGCTCTTGAACTTTCATCCGAGCCAACCGCTCTCTTTCTGAGAATACAAGGAAACATCCGCTGCAGAGAAGTGGTTTGTAATGATCTGTCACGATGATTTACTTGCAGGAGGCCTGTAGCAGTTGCAGGATAATTGACTCAATAAGTTCCTGGTCTTGCCCAGGAAAGCACCGCATAGAGTAAGAGAGGCTTCCTACCATGATTGCGCTAATGTGGCACTGCATATCCATCATATGGTGTCAGCCTGGCTCCATGCACGTTGGAGTAGGGATAAAACCTCGTGCTGCTTTAATGGACTGTCCCAGCTGAGACCAAATATCCATCTTGGCTGGTATCCTGACTCCAGGAGTGGCCGCTTAGGGAAAAGCACATGAACAGGACAAAGGTACAGCGCTCTTTCTCTGAAAACCCATGCCAACTGCGCAGGTTTGTGGCTCAGGGACTTCCCAAGGAAGAGCTGAAATCTTTGTATTTAATAGAGTATTTTCCTAAAAAACGTGGAACCCATCTGCAGCAACCCATGGTGAGACCTTCAGAAAACGCTACTTGTTATTAGAGCCCTTCCCGACTCTGCCGGACAGCCCATGATTCAACCTGCGCTGCCTTCTCCATCCCCGGTGGGAAACCTTTTCCCCTTTCATTTGCCAACAGACCTGCTCCTCATCTCTGCAAATGGGTGCCTCCATCAGCCCAGTTTAAGCCAGAGTTTTTGTTCTGGCTGGACTATGAGCACAAGCCTGCCCTGGTAACCCATCCCATGCCCAACATGTGCCTCTGGTACGTATAATATCCTGGCTGCGTTGGCTCTGTTGTACATGGTTTAAATCAGATCTGTTACCGCATGAGAGGTTCAGCCAGCTCTACTTATTAGCAGCCTGACAAATACAAGGTTAGAACAGTTGTCTGTGTTTCGGAGCGGAAAAAATGAGAAGGAAAAAGGTGAGAAAGCAAAAGAAAAAGATGCTGGGAAGCAGCAAAGCTGTAAAAGTTGCTGATAATGGCAGGAGCGGCAGGAACAAGGTACTTGCCTGGTGTAGAAGAGTGTATTTTGCGATTGAGAGGCTTTGAAGAACCCACACTAAAACACAAGAGAACCCCTGAGAGGCTTGAATATGCCAAGGCAAATCATTTTCTGCTTTGGTGCCATGCTAGCTGTGCTCTGGACCGGTCCCCGTGGGCATAGGACACCTGCTCCATGGTGGGGATAGCTCTGCCGCGCTGCACGGAGCGGTCTCCGGGGTCTGCCTCGCGTGATCAGCTTGCAGATACACCTAATATCAGCTAGCCATGTGAGTGGTCTGTGCTACATCTCCTTGCCCGATTACTCCTGGAGAGTAAATGTAAGCTTAGTTTACATCCCGTCATTAGCTGAAAATACTTTACAAGGATCAGAAGCATCTGCCGTAGTCAACGTCTTGTTATTTTGCAGGCATGACACCTTCCTGCTCCTAGACATTTGTGGGAGATGGTGATTTTTGGCTTCGTTTGGCTTAATTTGGCTCAGTTTTTGTCTTAAACTGAAAGAGGAAAGTGACTTCTGTGCTTCAGTGATAGTGAGCCAGGACTCATTATAAAAGTTAGGCTGCGCAGGTGTAGCTGAGTCCAGAGTCAGCCAGGCATCCCTGGCGAGGGTCTGATCTGTCTGGGAGATCTCATCCAGGGAAGTTCTTGCAGAGAAGCTCATTTTGGGTAGGTAGCAAGTTACTTTTTATACCTTTTTGGTGTAGAGACGCAAGTGGGCGTAGGACATCAGTTCCCAGAATAGTTGTTGCTGACTTCTGTTTTCCTGGAAGATCAGTTTGTTATCTCAATTTCTTTGTCCTGCCAACTGTTTCCCATAAAGGAGATTTTGGCTGAGCTTATCAAGGATGTCTCAGGACTCCTTTGTCAGTATGTTTACCAGGTCACCTTTGTGGTTGCTCCGTCAGCAGGCTGTAGCTAAAAGAAGTTTGCAGGTAAATAGCTGGTCAAGCACTGTGGGTTTTATAATGCTGAGTTAGAAGGGACAGTTCATATAATTGTCATAATAATTACTGCGTGCTAGAAATTACTAGAAAGTAAAACCAAAGAGTGAGAGCAGCAAAATCGGGATAGGAGATTACAAAAAGAAGAGAGAAAGTGGACTTCAGCAGAGCCAAAGAAGTTGGGAGGATTATCTTAAGGAGTCTCAGCTGGCAGTACATGAACTGTTGACGGCACAGAGTGGCATGTGGTGGTGCCAGCACTGACGCTGCCGGTGATGCCTGCTGTTACAGCTCACACTAACGATGGGACCAAGCCAGGAAAATGGAGGAAATCCTGGTTAAAGAGAGGCAAGATGGAGAAGGGCTGTGGGAAGGGACCGTGCAGGAGCAGCTGTGCTGAGGACAGGTTGAAAGCCCCGGAGGTGAGCAGTGTGGCTGTGCTCAGCGTGTGTTGACCACGCTGGTTTGCAGACTTTTGGAGATTTGACAGCATTCAAGTGTCTGCAGCAAGTGCTACTAAAATTTTAAGGTAAAAAAAAAAAAAAAAAGGACCGTGAAGAAAAGCGAACCTTTTCTTCTGTATAAGTAAGCAGTTCAAAAGCCGTGGGTTTTTCCTTCTGGGCTGACTTTGGAAGTCTCTGTGTGGTGAGGACATCCAGAGGTCACATGAAAATGGATGAGCCAAAAGAGGATCCTGTTTTTTGGAAGTATGTGTCTCTTGGCCTCGGCTGGCTCTCCTGATGGGCATCCAGCACCTGCAGGAGCCCTGAATTGGAAAGGGGAGCAAAGGTGTGCAGCTCCCAGGAGGCGTACAGGCCCTGCATGTCTGCTGGTGGGGCATGTCCACTCAGGCTGGCTTTAGCCAACGCTCTGCAGAGGATAGAACAGGGCATGTTGAGACATTTGCAGGCACGATCAGGGAGGCAAGGAGCTGGCTTTAAATCTGGAAGGGGAGGAGGAAGGAGTAGGTTAGCAGCCTTCCAAGGAATGCAAGGCTCTTAGAGGATGACTTCTGTACAGCCACAGCACAAGGGAAAGATCAGCCTTACTTGCAGTGTTGGCAACTGATGTTAATAGCTGCAAAGGTGACTCTTTTTTCTCCCTTGCTATCAGGTTAGGAAGTCACCAGGACAGGCTGTGAATCCCCTCCCCAAGGATTTCAGGGCATGGATAACAGCCACTGTGGATTCAGCTGGGCCGTGCTGGTGCAGAGCTGTGCTGGGTTTCTCCAGCTCTCCTCCAGTCGTTGGTCCTGTGATGCATCTCTGCTGTCTGACCGACCCCGTGCGAGAAGTCGGTCCCGTTCCCTGAGGATGCTGCGTGGTGGTAGTGGCATGTCCAAGCTGCTCAGAGGGGAACAGACACTTTCACTTTTACTTCTGGTTTAGGCACTTTCACTTTCACCTCCTCACAGCCTGCGCAGAGACTGTCAAGGGCCTTCTGCTCCTGCAAATGAAACCTGGATGTGTCAGGGCTTTGCATGTATTTGTGTGAGTGCAGACTCTTCCTTAGGGTGGGTACAGATTTGAAGGAGCCTCTTAAATCTGAAAGGGGAGATGAGGGTCACAGCAAGCTGCTGGGCTCGGTGCCATGCTCTATGATTGTTTCATCTCATGTATTTATGTATTCTATGGCAACTTTTTTTTTTTTTCCCCATTTGGACTTTCATTTTTACACTGCAGCTGAACTTGCAGGGAGGAACAAATGTTTGAGTTATCACCTGCAAAATTGCTGTTTATGTTGCATTTCTAAGAGCTTCCCAGCCTTTTTTTTTTTTTTAAAGCCTTCAGCTTTTACCCCTGAAAGATACTGAATATCCAATGCTTTTGCTGTTTTAACACCCCACACCCTCAATATGTGTTCTGCACCCGGAGGGATTTTTAACCCCATAATCTCTTTGTCAACTCGGTGTCTCACATACTCAGTGTGGAAACACACGACTGGCTCCCAGCTCACACGTTTAGACATGGCCTATCTCATGCTCCAAGACCCCAAACTTGTTGATGATGCAGAGTTGCAAGACGCTATGGGTAGGAGGAGCAGAATATCGCACCCTGAAAAGTGAGATGGTTTGGACCAGTAGCTGTGAAATTAAATAGCATCTGCTGAAGTCCTGTGCTTTTGGGATATAAGGAGCAGTCGAGGGAGCTGGGCTTGTTTAGGCTGGTGGAGAAGATGCTGAGGACAGGGCTGTCTCGGAGGATGACTCTGGACACAAGCGTTGTGGTGCTCCAGCAAGAAGCAAAAAGGGAGGTTATGTTCGGTCCAAGCCTTTGAGCAGAGCTGTGAGCTGGGATGTAATTCCCTGATCTGATTTCCATGGAGGAGTCTGAACTCCCTGGCTGCTTCTTTGAGATCCACAGGATGCAAGAGACACAAAGCAAAATGAAAGACAAGTGAGGAAAAAAGTGAGCAAACTTAACATCCCTTCCTATCCTCATTAGGTTCGAAGAGAGAAAACAATAATACTGAGAGAGAGCTGGAAGACCTCTTTATTTTTCATTTTTCTATGCTTGAGAGCCAAGTTGTGTTCACCTGCTTTTTTACTGCTTCTAACGATTACAGAGGCATCACCTGAAAGTGGGAGGTTTAGAAAGTGAATACCAGAGAGCACAGAGGACCCCAGAACAACATTAAGAGAGGCAAAAGTACTTTTAAAGACTCTCTGTGCTCGCAATTTCCATTCCCACCATGCTTTTCTTAGAAACCGTTTTTAGAGCCGTTTTTATACTGTTTCCCCCTACTTTTTGCCTTGTCTGGCTTTTCTTTTGCTTGGCACACTGCAGACGCTGTCGCTCTTCCCCTGTTAAGCCCCGTAGTGCGGACTGGCTGAACTGGCTTAGAGCAGTGTAGCTAAATGAGTTTAATACAGACAATTCAAACTGTTATTTTTCCTGTTCCTTATATTAGGTCCTTTTTTGGCCTTGAGTAATTTGAGAGGAATAACAAGATTTGTGACATAGGGAATGATTCTGTCTTTTCTTTTCTTCTTCTTTTTAATTGAGGGGAGGAAAAGAAAAAAACAATTAAAACTCACCCTTTAAAAAATAGGAGTCAAAACACCAAGTAGGTTGCAGGGCGACAACCTATGCTGTCTTGCTCATCACCAGAGGAATGGGGCCCTTTCTGCTTTAGGGGTTAAACCGAGAATTTATCTATTCATTCTCAAAAATTTGGGTGATGTTTTTCTTAAAGAGCGACCAGCGTGCAAAGCCTGCTCCTCGGGTGGGGTTTGGCGGTTCTGCATTTCTTTCCTTATAGATGACTGCTTTATTTTCTAAAGTTTATGGGTCAGAAGAAATAAAACTTTTCAATGTGTCTATGTTGCAAACTCAGCTTGGGATTTGAAATCTCGTAGCTCATGAATCACCACCAGTAATAAAGGTTTTTAAATGTGCAACAGAGACTGAGCCCAGGATTTCCTGTGTTTCTAAGTGGCTGCTTTATTTAATATTTGGATTTTAACAGCTGCAAGAGCACAAATACTGCAGGGCTTTCCTTTGTTTCTCTGTCGGTATTTAATTTGTCAACTGCTTTGGGACCTCTTCTTGGTGGGATGCTGCTGGGAAGTGTTTAACTGGGATGTTTTCATTCGGAGATGTCAAGAGAATTTGGGCTTTGAGATAGCTCTGCCCGTTGAGGCTTTGAAGGAAGGCTTGCTTTCATGGTATTGAAAACTACATTCTCTCAAGATCTGAAGATCTTTATAGTAAAACAGATAACCCCAGGAAACTGAGCACGCACCAAGATTTTCCTTGTGTGCAGCAATCAACTCTCACTCTAAAAGACCGTGCAATTAATCTAAGTAACTTTTTAGCACAAACTCTGACCTGCTCTGCGCAAAGTTAATTTACCACCAGGCTTTGCTTCTAGCGGTTGCTAACGATTTCTTGTTTTTTTTTTTTTTGTCTGTTGCAAAAGAAAAACTTTAAGGGCTCACTGGCAAACAGAGAGTTCACATTCCTCCTGCAGAAGGGCAATTTAACTTGCAAAGACTTGGGGGGTTGCATGGCTGGAGGGGAGCTACTGCTCCCAGTGGGAGCCACAGAGCTGATCTGCTCCTTGGAGATCTGGGCTTGTTAAATGAGGCCGGTGTGCCGTGAGTCACACTCAACTGCCGCCTGCCTCTCCTGAGGCCCCATACTGATCTGGGGATGCCCAGAGTTAATATTTGCACCTGCTTTTTGCTTTCTTCCTCCAGGTTTTCATCCAGAGTCGGAAGAGTCGAGTTCCCTTTTGCAGACAGCAGTTTCAGTGCTGCAGAGCTCCTACTTGGACTCTACATCTCAGGACGGTTTTCAGTACAGCCAAGCAATTCTGGTGGAAAACGATGTTTTTCTAAGTGAGGTAAGGTCGGTGGGGGAGCAAGGTGTTGCTGGCAGCTTGGGAAAGGGTGGCATTTCTTTGGGAACTGCAAATGTCTGTAAATGCTGGTTTATTAGCATGTCTTTGCTTTGCAGCACGTGGCTAATCAGCCTGCCTTGTAGAGCCCCATTTGCAATTCCTGACCGAAGGGAACATTTTCTTTCCTTTCTTGCACTTCTTCCCAATCTGATCAGGAACAAAAGGTCCATTCAAACCAGGTTGCCAAACATTCAGCGGCAGTTCCTGGAGCAGGCCTTCGGGGCAGGTTGAAATGCTGGTTTGATACCTAGCGGAAGAGCTTTAATGTCATTGCACTTCTGTTGATTCACAGCAAGGCAGATTTCCATGTGGTATTTCTTTTGTCTGCCCTCACTTCTGTGCAGGCACCAGTTTTAACCCCATTTCCCTATCTCCAGGTCCCTGGGGTATGTACAGAACCACTTTTAAAATGTCTTGATCCCTACAGTCCCACTGTCACTGTCATGGAACACAGGCTGTCTCCTCTGGGGACTGGAGGTGACGAGTCTGCTTATTGTCATGAATTAAATAGAGCTTAGACATTTTGGCTGCCTAAATCTGGGATAGCCACTGTGGAGCTGGATAAAAAACCTGGGAAAGCAGGTATCAAGTCATTTCTTGATTTGCCTGTGAGTTCTAAAGCCAAAATAAGCAAAATCAGCGGATGAGATTGTTGTTTTCTTATCTTCTAACCCTGTTGAAAAAATCCCATCCTTCTACAACTTCTTTTATTAAAGCCCCAAAACATCATGGGCTCAGACCCAGCTCTGTCTGCTCCCATGACGTTCTCCCTGTGTGCACTGAGAACATGCTCTGCTTTAATTATCAGACAAAAGAAATTGGAGTAATGTGTTATTTGGCTGTAGCCAAACCCTCTGAGGTGTAGTCGCATGATAGCACCTGCCCTCTAGTCAAATAGTCTAGGCTTCCCTGGTCAGTGGAGAGAGAAAAAGAGGTGCCTCCAAGCGTCTCCCCATCTGTAGGCATCTTCACCATGGCTGAGATGATTTGTCTTCTGATGACCATAGCTGGCTACGTAATGTGATGCTCCACCAGCCCACATGCTGCTCGGTGAAACAAGCTCCCCGGTCGCCGACGAGGTGTGGCCAGAGGGGCAAGGTGCAATAAGGCTGGACTTCCCTGTGATGAGCACAGCGTGGCACTGTGGGGCTGGACGTGCCTGCTGTCCCTTGGAGGACATTGAACATGTTCTGCTGGGGACAAAGGCAGAGACAGGCAGATGCATGGATCGGGGTCCCTGTGGTGGGAGACTGGGTGTACACGTGCCTGGGGGAGGGAATGATGTGTGGGCAGATGAGCTGGTCCAGCATCACCTGGCTGCTGCCAGCTATCCCATACTGACCACGACTGGAAGTACGTGGGACACGCTGTCCTCATGCCATGTGTTCCCTGTACCACTCAGTCACTTGGCTCTGGCACAAACGGACTAGAACAAAGTGGTGTTGTGTCTTCTGCAGCTCAAAGCTTTTGCCCAAGCAAAGGAAGCCGCCGGGTACAGCCAGGAGGAGCTGGAGGAGACCTTTGCATTTCTCCTGTTTGATAATGAAGAAGAGGTAACCTGAAATGTTTATTCAGCTTAACAAGTTTGATGCCAAGTGTGCCTGCCCATGTGCTCCGTCCCACCAAAGCCCAGCAGATCTGTTGTCTGAAGAGTCCTGGCTCTCTATACCCCAGTTACCAGTGCAATTACTACTGTATAAATAGTCCAGAGCAAGTTCTGAAAGCAACTCCTGGGAGGTTTTAGTGATGGATCTTATTTTGTCCAGTTGATTACTGTTTGAGAGTTGGCTGCCTCCTTTGCCCTTTGCAGGGAGATAGAAAGAGTCTCCCTTTGTCCCAGTGGATTTATGGTCAAGTACAGGTGAAACCTTTCATGTACGCTTAGAAGAGAAAAACACCTTTGTGACCGAAGACAGGAGTTTGTCAGGTGGTTTTGGGCAAATTCCCTTGCTTTTGCCAGCTAGGTGGAGAGAGAGCCTGACACAGCTATTGGGAAAGTTACTCCTACCCATTTTTCACGAGGATGCTTTTGATTTTGTGAAAAGAGTTTGTCTACGCAAGGATGCTCAGGGAATCTAGTGGGAATTCACTTTCAACATGATTTAATGATGCCATGCTAAATCACTGTAGGGATGGTTTTGTTCAAGATGAGAGTGGCCTGAATGCAGTTTACTTCTGTTCATTTTGGACTGAGCTACAGCAAAATAAACCACTTTCAGTCTCAGTTTGGGAGCAGTAATTGTCCCGCTTCATTTTAGCGGTTTGAAATTTAGCGTAGTCTGTGCCAAGTGACTGAGCTCCTTGTACAGACCCTAGGAAAGAGGGAGCTCTCCAGAGGACAGTTGGACCTCATTTAATGCAGGCATCTAAAATCCTCGGTCTAAATTGCTCTCTGGAGGTGCCTCTCTCTCCATTGTTCAGAGGAGGCTAGTCTAAGCTAGACACTTACCTTTTAGGAGGCAGAAGTTAGGTGAGATGAGTGCCCCGTGTTGCTTATAAAGGGACTGAGTACATTTTGATTGGTTTACTTTTATTTCTTACCCCTAATGAGTTGTCACTCTTTGGTCAATATATGTTTGATCTTTGCGCACCTTGATGAATCTTCTTTAGACATGGATCAAAGCTGGTGAGATGCTCCCAAGGCAGTAATTGTGCCTATGGAAGAGTGAGCACGGAGTAGCAAATGTCTTTTGCCTTCATGCCAGCCCTGTTGCATTTATTTTTCCACAAATTGCCCATGCAGATAAAGAAAGTGCAAAGTCCAGGCTTGCGCTTGCAACGGTTTCTGGAGATGCTGGATTTTTTCCAGATTTTCTAAGCTTTTGCTTCCATGGAGGTTTTTGTAACAACACTGGATAAATACAAATATTTAGTATCTGAAACCACAAATTTTCTTCCTGTTGGTTCTTCCTGTGGACATTGTTTTTAATTTTCTTTATACTGCAGGTGTTTTGGGACTGTAATTGATGACCTGTAATTGACTTGCAGCACGTGTTTGCCTGTTGCAAGTATTTTGCCAACTGTCGTGCTACAGATTTCAGTAGCTGTGTCCTTTATCTTTGAAAATAGATGGTAAAAGAAGCTGTCTCATCTTTTGTAGGCAAAAGAGGTGTGTCAGACAGGCCTCCGTGTAAACAGCAGTTCTGTTTCCACACTTGGTGACCCAGCAAAAGGTAAGATTTCCATTCAGAGGACCAAGAGACCTGTTCGCTGTTCTGGGGGTCTCACCTCCTTTAAAAACAAAAGCAAAAGCCCAGACAAACTCCTGGTTCTGCCTTGTTATTTACTGCAAAGATCCACAGAAACTCCCTTGTTTCTTACATGGGAAACTGCATTTGTTTGGATCAAGCAAGCAGCAGTGTTTTCCTTCTGCCCCCTCAACCAGATGAGGATGGGATCTTCCCCAGGGAATGTTATCGTCTCTTCACCGCTCCGTTTCAGGCTTTTTCTCCCTTGTTAATAACAACCTTTGTCACCAGAGTGGCTTTTTGGCAGCTCTCCCCACCGGTTTGCTCTTCAGAGTCCATTTGCTGAGCTTTTGCCAACAGTCCTGTTAATAACCAGAGCAGATCGTGACGTGTCAAAGCCCTTTTCAGTATGTGCTTGTTCCCTGCCTGAAGGTCTGAGGCCTCAAGACGTGCAGTGCAGGACGCGTTACTCAAAGAAATTCTTCTGCCAGAAGTAGAATGTCTCCCAGTGCTCATCCCGCAAGTCTTTGCAGGCCAAGACACCTAATTATCGAACAGTCAATGGCAGTGAATGCAAAAACAAGGAAGAACTGGTTTTTTATCTGGATGTATATCTTAGTCCTGATGGACTGAGATGAATATTATGGTGTGTCTCTTTGTAGCCCTTCCCCTGCCCAGTCCTTGTTCCCCCCTCATGTACTTCTCTACCCATCTTGTCTACAAATATAAAGCAGGAGTGAAGGGCCAACACGCCCCCCGATAAATCCACATATGGTATGCCCTGAGTGTGGAGAAGGGATGGGACTAAGCCGTGTCAGAATAGGCTTTGTCACAGGAGGTTCACGTTGGCATCTGGGACACTGAAGGGCCATAAAGGGCCAAAGAAGGGCCCTGGGAGGGTCTATGCCATGCCGTGGGCCTGCTCTCGTGCCCTTACAGTGTGTGTTCCCCACGTATAAACATCCACGTTGCCTTTGTGTGACTCCAAATTGAGCAAAGTACCTGCCCCACTTGCAGTCTGATCTGGAAGCCCTTCACCAGATCTTCCTGTAAGAAGAGCCTTTGCTCGGTATGTTTTCATGTAGTGTGGGCAAAACTGACGTTAGCTGGGCTACTTCTCCCAGGAAACCCAAGTTAACTCCTTTCCTAGAGCTGACCCTGAAAATTATAATGCTGTTCCATACCAACAGTCAAAAAAAGGAAACGAGTCAGAAAGAGTTTCACCCTTTTTATGGCAGCAGGTGCTACTGTGGTTTGCAGCACTGGCTCTGCAGAGACTCCCATTCCCACAAGGAGGGTCCTCTTTACAGGGGTTTTTTGGCAATCAGCTTTACTCGACAGACAATTCACGTTATCTTGCATTGCTTTGTTTTCACAGGGGTTTATATTTCCAAGTATGCAGACTGTCTTCATCCAAGACCCTGGTATCATGGAAAATCAGGCTATATTGTCATTTGTAAGCTAATTAAGGTAAAATGCAAGTCTTGTTATGTGGAATGGTTTTCAGAAGCCACTATACAGTGCAAGCAGTTTTTAAAGAGACATTGGTGCCCATAACTGTGGTGGGGTGGGATGTAAAATCAGCTCTGAGAGGTCATCGGGATTTTTGGCTATGGGATGTGTCAGACTAGAAAGCAAGAGGTCAGACTGGGCTTGGCTGGTGGCCTGCAGGGAGGCAGAGGATGCAGCGGACCTTCCAAATTCCATCGCTGAGGTCAGAAATTCCCCACAGGGTCACCTTTTTCCCTGGACTTTTGTGCATTTGTGGGGCTTGAGGGGGTGACCTTAAGGTGGCTGAGATCACAGCCTCATTCCCTTCCTCCATGGGGCTGGTGTGTGGTACCTTTCTCCCCTCCCCACGGGCTCCTGCTCTCTGTAGCTGGCATGGAAAACACACTGCTCCCCTTGGCTCTCCTGAGCAGCGCTGGTTTGTCTGCTGTGCCGAGCTCGGCCAAGTCAGGCCCTCCTGTTTGGAAGGATGCAAATGCACACAGCCCCCTCACAGTGGGGGAATGCGGGGCTGCCAGCAACACTGTCTTTGGGGAAAAGGAGGATTCAGGCGTCTTTTAAAATAAGTTTCTGCAAACAATTATGCAAACCATTTTTTTTGATAAATTTTCTGGCACAGGGGAAGGTCAAGGCGGTATCTGAGAATTACACAACCAGCTATACCTGCCCATCTCCCGGCTATGACTGCCACGTCGCGGTGAGCAGAAATAACATACCGTCAAAGACCAGCCACTGCCAGGCCTTCGAGCAGAGCCAGGTATAGGTTTGCAACAGGACTGTGCAGACGGCTCACTTGCGGGCCGCAGGGGAGCACAGCGCTGGCCCAGGTGCCTCGCTTGTTCCTCGACGTGTTTTTTTCATCAGTGTTTCCCTTCTCACCCCAGTATTACGTGTATGAAGTGTCCGATGGCAGCACTGCAGAGCGGCCCAGGCAGATCTGCCCATACATAGTCATCGCCTGCCAGTACCGGGAGCCGAAGGAAATGCCTGTCTTAGCTATAGAGAGCCTGTAAGCAACTTCTTGTCGTTCCAAAATACCCAGTCGCTTTTGTGGGCTGTTTTCCTTTTCCCGTTGCTAAATGTTCCTCTTTTTCTCCTTTTTCTCTAGACCTGAGCTTAACCACAAAGGTAGGAGCATCTGGTGGTTGGTTTTGTTTTATAAATGTGCCTTTCTCTGTTTGCCCTCCTCTCCTCTCCTGCTTTCTCTGAGCCGTTCTCCCTTTTACCTGTAGCATTGTACTGTCCATGGAGGGGGCAGCTCTCCATCCGGGGCCAGCTTTTGTGCAACATCGCCCTGAGGACCCCATACAGCTCCACGATTCCAGCGCAGCTGTAAGTTGCCCCTTTCTCTTCTTTCTGTGCAATTTGTGGAGTGTGAAGCATTACACCTTCGGGTGTCTGTGTACCAGCAAAAGCCGGTTTTGTCTCTCCTGCCCCATCCCTTCATTGATCAGCATCTTCTTGCAGCTGTACCAACTTACCACCTGCACTGTCAGGGCAATCATCAGTGTCAGGAAAGTGGTGTTGGGCAGCCAGCGGTGCAGTGTCACAGCAACAGCTGGATGAGGACATGAGATCAGGTGCTGAACTGCAGCTGGAAACAGCTGTATTTTGTTATCTCTTTTTGTTAACTACTTCGGGATGTTTACTCCAAATCAATTATTCCTGCTTGGGATTTTTCTCCTTGTGAGAAGTGGGCTTCCTGATGGTGCACGTACGATCAGCCAGTTGTGTTTAGAGATCAGCACGACGGCAAATAAAATATTGGGGTAACTAGCGTTCAAAAAAATGAGATATTTAAAATCTTCAGAAGTCAGAAGCCAACCAGCAGGCAGCAATTTGAAACAGCCAGTGGCAGCCAGTAACACAGCCACCAATATCAGTGTTCGGAGGTGTCTACAAACAGGATCCTCAAATCAGCAACGTGCTAAGCAAGCTGCACCTTCTGCAGCCTTCTCCAGAGCTGCTTTCTCTGGTTTCACTGTGACAGGGCAACCAGGACTCTTTGCTATGCTTAATCCCGAGAGCCTTTTATGCTTGTGATCTCACCGTCTGCTGCTTTATCCCCACAGGCCTCCCAACCTGGACATTAACCATGTCATGGGTTTGTCTGACTTGAAGAAAAAGCTACCAGAAGCTGCATTTGGGAAAAGAAATTACATTGAGAATGAGGGTGAGTGCAAAACCTGCCGGCGTGATGAGTAGCATCTGCTTGTGCTGCGCCATAGGAGTTGCGCGGGGGGTCAGAGCTCAGGTCCACATAGCCCTAGGTCCTATCTTGAAGGGTGGCTGGTTGCAGATAAACAAGGAAAAATGCCAAGGCAGCAGAGGGATGTTTTCCTGTCCATACTTCATATGGTCTCCTGATATGATATAATCCTCCTCCCAAAGCAGCCCTTTAATTGGGATGTTCCTGGGACAGGACAGGGTGGGAGACCCTGTTTTGAGACCTGGGCTCCCATCCTGCAAGGTGCCAAACATGGTGCAACTGAGAGCAAATGCAGGGAGACAAACTTTCCCTTTCTTACGTGATCTCCCTGTGAGGTGAAGGACACTCCACCTCTTGGGGTCTGACCCAGTGTCTCCTGCATCTGGGTGGATGGGGGTAGCTGCCAGCCAAAGCCAAAAGATATGGCTGCCTGCAGTAGCTTTGGGTCATGGGTAACCTACTTGTCACTTCAAGGGGACTGACAGTGACAGTGAATGGCAGCGTGAGAGGGGAGAGGACTCCAGAAACCTTGGGGAGAGGCAGGGAATGCTCAGCAATCAGCAAATAAAAACAGAGATTTGGGGAAGGGAGAGAAGGGCTCTACTGTCCCCTTAGTGGTGCTATAGACCCTACTTGCCTATAGTCAACCACTCTCTGTCCTGGTCGGTGCAGGGTGGGGAGGAGGGGACCTGTGTCTAATTACACTTTGGGGATCATACTGCTGATTGATTTCTGGGTTTTGACGAGCCTGGCAGCTCTCAGCCCCAAGGCGTTGAGCTCCCGATGGCTGTGAGTGGCTGCGCATTGCAGCGGACACGCAGTTACTGACAGGGGTACTGCAGGTTGCACATGGAGAGCTCTGGATGTGATTTGCAGAAGCTCCAAGTGCGTTTCCCTGTCATCTTGCACCAAAATAGGTGTGGGCTGCTGCAGTGTTGCCTCCCATCTGTGTATCAGCTCTGCGGAGGCAGGTCGGGGCACTGATCGGACCGGCTGACAGCCAGCCTGTTTTGGGGGTTAGCATTCAGCTCACAGTGCAGATGGACACGGGGTAGCGCCAGGGGCAGGGAAGGAGGCAGGAGAAGTGGGGGAGGCCACAGCAACACTTGATGAAGGTGCCGTGGAACCACAGTCTTTTGGTTGGCTGATGAAAGAGAGGAAATACATGAACAGAATTTTGCTGTAAAATTCCAGGGGGGAAGGTGGGACCAAGATCTTGCCTTTGTTAAACTCCCTTGGGGCTCAGAGTGCAGAATAAGAATACTCCATAGCAGGGGAGAGTATGGCCTGTTAGAATGAGGTGTTTCCCTCTGAAAGGTTCTCTGTCTCTGTCGAAGCACACAGCATTGGTTAAATTGCTTTTGTTAGCTGCAGAGATAAGATGGGAAACATCTCCTTTGAACCATGGGTTGAAGAGGAAACTCACGGCGATATGAATGCATATACCAGCTTAGGAAATCTTGATAAGTTTTTTTTTAAAACCCAGTGCTTCCGCCAATTGCACACCCATCTTCCTGGTACAGAGCACTTGTTTGTTCAGAGTTCATGCAAGAGGCACTATTTCAACATCAAATTCTCTGTCTTTTGTCTGCAGTCTGCTTTCAGGGTGTTTACTTCAGTCTGTATGAAGTAGAAATATCAAATAAGGATCAATATAAAATGGATCAGTTAGTCGAAAATCTAAAGGAAAAGGACTTGGTAAGTATTCTAAAACATTGTCATTCTGGGAGGAAAGTGGCCTTTTAAATGATCTCTTGACACTTTTGGTAACATTATTCACAGATTCTGAACTAATGCAAAATGGAATTAATTTGCCTGCTTTAATTATTATTTTCCTGCTTGGTTATTCTCAAACATAGTTTAGTCTTTCTGTGTATAAACTGTTAACTGAAGATTACTCACTATGAGCTGGGAACTGATTTCAGGGCGAGCATGCCCTGCTGAGCAGAAGGCGTTATACGAGGCAAACCTCTGCTTTGGCTATGTTTATGCCAGATGAGATTATTTTATTGTCTTTGTTAATGATTTTCCCCCTGCATTGCAAACAGCATAGTGGACAAGGACTGCAAGGGGATTTTATATATTAAGAAAGCAGAAGCAAAGTCCCCCAATGTTAGAAAGGTAATTACTAAGCAAAAGACATAAGCTGTCACGTGCCTGCATTTCTCCCTTGTGGCTGAAAAATAGCCCCCACTCAGCTAGATACTCGCAGTTACGCTGCCGAAATGTCACGGGCTTCCGGGAATGTTGAAGATGTTGAGATTTATCTGTTTTTTAATGGGGAATTTCCCTTGCGATATATTATCTGATAAGGCTTTTTTACAGCACACTGGGGTCTTTTTGTTCCTGGTGCGATCGTCGCATCTCCTTGTGACTCCAAGGGCTGAACTTCACCCCTGTGGAGCGCAGCACCTGCGTCTCTGCTGGGATTTGTGGTTGGTTTGGCTTTGGCTTTGCTGCTGGTGGTTGCTCTTTCACATCTGATGCTTCATGTAGATTCAGGGTTGTAAATTCATGGCCACAAACTCGCAGCTGGCTGGGCATGTCCTCCCGTCACTAGAAGTTGGCAGCAGCCCATGAACTGCCTGGAAGTGCTCTTGCTGTGCGGCACTGCTGAAGAGCTGCCCACCGACGTGCAGCTTCCCACGTGTAATGTACCGGAGGAAGCGTTTGCTGGGGATCCCTTTAGAAAAACACTCTGACTCCTTAAAGTATTAAACTATCTTGTATTGGTAACAACATGAGAAGAAAAAAAAGGGGATAGCAAAGACAATCTTAATGTCCCTTCACGTGCAGGTAATCCTGAAGTGTGCAGCATCCCTTGGACCTTTGGTTGGGGCACAGATCTGTCCGTGCTGCAGCTCATCTTGAGGTTCCCAGCATCTGAAGGGACATAAGCTTGTCTAAGCTATCCCTTTTTCCTTCTCCTGTTCTCACCAATAAAAGATATTTTAATCAATACTTTACAGAGTCCAAGTGTCTTTCTTACTGGGAACCGTGACAACCACTTGTTCCGGTGCATTACACCATGTCTGCAGCCGCTGAGGGTTGTAACATACATTCTGCCAAGCCCAGCAGAGCTGGGCTCTCTAGAGGAGTCAGGGAAGATGAGATAGTTGGTGGTGGCTGTGAGCAGTGTGGTATTGAAAGCCATCAGAAGCATCATTTCCCTAGAGCTTCCCCACCTTCATATATCTGTCAAACTGGATTAAAATATCTCCCCTACTTCAATGAGGAAACAGTCACAACCCATTTTGGGTCTGCTTCTTTCCTCCCCTTAGCATGCTGTTGAATGGCCCATGGGTGAATCCGCTTCGGCGGCAGCTCCCAAAAGTGCAAATGAAAAATGTCCTCCATCTCCTTTCCCTTTCAGTGGTGCGTGGGCCAGGCACCCACCTGCGTAGGGCCCAGATGAAAATGAAAGGGTGGCTGGGGCTAGGTGGGGTTGATGAAAATCATCCTGTCAGTGAGAAACCACAGCTATTTCATTGAGCTAGATTTATGCAGCAGAGATGCTGGCTCTTATCCCTTCTGCTCTGCTGGCTTCAGACAACTTAAGTAAGGAGCTACTGTTCTGAATAGTGAATATTACACTGAAATTGTTCAGCATTTCCAAAGCTGTTCTGTTGTCCTGGAGAAATGAGGCTGTGGGCATCAGTCCAATCCTCTGTTATGTCTGAACATATTGAATGGGATCAGCAAAGTTTCACAGGGCATTAGAAGCCGTAGGGTTAATTCAGTTCCTGTAAGTTTCCTGCAAAGGTGTCTGCATGGAAGAAAGAGATCCAAATGGGTGTCCCCACAGAGGGAAAGGCAGTCCAAGCCAAGCTCTGTGATGAGGCATCAAGCAACACCCAAACACAAGAAAAGCCTCGATAAGTGCGCGTATCTTTTTAGACATGCGGTCATCCAGTTCTGAGACAGAGACGCAGGAGTCTCTTAGACTCAGCAAATTTTTTTTCACATATTCATTGATACTGATGCTACTAATAAGCCAGCTGCATGGCCTGAACTTCAGTCAGGCTTGTGGCTGGAACAGTTGGTTGTGTTTTGTCGGATGCTGGTGTCCAGCTTTACTTTCCCTGCTGGGAAAACCTTCCTGTTGGGCTGCAGAAAGCAATTCCTGGCTGAGTTGCCCAGGAGGTTTTGAACTGAAGGGACTAAAATTATTAACCTTGTTAATCAATTACAGCTAGTTTGGCTAAGCATATTTATTTTTTAAGGAACAGATGGAAGGAATTTGAGAACTGAATAACAACATAAATGGAACGCTTTTGCTTACAGGTCCCAGTTGACCCAAGTGGTATGGACCAAACAGTGTCCTCAGCAGGGAATGAGCTGGTGGTGTTGGCACACGTTCACCATCAATCAGGGCTTGTTGACAGTCATGCTGAGTGATATAAAGTGTGTTAAGGAGGAAAGGGAGTGGTTGCTCTAACTTTATATGTGTTTGTTATAGGCAATCATCAAATATTTACAAGATCAAGGAGTCCTTATCCTTCTCACGTCCTCTGCCTTGGCACAAGATGATGGTAGGACATGGCTACGTAGAAACCAATATCTGTGCTTAAACATCCTGCTCTATCTTAGAGGCGGAGGGTGGGCACCCTCGGTCTGAACAAAACCTGTTGCTTTCTTTCATAGGGTTTGACCCCAAGGAGCCCGTCAGCCTCCTGGCCCTGTTTCTGTTCACCTCATCCCGGTCGGTGTGCCCGAGAGGTAAGGAAGTTCCCTTTGCTGGCTTCAGAGACCGTATTTTGGGTGCGGGATCCTCACCAGGGGGTTCTCACAGACACATTCCTCTTGAAGATCTGATTTCTCTGCTCAGAGCCACCTACAGCTTTAGCGCAAAGGGTGTTAAAAGAGGAGAGAGAAGTCCCAGCTCCAGCTGTGCTGCATTTTAAGCTGATCTAAACCAGGTTCCCTGCCTTGCCCATTCACGGCACATCATTGCCCCTTTGCAAGAAGTTGGTGGGAGTGACAAATAATTACTTTTCTGCCTCTCAGCCAGTTTTCAGCAGCGTCCACTCCCTGAACTGTCTTATGGGCGCACATGGGAGTCTGACTTCTGCAGAGCCTGGCCTGCATCCCTAAAGGTGTGCTGGAGCCGTGCTCAGGGGGGTGGAACGACACATGGCACTTACTGGAACCTGCACGGAGCTGATGTGATTTGCTAAAGCAGCAGGAAAACAGCCTGCCCTAAAAAATAAGTGAATTGTTTTCTGCTGAGATAACAAGTGAAATGAGCTCCGTGAAAGGTCGCTGCTGGTGTGGGCAGAGGGAGGAGACGTGGGGAAGGGGCATTGCTCCCTAAAGAGCAGCGAGGGTTTGGAGGCTCAGGCATATTGTGTGACTTCTCTGCTGTGGGATCTGTAAATGCTGGTAGTGGAGCCGTGACGACCGGTCAGGGTGTGTGACGGGTGAGGGAGGGAGGCAGGGAGATGGTGTTGGGCAGAGCCACGGTGCTTTGCTGCCATCAAGATGAGTCAAGGCGCTGGGACCGGGGAGGTGAATCCAGGCTGTTTGCAGCTCCAAAACGTGCTTCTATTTGTGCAGAACAAACACAGAGGCACTAAATAAGAGAAAATAAAGATTGCACAGTTTGAATCTGCAGATCTTGAAATAAGAATGAGCTTCAACCTCTTGCATTTGCCTCAAATTTTCTCCGTATCTGTTGGCTTTATACTGCACTGTTTACGTGGAAATATTCACACTACAATTTCTTATTGTGGACGTAAAGAAAGTTACTGTTCTGCCTCCCCTGGACAGCTTCATCCACGCACCTCTCGCTGCCTCCACTCCACCAGTAATACTTCTAGCCGTGCAGGTCCCCAGCAACATATAAACAGAGGCCTTTTGCTCTGCGTAACTTTTGGCTTGCTTTTTGTTGAGTCATCCCAGGGACAAGCCAAGAGACTGTTTATGCCAGCACACAGTGGTATTTCAGTCCGCCTCAGTGTGAGTGATGGCTGGTATTGCCGTCAGAGCTGCACAGGACATACCCATCTCCCCGCCCCGGAAGATAAAATCAGCAGAAGAGCCGACAGGATCCACCGGCACATGAATTGCGTTGTCTTTTTCAGTGTTTAACTTCCAACTATAAACTTTCTCCTTCAGGATCCGCATACGAAATGGGCTTCTAAGTCGGATGAAGATGTGATGGTAACTTGGCAGTGCGGGGTGCAAATGTCTTTGATGCCTGAATTCAGTCGGCCTAACTTTAAGGACGTGCTGCTGGTGGCTGTGTTAGCATGGCAACTTTTCAAGTTTCTTTTCTAGGTGTAGGAGGGAGGCTCTTCCAGAAGCAGACTTGAAGATCCAAAGTGCCAGGTCAAACCTGGGAACAGTACATTGTTGCTGAAGCAGGGGCCTGAAGTTGGGTGAGGTGAAGGGAGAAAACGCTCGGAGATCAGAGCAGAGGTGGGAACTGGCCACCCAGATACTGAGATCTTGCTGACCAGCCCCGCAACGGTCAGAAAATACCCTCCAGAGCAGAGGGATCTATTCCTGAAAGGCTGACTGCGAGCACTGTATGCTGGAGGAGAGGAGAACAGGGCAAGGAGGTATTTATCTTGAAGAGGGTTATTGTAGAAGAAGATGGTGGAGACAGGAGAGGGCACCAGTTGTAAGGAGCATCCTGGAGCGAAGATGGTGGAAGCAGCCAGTTTGTAGGAACGTTTGGGGCTGTAGCAGGCATTGTCTGCGGCTGGTGTTGATGCTGAAGAGGAGGCAAAGACTGGGCAGCCAGAGAGCAGCTGGTGGCAAAGCGAAGAGGTAGGGGGAGAGGATAACGTTGAGCAAACGCTCCGCGTTGTTATGTATTGTGATCTGAATGTTGATGGCTTCCAGATGTTTTCCCTCTGGTGCCAGCAGGACTCTTGCACGTGCTGTCCCACTCTGCCTACACAAGTGGCATTACGCCAGCCAGCCCTGACTGTCCCCTGGGTCCGAGACCTCTTCCCACTGGGATTATAAACCGTTTTTGCTTTAGAGCTTCTCCTTTCTATGAAGATAAGCAAAGCTGTGCAGTGGTTTGGGGTTGAAAAGGGACGGTCACCAAAGATGGCAGCAGTGCAGGGGAGGTGCAAAGAGAAAAGGAGGGTGAAGGACGAGCGCATTTGAAGTCGCTCAGCTCAGACTCAAAGCATGAATAATGTTTCCCGTTTTGAAACAAGCAGCCTCTGAAGCTGTTCCCTTCCTGTCCAGACAGCCGACGGGAGGAATGTAGGGCAGGCGTAACAAGACGTTACGGTGTGCAGACGTGCTGCAGCGTTCCTGAGCCAGCAGCGGAGGCAGGCAGCTGGGATCTGGCTTGCGGGGATGCCTGGGCTTGCCGGTAACAAGGACCAGCATTGCCAGTGCAAGGCAGCAGCAGGGCCAATAGGTGAAGAAAACCACGCATCTGGGAGGGGAAAAGAAATGCCTTTGCCTTGCTGGGAAGAGATGTGACGGGGAAGGGCGCTGGGGCTGTCAGCCTGGCTCTGCAGCCAAAAGAAACCTTGGAGTCAGATCATAACACGCAGATGGGCCAAGCCTGCGGGTGCAAAGCGCCGACATCAGACTGCTGGGTTGCAGCGGATGAAGCTGGATAACTCTGGCTTGTGCAGAAAGGGAGCTCCAGCGACAGGCTCTGCCTATCACACCGGCTCTCCAGGCATTTCCAGACACCGAGAGGACGCTGCTGTGCCAAGCAGAGCCTACTTCCACGGTGACATCTGCGAGGGCAGGCACCCTCAAGTTTTGGGACTCATTCATGTTGATCCCTATTGGGAGCTAAAATTTTATGATATTTATGTGCGCTGTATGTGGTAGGGCGTTAGTCCTGCTGAAATGAGAAACACCAGCTGTTTTCAGTAGGATCAGTCCTCCAGCTTTAGAAAATCACCCAGGAGTTCATGTTTTTTATTTATATGGTCCCTAGGTCTGGTTGGGGAAGTCTGTGTTCCCCATCCCACTCCAGAGCACTAACGTGGTGTCTTTGTGTGAATGCGTCCACCTACACTGACAGCAGGTAGAGATGGAGCTGCTGGAAGTTGTATCTGAACAGGGATATAAACAACACAAGTGATCTGAAAATGGTGCTAATCTAAACACCCTGCATGGGCGACCCTAAATTTAAACAGGTTTAAAAAAAAAAAAACAATAAAACCCATGTATTTCAGCGCTCTGACTGTCCTAAATGTTGGATTTAGTGAAAATCGCTGGAATGAAGGGACTTAGACCACTATGTGCGCGATCTCACCCTGTATTTTCCTGCAGAACGGGGCTAGCTGATACAACAGCAGTCTTTCATCTTAGTTTAATCCACTTTTGACTCCCACGTGCAATTCTTTTTTACCTTCAGCAGTTACAAGCATCCATCAAACCAGGACATCGCTCCTGGGGCTAGCTTTTTGTAGGTTGGCTTCTGGGGCTTTTTCATAGCTTTCATGTTCTCTTAGCATGTAACAGTGAGGTGATTTGGGGAATTTAATCCTTTTTTAATACGAGTAAAATTCTTTTCCTTTTGCAGTTGAAAAACACGATCCAAAAGATGAAAGGGAAGATAGTGACATCTCATTAAAAATAGCCTCGGTTTTGCCCGGACTTTGCTATGCCTTACAAAAAGCCACCAATTCTTCATGGGGAGACACAGTCAGTACCAGCGTACGTATCAAACAGCACTTCCACGAATATGCAAAGCTTGATCAAAATCCACAGCCCACCTCTGGCCAAACCAGCGAAGTTCCCCTTTCTTCTCTCTTCTCACCAACCGAGGATGAATGTACTAATCCCTTCAAAAAATGCTCAGAGCAGTCCTTCTCCCAGCTGCAGTGTTATCTCTCCGATCCCAGCGGCTATACTCTGGAAATGTCAGCTGCCTTAGGATGTTTGACTGGTGCTGTTCAGTCTCTTCGCTGTGATTCAGAGGCTGACTGTAAAGTGGACTTCTCTTCAGCTGTGCCGCCGGACCCTATTCCTTCCAACAGGGCAGAGGAAATAAAAGTCAAAAGTGAAAACCCAAAGCCCACAGTGGGGCTGGACCAGAGTGATGAAGGACCCACAAAAGACGTCAACTCGTCCAGCAAGCTATGGGTGCAGCAGAGTAGGAGGAAATCCAGCAAAGCCATTGTGACCAGCACCAGGAAGAAATGGTCACCCCTCAAGATGCAAATGCATCCTATGGGGGACAGCGGCAGGAACAGGAAAGCAACCAAGAAGAAAATCAGCCTCGCTTTCTCTTTTCCTAAAAAGCCAGGGCTCACGGCCAGTTCCAACGAGCCCATGGTTAAATTAGCCAATTTGCAGTTTCCGCACAGAAGGAAAAGAGGTAAGTGCTATATAAATGGGACTAACTTCCTCCTGCTTCTCCGGGGCATCCAGCCTGGATACTGAGGGTTCACTAGGAGCATGTCCCCTTGCCGTCTTCCTGGGTGCCCAGAGCAAGCAGACACATCCTGAGAGCATCCAAATAGGTCTGTGGTGATGTCTCCACGGTCTCTCGTTCAGCCTGGGAAGGAGCCCAGGGCTATGACAGGGGATTTCAGTGAAGGTGCCTGAAACCCGGTGCAGTGGTCCATGCCGTTGCCTTCCTTTGGTTACGAGTGACTGTGCACAGGGACATCAGCCAGGTCATGGTTATTGCATCCCTTGTCCACGGGCTGTCGATGGCTCAGGCAAGGAGCAGTTGCCAAAGCCACAGTCATTACAGGCTGCCTAGATAACCTGATTCTGCCCGGTCAGGTTGTGACTCCCTGAGCGTCAACTTTCTTGCTGTGGCCTTGAGGAAACGAGAAGCGTGAGGTTGATCAGACCCAACTTACTCTGCTGTAAGCTGGTATCTGGCCTGAGCTGCTCATGCGAGGTGTCTCAATGGCATAAATTGTCCTCTGAAGGCTCCTGTCTCACTGCCGAGGATAGGCTAAGCCTGTCCTTTTGAGCGCGCCTGAGCCTCCACCTGACATGTAGAGACACTCAAAGTGGGTTGAGATGCATCTCAGCCTTGGTGATGAAACATGGCCAAAAACATCCAAAGGAACCTCTCCTGGCATTTACATACATCACATTTCCACATTTCACTGTGGAAACGGGTTGTTGTGTAGCACAGGGGGTAGCACGGCGGCTGCCTGCTGTGGGCTGAAGTCAGCTCTGATTCACAATCCATCTAGCTCTGTCCTGGGGCATGTTACTTCGGGCCTGGGTGACGTTGCTGATGGATCTGGGAGAGGTTCTTCTGTGCTTCTTGGAGAGGTAAATAAAGTACCCTTAGGGTGCAAGTGTGCCAGGCAGGAATTAGAGTGACTTATCCCTGGAGAACACCTATTCTAGGTCAGGAAAACAGGCTGTTAATGAGCTTAAGAAGTGATGCTTAATTTTTAATATCTACTTACTGATCGCTCGCATCAGTAACAAGCCCATTTGTAAGATCAGATGCATAAATCAAGTCATTGAAGACTAGTCTGCTGCTGCCAGTCGCTTCTAGAGCAGTCCTTCCACTTTCCTTAACTGGATATTTTGCAATTACTCCTTTTTAATCTGAATATATCTCAAACCAAAAGAAATGCCCTCCCTTTTCCTTGTCCAGGTGCGGAAGTCCTGTCTGCAGAATTTGTACACAAAACACAGTCTGAACCTGTTTGGAAGGAAACCTCAGCTCCCGACGATCCTGGCTTGGAAACAAAGAAACCAAAGACACTGAAGAACCCAGACATGAAAAAAGTTCCTATTGCTGAGACTGTCACGAAGCCTGTGAAAAGTAAGTTGCTAAAAAGTGTGGCTACCAGCCCATTGAACCCTCAAGCCAAAATGCAAGCAGAAAGTGGTAAGAGCGCTGTTCCCTGTGGAAATCTTTCCTTTAAAAGCTGAGCCATCAAACATCACGGTCAGGTCATGACCAGATGGTAGTAAGAGCACGTTTGGCAGCAGCCGAAGGGCCTTACGACATTTAGTGCTGAGGGTCTTGTTTGGGGTCTGGGTACTGTTTCCCCACAGCCTGCAGGCTCCTAGTTATGCACTCATAGTGTAAAATGCGAAGGCGACTGTGAACATCACTGTTACAGGATGTCCAAACCACACGGGGTCTCTTCTGAGTCCTTTCCTAAGCCCTCAGTTTGCATCCTTGGCAAACTGCTGGGATAGTTTAAAAAGCCTGATTTTTAACTGCTGAGCTCTGAAACTGTGTTGAGGCAGCTCATGGACAGAGCATTATAACCTCTGCTCGTAGCCAGCGTCTGCCTAGGTTTTTAGTCCGTTACACTGTAAATCCGGTTGTTTTAAAAAGAGTCAAATTGTCACAGCCTTCACAGACAGACTGCAGCGGATTTAAGAGGCGGCGTGGACAGCCCCTGAGCATAGCGTCTGCAGGTGCTGGCTGGGAGTCTGCTGTTAAACTGAGAACCAGTATTACGGTGCCAAAATAAATGATGGAACAGGAGAGTCATTTTCTGTTAATTTGTCGTGTTTTCTCACACTCGTGCTTTTCAGATCTGTCTCTGGTCTTTCTTTTTCCCCTTCCTGGGAAAGGTGGAGGCTTTGGAGACTGGTTTAGCCACTTCGGCTCAGTTTATCCATTCTTCTTGGTCTTTTATTGCCACGTGTTCCTGAAATGTGGCACTTTTCATTAGCATGTGTATCAAACACCGCCCCTCGTTGCCCCTGTCACGTGGGGGTTCCTGGCGCGGATCTGGCCAGTGCTCTCACACAGGCAGGGTGTCAGATGGGTCCTGCTGAATGCCAGGATCTGCCAAAAATGCAAAATAAGAGTGTTTAGAAGTAAGAAATACTCAATTTGTATGTCTTACTATGCCGTTCCCAAGGAAATGAAATGTAACGCTTAGGACTTTAGCAGAGATGTAATTTAATAAGGTTTTACTTGAAGAGAGATTTTTGTGCTGGGTTTTAGTAGAAGGCATTAACCTTGTTTAATGACTTCATACTGGTTTTACAAACATGGGCCTTGAGCCACGGTGAGGAGCATTTTTAATGCTGAAAACTAAATGAACACCTAATGTGCTGTGCTCTGACTGCCTTTGGGAGCCCCCAGGTTTCTGCGTGTGCTCTGAAGTACAGCTCGGCGCAGGTTATGCTTTTGAGAGGGTGTGCAGTGGGAAGCATGAGAGCAGGGTGGGTTTTCTCTGTGTTTTAGAGGGTTTTTTTTGTAACTGTGGATTATTGAAAGCATAGCACAGGGTTTATCTGAGAAAATTGCAAATACTCGAACTAGAAGAAAATTTAAGGGGGAAAAAAAGGATTAAGGAAACACTTAAAACACCTCCGGTTGTATTTAAGTGGCCAAACTACCCTACACACAGAGGCCAGGGGAAATTTTGTTCACTCTGGATCCCCTGCTTTTTATTTCTGAGAATAAACCCCTTCCCTGAAGTTGGTTAGATCCCAACGCTGGATCCTTTTGTAGCAGCCATGGAGGTGGTTTTGTAGCATGATCACGGAGGTGGTTTTTTTTCTTTTAGTGTGCAAATTCCATGTTGGAGAGACACTTTTTTCCTGCCAAACTGAAAGCCTGCTTTGAACCCCTTCTCGAGGCAGAGCTCTGTGGCCTTCGTTTATTCTCTGACTTTGTTTTTCTCACGCAGAGTGGAAGCAGCCATTCTCTGTCCTCCCGAGCGAAGTTTCTTCCCAATGCCACGGAGCAGATAGCCAAACGAGTGAGATTTACCCAGGCGGGGTTGCTGATCTCAGTTTTGATCTGAAGGGGAACGACTACGAGTCCCACGCCTTGAACTTGCTGGCTGATCTGGCTCTGGGTTCTTGTATTCCTTCGTTTATCCCCCGGGACAGCGGGATGATCGCTGGGTCCTGCAGCCCTTCCAGCGACTGTGCAAAGGAGCAGCAGAGTCATTACAAGCACAAATCCTTGCGCGTTGCTTCCGACCACGAATACCACAGGGTAGACAAGCTTGCAAAGGGAGCCACCTCTCCTAGCAAAGCATCACCGAACCAGAAGCTTCCTCCTGCTGAAAAAATAGACTTAAATGACTCTATTCCCAGGGAGAAAAGCCCTGGGGTTTTCAGCAAGAAGAACAGTGCGAGCCCCAGCCCTGCAAAACCCCATGTGTTGCCTCCAAGAGAGACTCAAGAAGCTGCCGAGGTGAACAAGCACTCCTTCATCTCCGCCGAGCACTCGTACGCCTCACAGATGCCTGAGCACTCAAAGAAACACATGTATCCCAGAGGTGCCCCCTACCCTGGCCCAGCACCCTCCAGAAACGGGACCAGGAATGTCCGAGCAGGACCCCTGGTTGGGAAAGTCCTGCCTTTCCGCCACCAGCAGAACAGCACCCACCACCAGCAGCCCTTCGAGGCTGTGACGATGAGGCGCAGGAGCAGCCTGCTGTCCCCGCGGCTGAAGGAAGACTTCGCCAAGTCCCACACAGTGAACATCTGCGGCGAGTCCATGAAGGTGACGTGCCATTGGGAGGCAGAGTACCTCTTCAATTTGGACAGCAGATACACCAATGATGCCCTGGAGAAAACCGTCATCCGCGCCCTGCATGGGTAAGTCAGTTTGGAAGGCCATCTGCAGGGGACGTCTCTTGCAGGACGTCTGGAACGCTTTTGGAAAGGGCCTTCTTTGCTCTTTTTTGCTTTGCTTTGCATGATAATTGCCTTTTTCCCCATGTTCAGATGCCCTGTTTTGCTGTGTTAAAGCTGGTGTGTCTTCCCTGCGGAGAAGGACTTGGGGGTACTGGTGGGTGACAAATTGGACATGAGCCAGCAGTGTGCGCTCGCAGCCCAGAAGGCCAACCGTACCCTGGGCTGCATCACCAGCAGCGTGGCCAGCAGGTCGAGGGAGGGGATTCTGCCCCTCTGCTCTGCTCTAGTGAGACCCCCCTGCAGTGCTGCGTCCAGCTCGGGGGTCCTCAGCACAGGACAGACATGGACCTGTTGGAGCAGGTCCAGAGGAGGCCACGAAGATGATCAGAGGGGTGGAACACCTCTCCTATGAAGAAAGGCTGAGAGAGTTGGGGTTGTTCAGCCTGGAGAAGAGAAGGCTCTGGGGAGATCTTATTGTGGCCTTTCAGTACTTAAAGGGGTCTTATAGGAAAGACAGAGAAAGACTCTTTACCAAGGTGTGTAGTGACAGGACGGGGGGGAATGGTTTTAAACTGAGAGAGGGTAGGTTTGGATTGGGCATAAGGAAGAAATGTTTTATGCCAAGGGCGGTGAGACACAGGAACAGGTTGGCCAGAGAAGTTGTGGGTGCCCCATCATTGGAAGCGATCAAGGTCAGGTTGGAGGGGGCTTTGAACAACCTCTAGATCCTAGTGGAAGATGTCCCCAGCATCTTCCCCCATGGCAGGGTGGGATTGGACTAGACGATCTTTAAAGGTCCCTCCTAACCCAAACCATTCTATGATTCTCTGTGGCTCTGCAGCTGGAACCGGAACTTAGAGCCATGAACAGAAGTCCTCCTTTGCAGCTGTGAGTTTCTCTTTTTTTCAACAAGCTGGAAACCGCATCTGTGTCTGCAGCTGGGCATTTGCAGCCCCCCTGCATTGGGGCTTAGCGCCATGGGGAACCAGGAGATGAATTACCTTGCACTAGTCAGCTGGCGGGAGGATGAAGACATTTCAGGCTATGTTTGCTTTCCCTTCCAGGCCCTGGGACCCTGATCTGCCCGACGACGTGGAAGAGATGAAGCTGATACTTCATATGTGGGTGGCTCTCTTCTACAGCAAACCCAGCAAACTCCTGAGCAGCACAAGGAAGGTGGTGGAGCACAGCAACCCCGAGAAGTACGTCTCAATAAACAGCACCGGGGACTTTCTTGAGCTGAGTGATGATGGTGAGGACTGTTTTGGGTTGGAGACGTATCCTGCAGACTCTCGGTCAGACCCTGACCAGACTCCCAGCAGCTCTCTGGATGGCAGCACACGTTGCCAGGGACCTTTCCACCCAGAGGAGAGCCCTGCAGACTCTCAGACTGATGCTGATGGGATTCCTGGTGTTGTCGATAGTACGGTATCGTCTTCTTCAGGGGAGCTGCCCTGTGGGGAGGAGGAGCCTTCCTCCACAAGCTGTCCTGAGAGCCTTTCCCTCGCTGAACATGCTGATGAGAGCCTGACTGTGGAAGACAGGCAGCCGGCCGTCGTTCCTGAGGAGCATGTGCATGACGTCTCCACCATCACTGCGGTAAGAGCTTGGGGTTTGGGTGATAAGAGTCTACAGGGCACACAATGCATTTTGCGCTTACAGGAGTAGAATCTTCTGAGAGGAGTGGAGCAGACATCCTTATGGGCTCTCTTAGAGCCAGGTAGTGAGGATCCCCAAAGCAGGACAGAGAAATGTCCCCCAGCATTTAGCTGCCCCAAGTGTTTGCCACGCAGACATGCTCAGAGTCACCAGAAAATAGAAGCTTTCAGGCCTCAGTCCGGGTTTGGATGTCCTCTTGGACTGAGCTGGCATCCCTGGGCTCTGGCACGAGCTGTATCTATCCCTGTCCAGGGGAGCAGGACCTCGACATGGATGCTCTCCAATGGGGAAGGAATCCCAAAGAATTAGAGCAATGAAAGTGTCGAGCTCGGCATCTGTCCCAGGTTTTGGCTGCGAGCTGTGCAAGCCTGGCCGAGGTCTCAGACCTTCACTTAGTTGAGGGAGGAGAGGAACCACAAACGCCCCAGACCGACACTCAAAAGCCTGCCTGTCTCCTGTGGGCAACTGCATTTGTCTGCCCGTGGTCACAGCAGCCCAGACGTGTCACAGGACACGGCACAGCCTTTCCTCCCCTGGTTTGGGAGAGCTGAGGTTTGCTGGCTTGGAGAGGTTTCCCTCACACAGATAGCAGTGCAGTGCTTTGCAACATTCCCCTCACCCCTCTGGCGAAGTTAGTTGATATTCCATTCTGGGTAGGGTTTTTCTAATTATTTTTTATAGTTTCTACAGTTTACAGGTGGTCAGGAGTGGAGGTACTTGGGTAAAATTAAAACATGGGTGTCTGATGACATTTTTCAAGCCTGAGTTAAAATAATTCCTTTAAAACATCTGCTCTGAACAAACGGGCAGCTGCCATAGGCCTGCAACTGTTTTGCACGAAGGAAAAAATATTCCAGTGTTTTTTACCACCTGGGTTTAGTTCTGTGGAGCAGGCAGAAATGTTTTGGGAGGAAATGCGGGATCACTGGCCATAGTGTCCGTATAGCTTGCTTGGATAGATAAACTTAGTAGAGATAAGAGGATGCTGCTACATACATTACCTCTGGGCACCGGCTGATAGCCCCTGCACAGTTAGGCCTATTTTTAAGCCATTTCGTGGTGTAAAGAAGGTTGTTGTGGTTTAACCCGGCAGGCAGCTAAACACCACACAGCCGCTCGCTCACTCCCCCTCCCCCGCAGTTGGATGGGGGGTGGGGAAGTAAAATTCGTGGATTGAGATAAAGACAGTTTAATAGAACAGAAAAAGAAATAATAATAATAATAATAATAATAATAATAATAATAATAATAATAATAATAGAATATACAAAGTGAATGATGTACAACGCAGTTGCTCACCACCCACTGACCAATAACTAAGTAGCGATCGCGACTTCCTGGAACACACCTACCATTCATATACTGAGCATGACGTCACATGGTATGGAATATCCCGTTGGCCAGCTGGGCCAGCTGTCCCGGCTATGCTCCCTCCCAGCCTCTTCCAGAGCATGGAAGCTGAATGTCCTTGACTAGCAGGGTACTTAGCAACAACTAAAAACATCAGCGTGTTATCAACATTCTTCTCATACTAAATCCAAAACACAGCACTAGGAAGAAATTTAACTCTATCCCAGCCATTACCAGGACAAGTTAGAAAGTTTCAAAAGCTTTCCCTGGCTGTCTGTGGGACTCTGCTTGCCGGCTGCAGAGAGGATGGTAGTGGCTCACATGGGGTAAGGATTGAACCTGGACTTATTTTAGATACAAACTCAAACTAATCTCCCCAGTTGCTGTTGGGATGGTTGTACTCACAAAGTTTGAGCATTTGAAATATCCATGTCCTCCTGCATTTGCCTCCCTTGAAGATTAACTTCTGAATTGTGTTGTTTCAGGAGGAGCCGCCCAAGGAGGGACTGCCGGACGCTACGATCGCCCCCAGCCCTTCCGATAAGCTTGCCGATGGCGGCAAGTCCCCAGCTGCGCTGGGCAAGGAAAACCCATGCATCCAAGCCCCGAATTCCAGTACAGCTCCCTGGAGTGATGCACCCAGTGCTCTGCGTGGACATGGAGAGCAGCAGGAGAGCGGGTGGGCAGCAGGGTCAGGGGGTGGCCCCGGCCCTCCCGAGGACAGGGAGAGCGTGGGAGATGCTGGGCACTGTACGAAGGTTGAGGACGGCAGCTGGGCCACCAGCGATGGACCGCAACACGCCTGTGATTCGATGCCCTTAGAAGCACATCCCAAAAGTGCAAAGCCTGATGGAGCCGGTGGGGAAGGGAGGGAATCACAAGACCCCTTTGGACATCCAGGGAAAGAGGAGGAAGAGGTGGAGGAGGGAAAAAAAGAGAGAGAGGACTCTGAATATGAAAGCACAGCCCTGGAACCTGTTGATTTAGCATTTTCTGAAAGCAATGATGCCAACACGGAGCATGAACACGGCGAGCAGAAGCCAGTGAATTTGGCACGTCTGAAGGACTTTGGCGTTCCTGGAGAGGGCCCTATGCCCAGCCCTGCAGCCTTAGCGTCCCCCTGCCCAGGCAGATCAATGCCAGTGCTGTCAGATGGGACCGGGACTGAGACTGGCCCTCAAGAGCTTCCTGGTGAGATGGCATCACGCCTGGACACGCTGCAAGAGCCCTGGGAGGCTCTGGCCACCCCAGATGCAGAGGCAAACGGTGTTGGTTTGGCACACACAGCCAGTCCAGCCGACGTGGGGTCGCCTCGTGACAGCGGGTTGATGCTGCCGTTACCATCTGATCCGAGCCTTGTCTGTGGGGCACAGCCAGACAGCATTACAGGCAACGTGGGACCTGCCGGAGAGACGCTCGGGGACGGCTGGGAGCAGAAAGACAAGGATCGTGCGCCCTCTGCAGAGACGTGGGCGCCTGCTGGGAGCAAAGCTGCCGGCACAGCTGGCCTTGAGTCACCGTACGGCCGGGGACTGTCACTAACCTTGTCCCCTGACTCCAGCTCCGTCTGCCTCACGTGTCTTGATGGAGCAACAGATCCGGGGGCTGCACAAGAGGACCAGGAGGCCATGGCAAGCATTCAGTCTCCACCGCAGAGCGGCCTGGGAGGGAGCAGCTGCCTTTCCCAAAGGTGCGGAGGTGACGTTTATGCTGACCTCACTTTGCTGAGCGCTGGTGAATCAAACCAAGAAGGGAACAAGTTTTTCGTGGAAGAACAGTACAGCAGCCCTCCTGCCAACCAGACAGCTCTGCTGGATGAGTCCTCGGGAGCAGGTGATGGCCAGGGCTTCGCCTTCGACTGTACAGCCTTAGCAGGTGACTCTGAAGCTGGGGAGAGCGATGATGTGTGCCTTCGTGCAGAGAAGTCCCCCGGGAAAGATGAAACGAACACAGGGATGGTGACTAACACCCCACAGGAGCCAGAGACCTCTCCTCATGATCTGCTGGAATCAGAGCCCTCCTCCTTGGTGAGAGGGGGGATGTCTGCCGTGAAGGAGCACCCCAGGCAGCAGCAGAGCTCCCCAGACAGCCTCTCCCCACCTGCCCGTGCAGGCTCAGCTCCTGCTTCTCCCCCCCAGCAGGATCCTGTCCCCTGTGGTGGAGACGCAGACCCCCCCCACCACTTGTCAGAGCAAAGCGAGCAGGGCCCAGTCCTGTGCCAGCACGGGGAGTCCTGTGGGCAAGTAGGTGCTGCAGAGGTGAGCGTGGCTGCCGAGAGCCCGGATGGCTCCTTAAAGCCCAGATGTGCAGAAGAGGTGAAAAAAGACTTGGGGCTGTGCTATGCAGAGCCGGCAGAGAGCTCCCCCGCGGATGTGCTTGCGCCAGGTGACCTGGGATCGATGCCTCCTTCTCCTCCGCATGGTCACAAAGCAGGTCTGCGCAGCGCTGAGCCGGACTCAGTCCTCGGTGTGCACCCCAAGACACTCTCTCCTGGCACGAGTCCGGCTCCAGACGGTGCCCCATGGTCCTCCTGCGTGGGCACCTGCCCCAGGTGTGCCAGCGCTGGGGGCCAAGCAGTGGATGGGATAGGGAGCCACGAGGAGGAACCCATCCTGCCTGAGGATTCAGAAGGAGGAAGCAGCGTTCCTCTTGCCAGTCCTGCATCTTTTTCGGCAGGGGAGTTGCTCATGCCACTGTGCGAGTCCCAGTCTGTGTGCAACCAGGGCGAGCACGAGGCCGAGGGATCCGACGCATTTGCTGATCTGCACCATGCCGGCATGGAGGTGGGAGAGGGAGAAATCCCCACTCTCCCCTTCCCAATGTTGCCGTTACGTGCACATGGGGGAATCTCTGGAGAGCCGGAGCTTAGTGACACTGAGGATATTTCAGACGTGCTCCTGAGGGCAAAGCAGCTCCCCAGCAAAGACAGACGCATGGGCTTGACCTTTGAAGATCTGTTTGAGACTTTATCCGGCGACTCAGACCAGGAGTATTTTGGGAGGACTTCACGGTCCCTGCGTACAGCCGGGGGTTCCTACAGCAAGAGACCTGTGGATGCTGCAGGCACAAGGACTAACTGTGACTCCTCCTCCGCGAGCTCGGTGCGCAAGGAGGGACGCAGCGAGGACTGGGGCTCGCTGGGCGTGGAGCGGGGCTGCTCGTGGGCTGAGCGCAGCTGGCCGATCGGCCCGGGAGAAACCAGCAGCGGGCAAGTTCCACCGTATGTCAACATTAGGGACAGGCAGGGGATCGCCAAGGACTACCGGAACTTCCTGGTCACCAAAAAGTGCCAGAAGAGGATGGGAAATTTGCAGCCTTCGAAGAGGTGCAGCCACTGTGCGGGGCAGTCTCATTTGTTAAGGTCACTGATGGGGACTTGGAGGGGTTTTGAGGAAATCACCCAGCACACTTTGGACATGGAGCGTCTCCGTTTCCATTATAAGCTAAAACAAATCCTAAGGAGTGGGAAACCACACTTTTCTACCTCCAAAAGCATCTTTCCAAAAGACTTTTCTCCCCAGGTGATGTCTGAGACATTGTCTGTGCGAGAAGCTCCCGTCCCGCTCTCCCCGCGGAGCAGGAGCCCTTTGCAGGTGACGATCCTGCCCTCCAACACGTGGCCGAGCGGGCTCGGCTGGCACCAGCGAAGTGGCTGGCATGGGGACCCGGGTACCCCATGGCAGGACACCCTCTGGGGGGCCAGATCCCAAACGCAGAGCCAGGGCCGCGTGGCTCCCTTCCACCTCAGCAAGCTCAAATACGATAATAAGCTAAAGGACTCGCGGGGGGACATCGCTGTCATCCTCGACGAGTACGCTGAGTTCAACAGGGTGATGCTGAGCAGGGCTGACGCAGGGAGCGAGGGCGGAGGGCCGGTCCCGGCCCACGGGGAGGCTGCGAGCAAGCGGACACGCGCGTCCCTCCCCGGGAGGATGGCCGCCTTCGAGGAGATGATCGCGGACCTGTGCAGCACGCTGCATTTCCGCCTGCACAGCGTGGCCCAGGAGGCCTGCGGCCGCGCCGGCATGTTCTACCTGGTGGAGACGGGCAAGGACCCTTTCTTTGCAAGAGTGAAGGTAACGGCTGGTCCTGCCGGCCTGGATGGGGATGGGTGGCCCTGGGGTGAGAGCCGAGGGCAGCAGGAGCAGGGACAAGGCAAGCTTGCTCAACCCGACATGGATGGCATTTGGTTCCCTTAAGCCAGGACCTGCCTCTGCTATTTCATCTCGGCTCCCACCACCAGAAATTAGTATCATAGAATCATTTAGATTGGAAAAGACCCTTAAGATCATCGAGTCCAACCGCTAACCTGACACTGCCAAGTCCACCACTAACCCATGTCCCTAAGCACCACATCTACACGTCTTTTAAATACCTCCAGGGATGGTGACTCAACCACTTCCCTGGGCAGCCTGTTCCAGTGCTTGACAACCTTTTCGGTCAAGAAATTTTTCCTAATATCCAATCTAAACCTCCCTTGGCACAACTTGAGGCTGTTTCTTCTTGTCCTATCACTTGAACATCCCCCAGACCAAAACAGCTTGGAGTTCACGCAGGAGCAGCCCAAACTCAACCCCTCCAAGGTGGCTTTTGCTTGAGCTCTCATTGAAGGGTTGGAAACTCGGGGAGGGTGATTGCATGGGAAGATTTGCTGCTCCAAAATAGCAAGGAGGCCCGGTGCATGGTACGGTGAGTTGCTCGAGGTAGTTTTCTAAAAGGTTTTTGCTGACAAAGGTAAGTGGTTGCTTCTTCCCCCTCTGGCTGGAGCTCCAGCCTGGAGTGTGCAGTGCCTTTGACAGAAGGACACTGTAGGGTGCCCTTGACACCAGGGTGCCTGGTTGGGGTTGCTGTCTCATTCCTCTCCTTATCCCCAGACACGTGTTGGGAGCATGGCACCGCTGTTGTGAAGATATTCTCCGTACAAACCTCCTTACATGATTTCTGTTTCAGACCTTGCTAAAGAAAGACGGCCACGTGGAGATCAAGCCTCTGAGCTTCTGCGAAGCGAAACACGCGGACGCTGACAGGCTGCTCGTTGTCATCAGGAACGAGGACATTTCCTCGCACATCCACAACGTAAGGCCTTAGTTCGTCCTTTTTTTCTACCAGCACAATTTTTGAATATCGGGATCCATTTTAAAGGTTTTTAAATTTTACACTATATATAGTTGTAGATGTAATTGTCAGTCTCTGCGGATACACTGTTCTCTCCACTGAAACAACAGTGCTTCATGAAGAGCTGTTAAAAACAAGTATCTCAAAAACATGAAGCCTGTCAGCTCTGCTTTTCTTCTGTCTCCTTTTTTGATCGCTAAATAACATCACTTGGAGTAGCCCAGCTCAAAGGAGTCAGGCTGGTCTTATCTTGTGTAATGGAGCCAGGCTTTGGCTCGTGGGCTCCAGTGAATTTTGCAGCAGACTAAGCCCCAGTAGCTCCCCGTATCGCCGTCCGCAGCTTTGGGGTCAGGCTATGGAGACACGAGCGTCGGGGTGATGCAGAGAGAGGACGGGGTGGGCTCCCCGGGTCTCCCAGGAGCGGGTGTGAGCTGCGGAGAGCTGCAAACGCTGTTGAAACAGAGCTCTGTGTGTGCAAAAGCATGTCTGCCTTGAGCAGGTCCCGTGCTTGCTGAAGCTAAAGTACTATCCGAACGTGGTGTTTGCCGGAGTGGACAGCCCCGAAGATATAACAGGTCACACGTACCAGGAGCTGTTTCACACCGGTGGCTTCGTGGTGTCGGACAACGAGGTGTTGGAAACGGTAACGCTGGGTGAGTCTCGCTGCGGCCTCTCGCTTGGATGCAAACACACAGTGTTGCCTTGTCTGCTGGTTTGCCAGCGCCTTCCAAAACCTTGCCATGGGCGTCTCTGCTCCTGCTTTAGTGGGGGCAATTCCTTCCCTCTATTTGACATCTGTAAACCACATCTGGATAGTAGGTCCAGGTCAGAGCTCCCAAAACCATCTAAATACAGCGAGGGCCACCAAGGTGGTCAGGGGCTGGAGCAGGGGTTGTACAAGGACGTTCAGCCTGGAGAAGGGAGTGCAAAGGGGAGACCTTGTTGCTGTCTTAGCTCCCTAACGGGAAGGGTCAGAGAAAATGGAGCCGCACTCCTCCTGGAGGTGCGCAGTGATGGGACAAGAGGTGACAGGGACAAGTTGTTCTTATCCTTTTAGAAATTAGGGGGGAAAAAATTCACAGCAAGTGTGTTCAAACACCAGGACGGAATCCCAGTTTCACGACCAGGGTTGTGAATCTCCATCCTTGGGGATATTCAGACCTCACCTAGACAAAGCTCTGAGCAACCTCAGGTGGTCCAATTTGAGCAGGGGTTGGGCCAGAGACCCCCAGGCAGCCTTCCCACCCTCAGTTACCCTCTGGCTCTTGCTGTCTCCCCAGGCCAACTGAAAGAGGTGGTGAAGGTGCTGGAGAAGCTGAACAGAAGCGGGAGGTGGAAGTGGTTCCTTCACTACAAGGAGAGCAAGAAGCTCAGAGAAGACATCAGGTAACGGCTCTGCGGTGGCAGCTCCCTCATCCCTGCTGTCCTCGTCACCGCAGCAAGGACGTACCCACCATGGTGGAGTGTGGTGTCCTATTCAGTGTACTCAGTGCAGGGACTCAGGGCGAGTTAGGTGCCTCTGGTTGGTTTTGGCCTCTTACAAGATGAATTTGAAGATTTTTGTTTAAATAAGAACTTTTCTTATCAGTGAGAGACCATGTGCCTCAAGTCTGGAATTGCTGGAGGTCAGCGTTTGCACACTAGCAAGTAAAGCGCAATAGGTTTTTTTATACCTGTATGAGATGGAGCAGCAGGATATCGGATCTGGAGAGAATCAGATGGCCTGAAATGTTGTGTCTTGCACGTGATCCCGGATGAGGCAGAGCTCTGGCAGCTGCTTCTTGCACCCCGCTGTACCTCCATAAGGCAGTTCCCCCCTCTCTTTGGCAGAGACGCCCTCTGCGAGCGTTACAGCCTGCAAGGGGCTTGAGGAAGGGCACAAATTCTGTTCGGGGAGCTGCACGCTCCGAAAGCTGCCTCTGCAAACTGAGCTCCGTTCCCACCCAGCTCCTGCACACACACACACCGGGAGCTCGGGGTACCTTCTTGGGCCTCTCTCTGTCCCGCCGTCTCTTTGCGGTTTCTTTTTCTGTCCCATCACTTGTGTGATTTGGGTGAGCGATGAGGAGCTCTGACTTCGTAATGTGGAGAGGAACTGGGGTGTCTTGGGGAGTTCGTAAAATCAAACCCTGCTGGGAAAAGCAGAACTTCTCCTGTTTGTATTTGCTACTTATTTTAGGTTATTGGCAACAGTGTGTATTTAAACGATGCAGTTTGAAAAAGAGAAGTAAGACGGTAAATATTTTTGTCGTGGTTTAACCCCAGCGTGCAACTAAGCACCACCCAGCCGCCTGCTCACTCCCCCAGAGTGGGATGGGGGAGAGAATCAGAAGAGTAAAAGTGAGAAAACTTGTGAGTTGAGATGAAAAATGTTTAACAGATAAAGCAAAAGCCGCACGCGCAAGCAAAGCAAAACAAGGAATCCATTCACTGCTTCCCATCGGCAGGCAGGTGCTCAGCCATCCCCAGGAAAGCAGGGCTCCATCACACGTAACGGTGACTTGGGAGGACAAACGCCATCACTCCGAATGTCCCCCCTTCCTTCTTCTTCCCCCAGCTCTATATGCTGAGCATGATGTCTTATGGTATGGGATACCCCATTGGTCAGTTGGGGTCAGCTGTCCTGGCTGTGTCCCCTCCCAAAACCTTGTGCACCCTCAGCCTCCTCGCTGGTGGGGTGGGGTGAGGAGCAGAAAAGGCCTTGGCTCTGTGTAAGCCCTGCTCAGCGGGAACGAAAACATCCCTGTGTTATCAACACTGATTTCAGCACAAATCCAAAACACAGCCCCATACTAACTGCTGTGAAGAAAATTAACTCTATCCCAGTCAAAACCAGCACAATTTTCCATTGAAATGTCCTGCTTGTATCATGTTTGAAGTCAGAGGGGGATGTTTTTATCGGGCAGGCTGCCTTTGTTAGTGCCAGACCACAGGCCAGAAAGGACGGCTTTCTAGTAACAACCCGCAAACAAAGAGCAAACTGGTCTGTTCTGTCTGAGCAGAAAATGCTGCAACAAATGGGGAGAAATCTCAGATCATCTCCACCCTCAGCCTTTACGGTGATAGCACCTGGTTTTCAGTCTTTCAGCGGTGAGATGTCGCAGAAGCTCGGGGTCGGGTATTTCATCGCGGTCTGCGAGATGAGGACTCAACCTGTGCAGAGCGGGTGCCGCTGTGGAGCAAGTGTTTTCTTTGCGCTCCATCAACGGCACTCACGTAGCGTCTCTCGACTCCATTGTGGTGGGATAATGAGCCGCGGTCTGTTGGAGCTGCCTCGAGCAAGAGGTCATTTTGTTTTCCTGCTGCACGCATGATCCGTACGGTGACGCTTGCTCCTGCCATCTCCATTTAGTGTAGGGTAGGAAGCGTAAAAGCACCCGTGGAAGAAACACACAGGGGGGAAAGGCAGGTCCCATCATACCTGCTCATTCCCTGGGAGGGGAGAGAGGGGCGAAGCCCCTCGCCGCTTCACCTTGCCCCTCTCCCGGCAGGGGGGACGCCAACGCCCGCAAGAAGCATTTGATCCTCAAATCGTGCCAAGGAGCCGATCTCATCGAGGTGCTGCACTACCACGCCTGCGACTCCCAGTCGTCCCCTAGATCCGAATACGTCAAGTGCTTGTTGAACCTGCAGGTTCAGCACGTCAGCGCCAGGTTCGCCGTGTATCTCACAGGTGAGGACGGGCTCCGGATGCTGCCTTGTGCTGGTGCCCTCAACCCCCATGAGCAATGACTTAAATTGGCCTGGGAGGCGGTGGAGGAGGGACAAGAAACACCCCATTTGCTCCCATTTCTGCTAGAATCACGGGTAAGGTGTGAGTTGATTCATTGCCTTTTAGTGCACTGACTTGCAAAAATGAACAGATTTTTGGAGCTCTGGTAAATTCTGGCAATTTTTCGAGCCTGCGGATGGCTTTACGTCACACTCTAATTCTGGCCTTGCTGGGCTGAGGCTGTTTGTTTGCAAAGCAGCGCTGTTAATCTGCTCACATTTGCAAAACAGAATAACTGCAGTGGGATTGGGGGATATTTTCTGTAGGTTTCAGAACAACCTCGTTTGCGTGTTTGAATTACGGTGCCCCTCCTTCCTTTGCAGAAAAGCCCAGCGTCAGCAGGGAGGTCCTTGAAAGCAAAGGAATCCTCGTGGCCGACGTCAACACCTTCCTCAGGACGGTGCAGAAAGTGGCTGCCCCGTTTAGAAGAACCTACTGGTAAGGGGGGGAGGTCAGGATTGTCCCCTTCTCCCCCAAAAGTCCAGGGGCAGCTCCCGGGTTGTCTGCGGGGTGGCCGGCAGGGAGCTGGGGTCCAGCTGCTCCCACAGCCGAGCAGGGACCTTTCCCAGGGGCTGGCTGCAGGATCTGCTGCGGCTCTGCCAACGCTGAACGGCTGACGCCGAAGCCGGGAGGGCCTATGCTTGGCAGAGCCGTGCTCGGCACCGCCGGCAGTGGGGAAACACGGCGGCGCTTCCCTTGGGGAAGCTCCGCAAGAGGTCGGCGCTGCCCGGAGCGAGGAGAGGAGCAGAGCAATAACCTGTGCCACGTCTCTGTGTTGCAGGTGACAAAGCGAAGCCGCAGCACGGCTCCTTCCCAGGCCCTGCGGCGCCGGTTTGGGCATCCTGGTCCTCTGCGGGGTGGCCGTGACATCCCAGTGGGTTTCGGGTGCTGCCCACGGAGAGGTGGCGGTGGAAGGTTGGCTCTGGTTCTGTATATAGAAATTATTTAAAGATGACTAATGCAAATCCTCCCAGGGATTTACTCCCTGCCATCGAGTTGCCTATAGGACAGAGGCTCTTTTAACATTACACAGTTTTAAGTTATTGGAGTGTTTTCAAGTGATTAGTGCAGCTGACATTGGAAGACATAGGAAAATAAATTTAAAAAAAAAGCCGTTTACTTGAACGTTAGGAACGGTACGAGTCCACAGTAATAAATGCATTTTCCACACGGCTGTTGCTGTACATACTGTACACAAGACGCATGCGTTAGCCGCTGGGGTGGGTGTACATTTTAAATGGGTGTTAGCCACCATCGCCCGAGTGTCGGTGAACCTGCGGCAGTCCGCTCTACACTACGTTGCAAGTTGCCCGTGTTGCCTCTCAGTACCATTTCACCGCTGGGACTGGAGCGCATTCCAGCACGTGGAAGTCTTGTAAATAGCCAGGCAGGATACAGGAACAAAAAGCTTTTATTTATGGTAGCTCAAACACGCGCCGGGAAGAAAATGCCGCATTAAAGATCTTTGTAAGATACCCTACCTACGGATGTGAAGGACAGGGTTGTCCTCTTTTTTTATTTTAATAAAAGGAAGCCAGACATTATGTACAGGATGACCTTGTATAGAGTTTGATTAATAAAACCTAAAAACTTAAGTTTCACACACCACTGCTCTCTGGCGAGGGGTTTCCCGCTCAGCACCCAGCCTCTCCATCAGCAGAGGCAGGAGACAGCAGCTTTCCCAGCTCACACCTAGATCAGAAATCAGCTTTGTTCCGCATTACCCCCAACTTTGAAGCCCACGCAGGAAGGAAAGAGGGAGCAAGACTGCTTGGCTGAAGCAGTGGTGGGCTCACGGAGACTCAGGGCTGCAGGATGAGCTGTACCGAGGCAGAGGAGTAGCCGGGTGACAGCAGAGAGGGGTAACAGAAGCATTTAGGGGAAGGCGCTCACTTTCCACACGCATTGGGTCTGTCTTGCCTTTGAAAAGGCTCAGCTTGGTGATGTTGAGCACTGAAGCAGCTGAAGAGAGGAAGCACAAGGCAAGGAAGAACGTCCCCACCCACCGCTACGCGCCTCGCTCCCGCAATACGGGCACCAGGCTGCCAGCAGGCCCCGGTAGCTTAAAATGGAAAGGTGGTTCCTGGAACCGGCGGCCGGGAAGGGGAAGTGCCGAAAGCCCCTAAGCCCAGGGAGGGAGGAGGGAAAGGGGCAGCTGCAGCCAGGTTTAGCGCAGCATCGCTTTGTGAACGAGATGTGGTCAAAGACCCAGTTCCTCTTCAGCAGCAGCATGAGGCGCAGCTGCGGCTGAAGGGAAGGTTGAAGCCTTTACCAGCGACACTACCTGGGCAAGCACGGCAGCCGAGAGCAGGAGAAAGCCGTTCCAAGGCATTTTCTCATTTTTCCTAGTCTTTGGCATCGCTGTGTAAAACACGAGCCCTGCTCCTCACCATACACCTGCCACCCAACAGCAGGATTGCTTCAGGCTGCAAGATCCGAGCCAGGGGATGGTTAAGGCTCACTCCGAAGAGGAGCATCTCTTATTCAGAGAGATCAATGCCCTGTAGAGGAGCCACAAGAGCAAGAATTATTTACTACTGCTTCAAGCAGGTGCTATTTCTGGATGTAGGCGCCAGGGGGTGGCTGCAGGGAGCGAGCAGGCTTGCGCCTACCCACAGCTTTAGACACAGCGAGAGGCCTTGTGCTGCGGCATCTTCTCCCCTGCCAGAAGCAGCCCCGAGAGCAGCTGGAGCAGCAGGGGCTGGGAAGGCCAACCAAGGGAGTCTGAGCCTGTTTTACAGTAGGAGATGCGCTGCGCCACTCACGCTTCAACCCTGGCGGGCAGAGATCCAAGGGATCTCGGAAAGGAGATGCTGCTCGTACAACTGAAGTGAATCAGACCAGAGCACAGGACTGGTTTCCAGAATTTGGCTTTACTTCGCAGTACAGAAATCATTTGGAGCCTTCAGGAGACACGAGAAGCACAGGCTCTGTCATATCGATACCGCAGTGCCGTTTGGTCCATCCGAGAAGCCACCAGGGTACAGAAAATACTTCCACATCTTGCCTGCTCTGTAATTTGTTCTCTCAATTTTATTAAGATTAAAACACAAAGGAGCCTTAGGCACAGCTGTGTCCCAACCGATGTAAACAGTTTTAGAAGCTTAAGTGGAGGTTAAGTTCTGTGCCCAGAACTAAGCCAACATTTGCTGCTACAATAGATGTGGGCTTTGTCCATAATACAACTTGCCACAGAGTTAGATTGATGGGAAGAGACTCTAGGGATGCTGTCCACAATAATGGAGTGCTCAGTTTCTATTTTCCTTGATATCAGGTTTGAGTGACAACCGTCACATCTACTAGCTCACCAGAAGCACATAATTGTGAAGGATGTTTACAAATGATTAAAAATACAAGGTAAGACACAGCTGTCAATGAGTTATTTCAAATCTGCACCAACGACTACGTCTGCAAAAAAAAAAAAAATAAAGTTCAGTCTGCCTTTTGCTTACGAGGTTAGTCATTAAATCAGTCAGTAATTTGCCAGATTCTGGACAGCAGCCCTACTAGAATGAAATAATTAACACATGATATCCAAAAGGGGAACATTACCAGTGCAGTACTCTTCAATCTCTCAGAGATGGGATTACAAAAGCAGGCCTTACAATATTGAATTTCATACAGTGTTCATTAAGTTCCTTATATATTCATATTAGCCGATTTAAATTTCTCCTAATTAGAGATTCTCATTACTGCTGCTCCTCCTCCCCATAGATATCATTTTTCTTGCGTTTCATCTCTTCGAAGTCAAACTCTGATCCCATCATCCTCTTATAAATATCTTTGATGTCATCGCACGTCGTCTCAAAGTGAGTGGTGGCGTCATAAGTGCGAGAAATGAAGATCTGGAAAGAGAAGCAGCAGTTTAGCATCGAGCCTCTCTCCTCACCCCCTCAAACACGAGCTTGGCGCTTACTAACCTGGCTTTCGGTTCCCAAGTCGGTCGGTGCGAACAGGTCACTGATGCTAACGAACCTGGAAGGAGGAGAAAAAGAGGTTCAGAATGGTTTTAAAGCATCGCTGAGCATCAGTACGGGTGCAAGAACGGCTGAATTAAAGAGCATTGCTCTGCCCAGCACGTAAGCAGTCAAGGTGCAAAGGAAATTCAGAGTTTCAATGCCTCTTCACAGCCAAATGGCCTTCAGGTCCCCTCTGCCTTCAGGCCTCAGGCCTGAGCGCTCGCAGCAGAGAGCAGCGAGGCGAGAAGGGGGAGAGGGGGCTCGTGGAGGGCTTACTTCTGCTCAATGGGCTCCAAGAGGTCCAAGGCCGGCTTGATTTCCTTCTCTGGGTCCGCGGTTTCCACAGTAGTGCTGGCAATGGCGATGTACTTCCCCTGCGCCGCCACGTTGTGCGCAGAGGAGATCATGCAGACGTAGATATCTGGGGAAGCACATCACAGCGGCAGGTCGGTATGCGCCAGGCAAGCCAGCAGCCCGGGTCAGGCCCGCCTCATCCCAAAAGCCTCCTCTAACTTGCACGCTCGTGCACCTCTTCCTGCTCCCCTGACACTTCGTACCTCCTGTCTTGTTTAAGACCATGCTCGAATGAGTTCTGTCCTTGCCCTGCAGTCCTACGTGCTCTCAGACTCTTGGCTGAGGGGCCTGAGAAGCCCTGCGAGATCTCCAAAATTCAGTTTCCTGTGGCTACGACAGCTCCTGAAAGCCAGCGGGGTCCCCAGCAGCCAGCCCACCCCTCTGTTCAAGGGCGAGAACCCTTGTGCTCAGCCCTCGCCCTCCTCCCAGAGCACCCCCGTGCTCCTCACCCACTTCTCCCAGGTCGGGCCACTTCCTTCGGCGGGTTCCTCACACGGCTTTCTGACCACAGGCACCCCGGCTTCTCCCACCGCGGCTCTAAACTAAAGCACAGCCTCGCGGGGGCCTGAAGGATTTCTGGACAAGGACATGAAGTCTGCCACAGGAGCGGCAGTAAGCACATTTTCCTCTTTGATTCGCATCTCACCGGACCATCGGAGCACGTGTTTGGCGCGAGGCCGTTTAATGACCGCTCTGCCTCAACCCAAGCGCGACGAGACCTGCGCACGCCCTGGCAGTCCCCGCTCTCCACGCACCTGATTTTCGGTTGACCTGATTCTGTGGAATAATGATCTGGCACGAGTTGGCATCGTTTGTATTCTTGATCGGGTGGCTCAAGATGCAGATTACCCGAATCACTTGGCCGACCTTCGTTACGCGGTCCGAGACGTAGCTGGGGTCGCAGATGAGCTGTTTGCAGCGAGCAACCTACAGAAACAGACGGACCTTGAGTGACCACCGCGCGGAGGTGTGTACACAGACAGCCAGGGGCGAGGAACCGGCTGATTTTGAGGAAAACCAAGAGCGGTTTGAGGCAGCTGTTCCTACATCAGGTTCTTATTTCACTGCCAGCAGCACGCTTCAGCTTGGACAATCTAAATCTCAGTGCATTACTCTTAAAAGACCACAGAGAGCTGCGTGATCAATCACATCTTCCCCTTCATTCAGTACGCAGTTGAGCTCTAACCACTACAGAGTCCAGTCCTTCCAGTCTAGGGCCATAACTCGCTGCGGTCAAGGCTGAACCAAACAGATAAGAATTGACCAGTTCGCATTAGAATTTATTTTTACAGTAATAATTTAGTATTTGACCAATCTGAAGTCTCCAGGCAGCCTGCACTTGGGCACATCAGTCTATAGCATGGATTATCACCTCCGCTGCTAGCCAGGACACGTCATGCCCTACCCAGAAGGGACGCGTTACCCTACCAGCAAGTGCTGAACTGTCCTGCGAAGCTCCTGCTCCGGTTGGGAGCACATTTATAGCTTCCACGCAGCTCGCAGCACTGGGGCTAGTTTTATATTGCCAGGTTAAGAAGAAGCTGCAGAAAGGCTGCGTGCCAACTGTCTGAGCAGCTAATACTTAATGTCAAGGGCAGAGCTGGTTCCATACCCAGGTTAGACACGAGCAAGCAGCTCCTTTCTAGTTTAGTCAGCCCGATTTATTCGGAAGAGAACCTTGCCAGCCCACGGAGATTTCATTCCAAATCCTGGAGCAGGACTGCTGTACTGTACTCCTCACCATGAAAACATGAACATGTCTTAAGCGAGTTGGCACAGGACAAAACAGCATCGGCCAAGCAGTTTTGGTCCTAGGGCTTTGATGAGGATTTTTCTACTGCATTTGTTCAGATGGATGACCAACAGCCTCAAAATTGAGAGGGAAGATGTGGGGCGGGGAGTAAGGAAAGAATTGGAAGGTACCGTACCTCCCCTTCAGACTTCACACCAATCACTTTGCCATTTTCTATCACAATCTCTTCGATGGGCTTGTTCAGCATGTAGGTGCCTCCATATATAGCACTTAGCCTGCAAGAGTAAAGCCACTTCAGCACGTTCCACAAGCGTGCGTTTGGTTTTTAACAGCCCTTCCAGCCCCTTGTTTCTATTCCACTTGGACAAACCACACATTAGACTTAAACCTCTTTAAAATACACTGCTTAAACATCTAGGCAGCAGATGCTGCGTGCTGTTCTTTCTGCAAGGCATCAGCTGGTATTTGGAGCAAATTATAGGTGCAATTACATCCAGCTAGAAAGAATCTGCTTGGTGCAACCCAGAGAGTCCTACAGCGTAAGAGCTGCAGGCTACACCACGTAGGCAAATCCGACTTCTTGGACAGACTAATGCTGCGTACAGTATCTCTGAGCAAACCCAGAACTACCACCCTTAACAGGAACCGTGGTAAACAAGCACAGAAAGAAGCAATCTCACATGAAGGAATCGCTGCTTGGTGAAGACAGCGAGAGAACCATTAATGACCGCAGTATTTTTATGCGGCGTCACGTTCTGGAAGCCTGAGCGCTGACTCCACACATCTGATCCCCCACCAGGTACCACAGCGGGGTTGAGAAAACACTGGAATCCAAAACCAAGTTCTCACCTTGCAAATCCCTGGGGCAGCTCTCCAAGGCCATAGAGGGGATAAAGGTACGGGCTTTTACCGTATCTAGCCAGCGACTCACTGTAGAGCTTAATCCTGTTGATTGTTTCTTGGCAGGGTTGATCTAGATAGCTGGAGAGGGCAGTTACATGATTTGCAACGTTTCACAAACCAAGATTACAGCAGAATACACTCAGAGAGCAAAACATTAACGTCACGGGAAGTTTCCTTCCCCACCTTCCGGCTGCTCCTGGAAGGTATTTCCTTGGAAGTTCCCTTTTAGAGGCACTTAGTGTCACAGGGGGTGTTATTCAGGAAGGAGGTACTTCATTAACCCCAGGAACCCACAAACTTTCAATACCCCATCAGCAGAGGACCCAGTATTTTAAGATTCATGCAGCACTCAGGGACAGAAACACTTTGCAAGGCCTGTGCTGTAAGCGCCCAGCACCCCAGCCGATTTGGGGGAGCAACTGAACCCACACTTACTCGTCAGTCCTGTAGAGCGCGAGGGCGTGGCCCGTGAAGTCTATAACGTCTTGCCCCAGGTCAAACTTCTTATACACGTCGCGCATGGTGGTCTTCTTGGGATCAACGCCTTCGAAAGTTCGGGGGTCGTTCTCATCAAAGTTGGCAACGTACACTAGGAATTTCCTGAACCGGCGTTTCTCAAACAAGCCCATTAAGCCTAAAACCAAGATATTTTGTCAGAACTTACAGCTACTAAATGGCTTTTCCATTACCACAGAGTATCATAAGCGGGTAAGAACTGACAAGTGTTTCAAACATCACTCAGTAATGTGGAGTTTGGCCTTGAGTGCTAACCAAGGCTCTCCATTCGAGCAGGAGAGACAAACGTCTGCCAAGCTGGTCCTCACCAGCAACTGTCCTGGTGTACCAGACCCCAAGAGAGGGTACAGCCAACTTTTCTCAAGGCTTGGCTGGAGGCAGAGCTTCCACACTACTTCCAGCTGGGGGAAAAGCTTGGAGAGCAGTTTCCACTTGGCCCAGTGTAAAGCCCGACCTGAGCTTCCCTAAGCAGAGACCTGTGTTTGGTATCTACCAGACTCAGCATCATCAAAGTGTGGTGATCAAAGCTCCATCAGAGCAAGCAGTGCTGGGTTCTCCTGCAGCCTCGCCAAGGAACTAGCAAGTGCTGCCGGGGTCAACATTTCTAACACGAGATTGGACAAGGCACCATTTATGCGCTTTAATTTTCTACAAATTGGAGGAGCAAGACTGGACTTGCTGAAACACGAAGGCAGAGACAGCATCTCCTCCTTCTGCCAGTATGAGTCTCTTAATACGAGACAGCAATGTGGCCAAATGGAAGGAATGACCAATTACTTCACAGCAAACAGGAACATCTGCCATAAGGAAGGCTCCAACGCACAGACAAGCCACATATCAGGAGCCTTATTTGCAGGAGTCACTTTATCATGAGACTTTTCGGAGATGCTACTAAATACATCCCGCATCTGAAGCTAATGGACTGCCCTCTGCCAGCTCCTAATGTATTTCACTACGCTATTATGAATGATCAGTAGTTTTATCTGAAATTTAAGTAGACAACAATTAAGATTGAGCCAGGTGCCACATGTTGGAATTAGTCATTCCAATTTGCCTGATGACAAATGCAACAACATTTTTCACACACACGATTCCATCCAACAATATTAAATATTTATGGCAGAGCTGGGAGCATAAGCCCCAAATGTAACCTCTTGAGGAAGTAAAATACTGCCAAATTCTCACCAGATGAGCCACAGAACAGGCAGCTTGACCGGCTCCATCTGAAAGCTCCAAAAAAATGGTAACACAAGGCTCAGGAAGCCCAAGACTCCCTGAGGTGTTTGAAGTCAAGTGAGATGCAGAAGACTCCTATGCTAAGCACAGCTTGTTACTGAGATGGAGTCTACACACAGCACGACGTGAGGCGCATCAAGATTTCTTTTCTACACGAGCACAGAATATCCCGAGATGTGGGTGGCAGAGACCTGCCTTGCTTTTGTTTAGCCTCAGGAGGAAACAAAGCAAGGTGCAACTACTCACTGGATGCCAAAGCTTCTGCCTCAGTGGAAGGAACTTTGTAGATCTTTCCTCCCTTGTAGACGAAGCTTCCCTCGATCACCTTGAAGTCTAAGTAGCGAGTGACTTCTGTGTAGAGCAGCATCTTTACCAACTGACCTGGAAAGGAGGTTTGGCACAAGTCAACCAGCTGGTCTGTAGCCAGAAGCCAAGAGGAAGACAGTGCTTCTCACAAGGCAGGCAGTTCTTCCAACACAGCAAACCCTTCGACAGCAGCACCACCTTCAACCCACACAGCTCTTATGCCTTTGTGTAACAGACAGGGTGTGGCAGATACTCACTAGTGCAATTATTAGGCAGTTTTAAGGCTTTCTTACAGGCAATTAACAGCTTCCTCGTCACTCCTGCGGCTTCCATCAGTCCTCTGAGTAAAGGCCATCCTGCAGCATGTTTCCCCCTTACCTGTCCCCGCTGTCACATCCCCAGAGGGATGCTGTCCCTTAGAAATGCACCACAATGCCTATGCAAGCTGAAAGTAAGCTGAGACTAGAGTAACCAAACCTTGACTGGAATCTATCAAGTCTTCCACTGCACTAACCTTGAGCAAGACTGGCACTACACAATGCATCTATCCCCTCGTGCTTCAGGGACAAGAGATTCCAGTAGCAAGTGGTTGGTATTTGGCAAAATTAGTTGCCCCAAACTTGTTTGCATTGATAACCACTTCACCGATAGTGGATTTGGTCCAGAAGACCTGTCCCAGTACTGGAACACATAGATTAAAGAATGAGGATTTGTAGCATCAATAAGGGATGACAGAGTCTGCAAGCCATAAAATAGGAACAAAGGGGATTAACAGTCACCATGGAATCAACCGTTCCTTCCTAAGCCATGGAAGAATAACAATGCACAAATTCATGGCATTAACTCTGGCTAGAAATGCAAACACTTTAAGATAGGATCTTGGAAATTGGACCTTCAAACTTTCCAGACATGCCATTGCTGCACGCTCCAAGCTGGAGACATCTTCCGACTTTGAGAGGTCCACAGCCAAAACGAGTCACAGAGCAGAAGCTGTGGTGCTTCTGGCACAAGCGCCTGCAGATCAGCTCAAGTGAGCTTTCTGCAGCTCTTTGATTAATGCTTCAACAAGTTCACGAAGAGCTAGCTGAAGGGCTATTTATTCGATTACAGCACTGAACACTAACCCAGGCTAAGCTTACAAGGCAGATTTGGGAGCTCGGTATTGCTTACCGTTAGCCATAAGGAATTTTGGAATTAGGTCCACGTTCCAGTCTCTTCCTCGCCCCATAGATTCTGGTGGAGTTCCTGGTAGATTAAACCTTTTGTAGAGCTTCGGGGAGAAAACAGAACTTATTATAGCAGAGGAAGTATCTACGGGTATAATTTCTCCCACACATCTACACACTTTCCACGCCCACATCTCCCCAGCTGAACATAAGCTCTTCACAGCAAGCTTCTGGCCAGCATTTGAGCTCGAATTTGACTTTTGATGCAATACACAAAGCACATCCAGTAAGTTCTTACAATAAGAATCAGGCAGCATTATTCTGCTCATCCAGTCTTCCTTCCTCCAAGGCTTAAAGCTTGGGAATTTATGACCTGCTGAACCGAAATACTGTTTAACATAGCTAAAGGTAATCTGATCAAAATGCCTACTTCAGGAGAGGGCAGGCTCCTCCATGTACTTAGATCAGATTCTTCAAAATAAATATTTAACCCAATTAAGCAGCAAGGAGAGCAGTGATTTCCTGACATCTGATTAATCAGCCACACCAACAGCTTTAGGGGTACACAATCACAGGGTGCAAGCAGTTACCAAATGAGATGGCGCCTATCTAGCTGGAAGTGCTCGCAGACCAAGCACCAAGTGTAACGTCAAGGCACAGAGCGCACACAGCATGTGTTAGGCCAACATCTGCCGGCAAGCGCAGCAGTAACAATTTAGCCGAAGAGTTTTAACATCTAGCTGTCGGGCATTATACCTCGCTCAAGTGCTGCGTGCTTGCATCTCGGCTGGGAACTACAGAAAACAAGTGCTATCTGCCAAGTATAAACATACACACTGGTTTCTCCCCCAGTAGTATTTGGTGTGGAAGTGCCATAAAACATTCGTATTCAAAGGAAACCCTTAAGAGTAATTACTTCGAATCCACCCCTAGAATAGCTCGAAATAAAGCCCCCTTTATGTGCCTGGGGAGGACACAATAGGCGGGTGTCAGCCTCCTACTTACATCCTCCAGGGGTGTAATGGATGCGCTTTCCCCTCCATAGTAAGAGTTACGATCCATGTGAAGGACTTTCTTTCCATTCACTGACATGATCCCGGAGAGGATGCATTCCTACGGAGAGAGGAAACAAAGGATGCAAGGGACATGTTAGCTGCATTTGAGTCTCCTTCCATTTTTCCTAACGATGCTCTCTCAAAAGAGCATGTTCAGACAGCCTGTTGCATGCCTAGATTTGAAGGTACCTGCACAGTCCTTTGAAAACAAACACAGCAGTTGCCTCACTCCAGAATTAAGACATGCATGTGAAAGACTTCTATTTGAGACAGATTAACCCCTTACTAGGTTTGCTGTCTGCTCAGGACAAGCCAACCAAGATGTTTTAACTACACAACCACCACCTACCAGGGCTCACCTGGGGATATTTCTGGGAAGTTCATGCATTTGGGCTAGATTAGGAAAATCTATACTCCTAAACCACCAGCTATCAAATTAAGGATATTCACAGAGAGGCAGCACCCTCATTTACGGGTGACACCGGGAACATAAAACCTTGCCTTAAAGGACTCCAGGTAGTCTCCTCAAAACCTCAGTCTCCGGTATCTGCCACACTGGGACACACAAGAGAGTCAGCAGCTACTCTTAGAGGATAGAGGTAGCATAAAGAATAAATTAAGCCATTTGGGAGCTTTATCATCTCAGTAGACACTTTGCTATCCTTGCTATGTACCCACTGAGATTAAAAACACCGAGATTACTTTGAGCAGCAGATCAGCTGCTATGTCTGAACGCAAAACCAAGAGGCTGAGACTAATCGCAGAGGGACACAAGTTATAGCCTGCAGAGCAAGCTAAGGACTTGCACAGCTAAATCCCCATTAAGACACAACTTTGCAGCTAACCCCGGTCACCGGCTCTGGCATTCACAAGCCAAAGAGCTTAACAAAAACTTGCATGCTTAGGACTGCTCATCGTGGAGGTTTTACTGATCTTTCCCGCTCTGCCTCAACTCTCTCCAAAGGCAGAATTACATCTGCAATTGAGTTCTTGTTCACCGTCAACATTATCTGATTTGTAGGTACTGGCCACATCTCACGTTATCTTTCATTCGGCCTGTAAAACCCCACATCCAGCTGCTGAGAGATGCCACCGGTGCACATCTGCACACTCAGGAGCAGAGGAGCTGTTCATTCAAGAGAACCAGCAGTTTGGCCCTCCTGGCAGAGATCCGCGTCTCCATGAGATCCTTTGTGTTTACTCCACACGCATCTCGCCCCGTGGAGTGCTCAGGACTCTCCTCATGTGTCACTTCACCCCTGCTGCGGCATGCAGGAGGCTTATTTCAAACTATGTTATGGCAATGCTGGCCAATGCCAGTACCGGTTAGCGCACCACAGTTATAATGCAAAAGGTCTGCCACCGTATATTGTTTACATGACTTGCAAATCCTAACTCCGGTAAATCCTCGGTGTAAAGGAAGCTTTTAAAATCGTCTTCAATTTCACCAGCCAAAGACCAACTCACGGTAAAGGCAGCGTTCAGGAGGGGTTATTTTGTTCTGAAGCGTCTCAACATCTATAGGTGCATGGATGGTTGGCAGGGATCGCTGGCGTGAGGACTTGCTGTTGTTGTGCTTCCAGGTGGCATCGGGCAAGTCTTCTCTGCCGGGAGAGCACGGCACTGCTAGCCAGCCCGTTACCCACCAGCATGACACGATAATTCAGCCAAGGCCCCGAAGAGCAAAGCTAGAGCTACCTGCCTGCTGCACGGCAAGAATGGGCCACTCGAGTTTAATCCCTGAAGTTGTGGGTGATTCCAAACACGGTGCCCACAAGGCTTCATGGTCACCACACAAGATCCTGGACAGAGTTAGCCGCAGTACTTCCCACAAAACCTCTCCATGATCCATCGGCTGCTCCTTCCAGCACCATACCATCCTCCACAGACTCCAGATCCCTCATGTCCTACAAGGTCCCTCCTTTTTTTCCAGACAGGCTGAAGGAAGCAGACACCCTTACAGCAGACATGGCTACACCAAACCCTGTGTTAAGACACTACTCAAGAGCAGCATGAGCCCTACAAGGGTGAGGAACTGCACGAGTGAAGGTACAGGTGGCTTTTATAGTGTCAGTTCAAATGTTAATGATTTACCACAGGCAACGTGGGACTATCACACCAAGTGCATCACCACTAGCCAGCACGATCTCCTCAGTTAAACCAAATTTCACAGAGCTCTGCGTGAGGGCTCTTGTTTGACTCTTTGCTCTGTGGTTTTATACCCCCCGTAACATCTTCCAAAACCCTGGCTCACCAGCTCTACCAGATGGTGGTACAGGACTGCCAACGTCCACGCTGGAGCTGAGCCACAAGGAAGCCAACCAGGATTTCAAAACAAAATAAGTATCAACTGGAGGAATGAAGTTACAGTAAGAACTGCAGAAGCTATATTCTTCAGTCCAGATTTCAGCTGATTTCCTTCCTCCATTTAAGAAAACGTCAAAGCATTTCTTGGTCTATCTTCTCAGAATAGCTCACCCATCACTTCCCAGGGAGCTTGTATCCTTTCAACAGGTTGCCTGCCCAAATTGCCAGCATCCCCCTAGAGTGAATTTGGGTGCCAGCGGAAGATATAAGAGGTCTTAAGTGCCTTCTCAATCTTATTTCATAGCCATTAAACACCGATATGGGGATAGAGGTGGAGGTATTACGATACTATTTTATCTAAGGCTCATTTAACAGGTTTGTTATATCACTCAGGCTCCTGCAGAGCCCTGAAGCATTGAAATCCCGCACAGGCCTTTCACCGTCGCTTCCCTTCGCAGCCGATGAGGCAATGGCACGGTCATAAAACACACGAGACGCACAATAGATTTATCCTCCCAGCTCAGCAATTCCTTTCGACGGCTGCGCTGGCTGACCGCTGGCTATACCCATCCACGGGTGCGCTAGTCTGCGTCTAGGAACCGCTTGATATGTCACTGTGTTGTTTGGGTCAGGGAGCGAGGAAAACAAACAGCCTGTACCGATAAGGGAAGGGCTAGAAACAGTTTAGACTGCAAATAAAAAAGGGGAAGCATCAGAGTTCAAATCTGTGGCTTTCTGGCCGTATTATAAACGTCAGCCCTGTGCAAACAGGTAAAACTGAGCTGACAGCAGAAAGGGCACCAAGACACAGCAGGGAAAGCTCCAGATATCCAGCCGGGGTCGAACAAAATCTTCGGGCAAATTACAGTCACGCTGTGCTACTATAATCCGCTGCTTCAGCCAGTTCAGGTTACAATGGACTCCCGGCTCCCGAGAGCTCGCATTGCGTTGCCGAATGAATGACGGAGCAAGTCTTACAGCGATCGATGTCTGCAGCACCGCTGGGCCGCTTCAAATGGCAGGAGAGCACAGAACCAGAGAGCAATGTGCATCAGAAACATAGAGACAGCACATTCAATACAAATCCATGAAAAAAAACAGGACTAAGGGGTAACTCGGAGGCACTGGTGTCTCCATGCTTGCTTAAGACCATCAGCTCTTGCCTCACTTGCACAAACTGGTCACGAATAGACCTTCCGCACGCAGAAGCCTTCAGGAATCAAGGGAAGCAAGTAGGTTTACATGGATTTTCTCCAAGTAGGGCGGCAGACCTATGGAAGGCTTAGACAGACCGATGGAAACTTGAGCCAGGATTGGTCCATCTAACAGCGCCGAGGGGAGGATTCTGCGCAAAACATTTAGCAAAATCCCTTCACCTTGGAGAACGGGTTCTGGCACAGCAAGAGCTCTTTCTTAGAAAGACAGGGCTGTGCCGTGGTGAGCAAGAAATTACACACAGCTCGTTACCATCGCCCAGGCTATTCCACCTCTAACATACGCTGGCTACGTCTACCGTGCCGGACTCCAGCAAGCAAGACTCAAAGCTCTGCTTAACCATACAAACTGCAAAAGCAATTACTCACTGCACTTGAGCAATCCCCTCAGCTACCAGGGGATGATGCAAGGGACAGTGACACTCCACTTGGTCCTCGCGGTCACTTTCATGTTCTTTATTTAGGCTCTTTAAGCAATGAGGCCTGGGCCTGTATGATTAAATATATCTTGAACCAAAAAGTTGGGCTACTCTGCTCCTACAGAAAGTGAATCTATCTTTGCGATGGATTTGTATAGCTTTAACGCGGTGAGGCAGTTGGCAGGTAAGAAGCTTAGTTCAACACACTGGTACCTGCAACGAGTGGAAACCCAGCAGGAACATGGTGTTCATCCACTGGGGCTAAACAGGATAGTTTAATTACGCCCAACATTCACGTCAAATAACCCAAGTCGTCTGGAGCACAGAAAGCAGATAACGAACGCGTGTCAGAAGGCACAACATCCCACTCCCGAACGTCCCAGTGAGCGAGTACCGAGACCACAGAGGTGTAAATGAAGGTGAACTGAAAAGACAAGTCTGAAAATAAAAACACTAGGTGTTCTCCAGCCTGCCGATTACCGCACCAGATTAAAAACGGGTTTGTGCAGTAGGTCTGGAGAAAGATGCTGCCTAATCTGCAATGCACGACGCACCTAGCAAGCCTAAGCCAAGGACCTTAAAGCTGTTAAGACTTGAGCAACTTGGAGAAGCCATTCCCACCAGCACCTCCAGGATGCAGCAGCCGGAAGACCTACCAGCTCTCATGCTAGGGCAGCCAGACCCATTAGCGCTTTGCCAACACCTGCCCTGTAGTTAGCACACAGGGCCTGACACTTCACCACCGCTCAATGCACGGAGGGATCGGGAGGAACCGCAGCGCTCTCGTCTGAGCACCGTGAAGTTAATTATATCTCGTGTAAGTTTGAGGCTGTCATATCAGCAGTAATTCAGGATTAAAGATGCTCTGGAATTATTTTTCCCCATACTGCTAAGACATATCTTTACAAGCTTGGCACTGCAATAGGGTCTCCCATTTGCATACATAAGGGGAAAAGTTAAAATATTTTAGTGCCAGTAATCACAGTCCTAAAGCTGCCTGAGCTCCTCATTACTGGCTGAAGAAGAGATTAGCACCTGAAATATTCACGTTCCGCTTTCAGCTCAATCAAAAGTGGTATCTGTACAAGTGCTCTTGTGTGCTGACATAGCGGTGGCCCTGCAGACCCAACCAGAATGACCACTGCGACGGACGTATTTCTGGCTCTTTTACAAATTGGCTCTGACAATTTATTTTTTCTCTTTAAACCAACAACGAACTTTGACTTTGAAAAGAGAAAGAAAAAACCCTCCAGATCAGCAGCCGCTCGCTGCCTCTCCCAGATGGTCTGGATTACAGCTATTTTACGGCCCTTGTCCCAGTGTCCATCACTAGGACTTGTACAAGTCAACCGGTAACTCTCACGGGACAAGACGTAAGATGGGCAGAGCCCAACAGATAGCCTGGCAGAGGGGTGCAGCGCTCAGGTATCTAGCAAACAGGACCCCCAGTTAACCTCCTTTTCTTCAGGCAGCATCAAGATTGGTACTTGAGGTGCAAGTCAGGCTTTTCAGCAGAGGAGACACAAACTCACTCAGCTACAAGAGTTCTGCAAGGGCCAGCTTTAAGGAAAGGGTGGTTGAAAACATCAGCTGAAGTTTCATGACAGTTCAAGGCTCTTGGAAAAGGAAAGAAACAACAGAACGTGTTTATGCAGAGCATTTTCCAGTTCCTTTTCCTCAGGAAGCCTGACTCTGCCAGCACTGGTACCAGACCAAAGTCGGAGGAGCAACCTTCATGCTTCCAGTTTGATGCCTCATCTGACTGCTGGAAGTCCTGTAGCCCAGCCTGCACCAGGCTCTGCTCCGACATTACTTGCCGGCCAAAGTGGTTGAGCCAACACGGTGCATTTTAGGATCGGGAACATCCTGGCTGCACCAGGACCTCTGGTTTCCATTCACCTGCTTTTCCGCATGAGCTGCTCAAGTTGAGATGAAGTCCATCCTGTTCTAATTGGTATTTCAGAGGTAAAGCCTGCACATCAGAAGCAAAATAAGTGTTCCTGCACGCTCTCAGGCTCTGGAGTTTGGTCCGCACACCTTAAAATACGGCCGTAATTTATTCCTTTTAACTCAACTGCTGATCATTAGCATTAGCTTGTCTTAAAAGTGATTTCACAAGAGGCCTTTTGTCAAATTTACATTGGCATTTGTCAGTTTGAGATTAAGCACGGCGCTTACCAACTTGATACCACAGCTCACTCTAAAGCATAAATTAACATTTTAATGGAGCTCAGATCTATTGAAGGCCCCTTCACTAGAAGCTCATTATATTTCAACCCCCCCAAAAGTCTATTTCTCTGCTTTCGTGAGCCAGAGACAGGTTTTAGGACAGACTGCAGCTTTCCCTATCAAAGCTTTTGCCTCATAAGTCATTCCTGCTACCTCAAAGGAAGAGCCTTTAGAGAAAGGAATGAAAGCAACCAGGAAAGTTGGGTTTACCCTACGGCAGCAGCTGGGAAGACGCTCCCACACTTTGCACATTTTCTTTGTGCCACATCCTGGTTTTGTTACCATTATTCCCATACTCGAAACAGGGGGATGAGAAACCAGATCTGCTTTAAGCGGCCATGCCCCGGTCCTGTGTCAGCAGACGCGATGCCTTCGCCGCTGTGGCAGCCCCTGTCAATCACAGCACCAAAGCCACAGTAGGAAGCGCATGTATTTCTATTTACAATTACCATCAACAGGGGAAGTGGGGGAAATCCCTCACGGTCAACCCCAAAGATATCTCTTTGTCTAGCCACCTCTCCCCGTTAACAGGGGGAAACAAAAGCAGGAAAGGCTATTTAACAGCAAGGAAAACCTCCTCTCCACCATATTGGATTTTCTTCCCCCCTTCTTCAAACAATGCCTTTTATTTGTAACCTGCAATGCACCCTTCAGCCCGTACTAAACCCGCAGCGGATCAGCCAGTGGTGGTGGCCCCAGGCATCTCCCCGGTTTGAAGAAAGAAATCCCCACCAGCAAACCTCACGGGCAGCGGCATTGCCATTTTTTCTTTTTTTTTTTTTTTTTTTTCCCCCTCAGCAGGCAGCCTGCAGCACGGGCTGCATCCTCCACAATAGGACAAAGCCCCACCATGGCTCATTCCCCTCCCTCCCGCCGCACCCCCAAGTGCCATCAGCTGTCAGCTTTCCTCAGGGATGACCGAGAGGAAGCGACAATGCAGAAGAGGATTTTTTTTTTTTTTTTTTTGAAGGGGGGGGAAAATCAGACAAATTTGACAGGCGTGCAGGGCTCGCCCGCCTCCCCATCCCCCTCCTGCTGCAGTCAGGGCTGGATGGAGAGCCGAAGGCTGCAAAGGCGGAGCGGGGAAAGAGAAAGGGAGGGGGGGATAACCAGGTCTGCCTCCACCCTAAGCCGGGCTCGGCTCTAGGGAGGGCATGGCTCGATGGACCTGCAGCCACCTCGGTTTGGGGGGGGTGTGAAGGGAAAAATAAAATAATAATTAAAAAAAAAAATTAAAATCAGGCAATAAATCCCCGTTAGCGTTTTATTGTCCGTCGTCCCCCGCCCTCCCTCCGCTAAACAACTGCATTTCCTGGGGCCTCCCGCAGGCAGCGACGCGGACCGGGGGCCTCCCGGGAGCCTGGGCCCGGCCCCACGGGGCGGTGGGGGGAAGCCACGCTGCCGGGGATGAGGACATCCAAACATGGGTGGGGGTCTCTTATAATCATATAAATAACAAAACCCAGCCCGGGGGGGGTCTAGTTAGGAATGGGGGAAAAGGACCCAGGTGGCCGAGCGGGCGGTGGGGAAGGGATTCAAGCCGGGGTGGGGGTTAGTGATGGGGGTGCTCTGATAATTAGATGAGAGATGGGGGAAAGGAGCCAGGTGTCCCGGGGGGGGGCGACAACCAGAACCAGGCACCCCAGAGTAATATTTAGGGGGGGAAAGCAGGAACCCAAGCACCCCAGCCGGGGCTGGGGGTGGCTACGGTGGTAAGGTGACAGATGTAGGACCACAAGGTCCGAGCGGGATGTGGGGGGATGATATCAGGTGAGAGATTGGGGAAGGGACCCCGGCATCCAGGGGACCAGGCGGGAACCAGCACTCGGGTACCTGAGGCGGGGGAGGGGGGGCCGCAGACCCCAGGCGCCCCAGCCCGGGGCTAGGACGGGGGGATAATCAGGTGATAGATGGGCAAAACGACACCGGGGGGAGCGGGGATCAGCACCCGTGTGAGCGATGGGGAAGGGGGCCGGAGGCAGGCAGGACCCAAGCGCCGGGGTGGGGAGGGGGGGGGGTGGCGGGGCCCGGCAGGGCGGCGGCCGCCCGCGGCAGGCCCGAGGCCCAGGCGGGCGGGCGGGCGGCGGCTCCTCCTCACCGTGAGGCCGGTGCCCAGCACGATCACGTCGTACTCCTCATTCATGGTGGTGCGGGGGAGGGAAGAACGGGATGCGGGGGGGCGTCTCTCGGGTCTCTCTCCGCCGGCCGGGGCTGAGGCGAGCCGGGCGCTGCGGGGCCGCGGGAGCGGGAGAAAATGGAGCCGCCGCCGCCGCCGTGAAGAGACCGCGCCGGGAGGGGGCGGAGCCGCACCGCCCCCGCCCCGCCCGCGCGCCTGCCACTCACCGCCCCGCACCGCTCGCCATTGGCTCGCCGCGCCGTCGCTAGGGGGCGGGCGCTGCGCCGTGCCGACGGCGCTGCCACCGTGGTGGGGGCGCGGCGCGCATGCGCGGCGCTGCGCAGGGCTCCCTCCCTCCTTCCCCCCCCGCCCCTCCGGGTTTGTGCAGCGCCGAGCACCGCTGGGGTGTCCTCGGGGGGGGGGGGGGGGAGCACACGTGTGCACGTGCTGCGCGTGCAAAGGGCGCGTGGGCGCCCGATGGGTGTGTGCACGCGTGTGTGCAAGGGTTGTGCAACGAGCACGTGCAAGTGTGCAATGGGTGGGTCAGCACGCGTGTGCAACAGGGACATGCACGCACATGCGACCAGGACACGCGCACAGCCATGGGTGTGCAACGGGTGCCTGCATATGCAATGGGTGCACACATGTGTCGGTGCAACAGGCATGTACGTAGCCATGCAATGGGTGTGTGCATGCAACAAGCACGTGCTTGCGTGCAACATATATGTCCACGCCTGTGCAACATCTATCTGCATGCGTGCAATGGGCACATGCGTGCGCTACCTGTGCACGTGCGCGAGGGGAGTGTGCACGCGTGTGCAAGGGGCACGCACATGCTGGCGCGTGGCCCTGCTGGCTGCTCCTCACGTGGCCAGGGTGGCTCGGACACCGTCAGCACCCCCAGGGCACCCCGGGCATCAGCGGGTGCAGGGCAGAGCACCCATGGGTGCCCTGCTTGGTACCCACCCGACGGAGCCGGTGCTTTTCCACCGCATTCCAGGGACCACAGGAAAGCACTTTTAATGGCAGCCGCTAATTATCGCAACGAATGATGATAATTACGGCGTATTTCTACTTCCCAAACACAGGTTTCACTTCTCGCACACGTCACCTCTCACATTTCCCCGTTTTCACCCCAAAACACGTGAAAAGGAGTTTTTGCTCTCATTCAGGATCACGCTTGGTGCGGCAAATCCGTCCCCGTCCACGGCACAGCACCGACGCAAAGGAGACAGCGCGTTTTCAAGAAGATTTGGGGGTTTTTTTGCATTTAAGAAATTTTTTTAAATCCTCGCCGCTACCCAGTCTCCACCGCCCACTGCTTCCTTGAAGCGAGGCAGGAATTTCCCGGCTGTGCGCTGGTTTTAACGCCCCGCAGATCTGCATCCCGCGGAAAAGGAACGAGCCGGGGAGGGAGCACGTACGCAGCAGCCACAGCAAAGCTGCTTACGCGCCTCGGGGCCAGGCTGCGGTGCAACCCGTGGGCGCCGGCGTGGATTAGACACCTGCAAGGCTTAAGACATCTTAATTTGATCATACGGCTGCATCCCCCATGTCTACCAGGATGCACAACGCGGAGGGCAGCGCGCCGGCGCCGATGGAGAACGGGGTGAAGCTCCACCACGCAGCTGAAACCTCGCCGTGGTGGCTCGGATGGGGAGCAGAGTGGCTCCTTTTAAACGGTTTTAATATTTGGAGGAGCAAAGCACAGAGAAATGAAGGTGGCTGCGCGGCCCCGGGGGCGATCGGACCTGTCAGCCTCGAGGCGCCACAGGTGAAGCTGCTCATGGACGGACCGTATATTCCCTGCTCCGTACGGGCTGGGCTCTGCCTCTTGCACCAAGCTCGGTCACACCCAGGTAAGAAAAAAAGTAAAATCTTTCCAGGGTGTTGGTGAAGGCTCGGTGGTGCGGAGCGCTCAGTGGGAGAGCACACAAGGAGGAAGCAACGCCGGCAGCGAGACAGGCAGCGAGGCGGTGACATTATCTGTCCAGGAACCGGGACAAACCTCCTTCTGTGCCAAGCGATGCATAGAAACACCCACGAGTGGGTGGCAGCGTTGGGTCCTTCAGGGATGCCTCTTTCTGGTGCTCAAGCAGCAGGCGCAAGTTTTCTACATCCATGACCATCGGACAACCATCGATCTGCATTAGCCACCACCACGAATCCCCGTCGGACAAGTCAGCAACACACAAGCAGCTTGGGATGGGATAGATGGGTTTGTTGGCAGCTGCAGGTTGGCTTGGAGGACTCGAGCAATGTCTGTACCTGCAGTGAAATGTTGAGACTGGCCGAGATGGAGGATGAGCAGGAAGGTCTGGCTGTGGAAGCAGCAGAAGGCAGGAGAAGAGACGGCAAAACAGTTGGTGGTGATGCACCATGGTCAGCAGGTCCTCAAGCTCTTGGCTCGTTGTCTACTATCAGCTAATTGGGACACCAGGGTTGAGGGATAACAGCCAGAGAGTGAAGTCACAGAGAAGGGGGACAGGATAGAGTGAGAAACACCGCCAGCTCCTAAGAGGGACAAAAGGGCACATCCAAAACTGATACATGGTCACCAACCTAAGAAAAGCCCAGGAGACATGATGAGGATGCAATAGCTGCAGTCCCTCGTCCTCATCGTCATTGCAAGGAAACCCAGCTAGACCAGCCAGGCATGCGTATCTTGGTGCTTGTGAGTTTGGGGGGTGTGTGATGGTGCAACCACCAGAGCAACGTCAATTTTATTTAAAATCAAAATGCCTTCCCTTTCGGTAAGGTCTCTGACAGTCTATTTCATAGACTCCATTTAGGTTGCAGAAGACCTTTAAGATCATCAAGTCCAACCGCTAAACTAACACTGCCAAGTCCACCACTAACCCGTGTCCCTAAGCACTACGTCTACACGTCTTTTAAATACCTCCAGGGATGGTGACTCTACCACTTCCCTGGGCAGCCTCTTGCAGTGCTTGACAACCCTTTCAGTGAAGACATTTTTCCTAATGTCCAATCTAAACCTCCCCTGGCGCAACTTGAGGCTTGATTTCCTACCCATCCAAATGCTTCTACTTACCCTGACTGTATCTCAGCCACATCCTACAAGACGAAGGCACTAGGTCTTCTCCTCCGTGGCTGCAGGACCAGGAATGTTTGCAGGGCCCCCGGCAAGCGCTGGTGCCAAGGGTGGAAGAAGTGGCGTAACAGGATAGCGCTGAAGCCGTGTGCCGGCTGCCGGGCTCTGCTCCAAGCTGCCTTCAGCACCGGCGTGGCACGGAGCCCGGCTCCTGGGCTTCCTCCCCGGGGACCAGGCGCCCTCACCATCTCTCCATGTGAGACGTCTGCCGGGAACGCGACGGGGGTTCGCACACACACACAGTCTAGCGCTGCTGAGCTCTCCTCAGCATTTTGCAGCACGCTCCTGTGGACACAAAGGTGTCCTGACCCCTTGCTCCCACCTTGCAGCAAGTAAGGAACAGCAAAAACAGCAAGACAGACAGCAAGGGCTCTTCCCCGGGCTAATTTTGCAGTCGTAAAGCTGAATCCACATTCCTTTTCTAAAGTCCTTTTGTACCGGATCATCTGTGACAACAACAGCCAGTTTGTTTCCGTACATCTTTTTATTGCCTGAAGGGCAGATTTAAAAGAAGGGTAAATAAAAGACAGTGCTGGAGATGTGCCATTACGTCTCACTTTTGTACTGGAGCACAGCGCCTGAGCTCCCTGTGCCAGGCGGACAGGTCCTCTGCTGCTGTCCAGAAGCCTTCAGAAATCATAAAGCACCTTCAAAATTCACGATTGGAGTGCTGCAATGGATGGCTATAAGCTCTTCAGAAGGGACAGGCGAGGAAGGAGAGGCAGTGGAGTAGCCCTGTATGTTAGGGAGTGCTTCGACTGTCTAGAGCTCGATGGTAGTGATGACAAGGTCGAGTGCTTGTGGGTGAGGATGAGGGGGAAGGCCAACAAGGCAGATATCCTGCTGGGGGTCTGTTATAGACCACCTAACCAGGATGAGGAGGCAGACGAAATATTCTACAAGAGGCTGGCAGAAGTCTCCCAGTCGCTAGCCCTTGTTCTCGTGGGGGACTTCAACTTTCCGGACGTCTGCTGGAAATACCACACGGCAGAGAGGAAACAGTCGAGGAGGTTCCTGGAGTGTGTGGAGGATAACTTCCTGACGCAGCTGGTAAGTGAGCCCACCAGGGGAGATGCCTCGCTTGACCTGCTGTTCACGAACAGAGAAGGGCTGGTGGGAGATGTGGTGGTCGGAGGCCGGCTTGGGCTTAGCGACCATGAAATGGTAGAATTCTCGATACTTGGTGAAGTAAGGAGGGGGGCCAGCAAAACCGCTACCATGGACTTCCAGAGGGCGGACTTTGGCCTGCTCAGGACACTGGTTGAGAGGGTCCCTTGGGAGGCAGTCCTGAAGGGCAAAGGGGTCCAGGAAGGCTGGACGTTCTTCAAGAAGGAAGTCTTAAAGGCGCAGGAGCGGGCTGTCCCCATGTGCCGCAAGAAGAACGGGCGGGGAAGGCGACCGGCCGGGCTGAACGGGGAGCTCTGGCTGGGACTCAGGGAAAAAAGGAGAGTTTATCACTTGTGGAAGAAGGGGCAGGCAACTCAGGAAGAGTACAGGGATCTTGTTAGGTCGTGCAGAGAGGAAATTAGAAAGGCAAAAGCCCGGCTAGAACTCAACCTGGCCACTGTCGTGAGAGACAACAAAAAATGCTTTTATAAGTATGTTAATGACAAAAGGAGAGTCAAGGAGAATCTCCATCCTCTATTGGATGCGGGGGGGTACGTTGCCACCAAGGATGAGGAGAAGGCTGAGGTACTCAACGCCTTCTTTGCCTCAGTCTTTAGTAGTCAGAGTGGTTATCCTCAGGGTACTCAGCCCCCTGCGCTGGAAGACAAGGACGACGAGCAGGATAAACCCCCCATAATTCAAGAGGAAGAAGTTAATGACCTGCTACGCCACCTGGACGCTCACAAGTCTATGGGGCCGGATGGGATCCACCCGAGGGTACTGAGGGAGCTGGCGGAGGAGCTTGCCAAGCCGCTCTCCATCATTTATCAGCAGTCCTGGTTAACTGGGGAGGTCCCGGACGACTGGAGGCTCGCCAATGTGACGCCGATCTATAAGAAGGGCCGGAAGGAGGATCCGGGGAACTACAGGCCGGTCAGCCTGACCTCGGTGCCAGGGAAGATCATGGAGCAGTTGGTTTTGAGGGTGCTCACGAGCCATGTCTGGGACAACCAGGGGATCAGGCCCAGCCAGCACGGGTTCATGGAAGGCAGGTCCTGCTTGACCAACCTGATCTCCTTCTATGACCAGGTGACCCACCTAGTGGATGAGGGAAAGGCTGTGGATGTGGTCTACCTGGACTTCAGTAAAGCCTTTGACACTGTCTCCCACAGCATTCTCCTAGAGAAGCTGGCGGCTCACGGCCTAGACAGGTACACTCTTCGCTGGGTAAAAAACTGGTGGACGGCCGGGCCCAGAGAGTTGTGGTGAACAGAGTTAAATCCAGTTGGCGGCCGGTCACGAGCGGTGTTCCCCAGGGCTCAGTACTGGGGCCGGTCCTGTTCAATATCTTTATCAACGATCTGGACGAGGAGATCGAGTGCTCCCTCAGTCAGTTTGCAGACGACACCAAGCTGGGTGGGAGTGTTGATCTGCTGGAGGGTAGGAAGGCTCTGCAGAGGGACCTGGACAGGCTGGATCGATGGGCCAAGGCCAATGTATGAGGTTCAACAAGGCCAAGTGCCGGGTCCTGCACTTCGGCCACAACAACCCCAGGCAACGCCACAGGCTTGGGGAAGAGTGGCTGGAAAGCTGCCCAGAGGAAAAGGACCTGGGGGTGCTGGTCGACAGCCGGCTGAACATGAGCCGGCCGTGTGCCCAGGTGGCCAAGGCAGCCAACGGCATCCTGGCCTGTATCAGAACTGGTGTGGCCAGCAGGAGCAGGGAGGTGATGGTGCCCCTGTACTGGGCACTGGTGAGGCCGCACCTCGAATCCTGTGTTCAGTTTTGGGCCCCTCACCACAAGAAGGACATGGAGGTGCTGGAGCGTGTCCAGAGGAGGGCAACGAAGCTGGTGAAGGGCCTGGAGCACAAGCCTTATATGAGGAGCGGCTGAGGGAACTGGGGTTGTTTAGCCTGGAGAAGAGGAGGCTGAGGGGAGACCTCATCGCGCTCTACAACTACCTGAAAGGAGGTTGTAGCGAGGTGGGGGTTGGTCTCTTCTCCCAAGAAACAGCGATAGGACGAGAGGAAATGGCCTCAAGTTGCGCCAAGGGAGGTTTAGACTGGACATTAGGAGAAATTTCTTTACTGAAAGAGTGGTCAGGCCTTGGAATAGGCTGCCCAGGGAAGTGGTGGAGTCACCATCCCTGGAAGTATTTAAAAGACGTGTAGATGAGGCCCTTAGGGACATGGTTTAGTGGACATGGTGTGTTGGGTTGACGGTTGGACACAATGATCTTAGAGGTCTTTTCCAACCTGTATGATTCTATGATTCTATGATTCTATGAAAATAATACAAATTCCCTTTTGTGTTTTCAAGATGTTTGCCATGGCCAGGAAAGCTAGAGACAGACATTTGAAAACATTCTCACTTGCTTTCTCGTAAAAGCTTAGACTCACAAGCAACCTGAGCTCGTCAGCAGGGATATTACCTATTTCATGGTTTGCTAAAATCATGAAAAGTGGGAATGAAGCAGCCCCTTGCATTTACCAGTATTGCTGTATGGAGGCCAGGGCCAGACTTATAGAAGCATTCAGGATCTTTAGAGGAATAAACCCACTTCCTCGCCTGCCCACGGGCTGATACAGCTCCCATCACTCTGCACCCTTAGCACCTTCCAGCATTAATTTGTTTTTCCTCCCTGGCAAAGAAGAATCTCCTTCACAGATGGAGAAACAAAACAAGGGAAGACTGGCAAAAAGCAGGTCTTTGCAGGCATGTTTGGAAGAGTCTTAAGATGCTACCAAGCCCTGCTTCTCCCTGTCTTGCAAGCTATCAGCCCCCTCTCGTAGCCCCCACAAATTATTTTTGTGAGCGTGTCGCCTCTCCTGCAACGTGAGCCGGCGGAGGGGAGGAGGCCCTAACCCTGCTGTAAAGAATGCTTAACTCGAGAGGAGCTGTTGTCGCTCTGGCTTAGGATCGTCACAGCAAATTCTGCTCCAGGGACCGCAGGGTGGGAATTTCTCACTCAAACAGAGCTCGGCATCGTCTTAAACCCACCCGGGAGCACGTGGGTCGCGCATCAAGCCATGACGTGAGCACCATGGCTTGGGCAGAGCAAAACCTACCTCGCTTGCTCAGTTATATATATCAGAGTCCTGTCTGATTTTTAGCATCTGCCATCACCAAAACCACAGAATCCCATTGTTTTTTACGTCTTGACGTTACATATAGACAGGGCCATGACATGTTTTTATGCAAAACCAAATTTATAATTCCAGATGGATACAAATAAACTGAACAGCTACAGTAGCTCTTACCTTTATGTGTATTCCAGGCTGTTAGAGACTTACTGGCTACATTAAATATTAAGCCATTTCCCTATACACTTCAAAGAGCAGATTTTTTTTTTTTTAAAGTGGCGAGAAGTGCCAAGCAAGACTGTCTGGAATAACAAACACCTCGTTCTTAGTCTGATCCAAAAGACCCTTGATGTCATCGCAAGGTTGAGGTCTTTCTACCGATTTCAGCAGGCTTTGGGACCACCTTGGGCCACAAAAAGGACGGAAGAGGTTGATGCAGCTTGAAGACTCCCTGCACTTGTCCTCTGCAGCTCAAATCTGATGAAGGAAAGGTCACCAAGGGCTCGCTTACTCTGCACCGCACTCGGCCTCTCTCAGGGGCTATCGAAAGAGGTGGCCACTTAAAGCAACTTAAGAGGTTAGTGGAGAGCAGGTCCATTGAAGGCTATAAAAATCAACAATCCAGGTGTATCTCCTCCTTCAGGATGAACACTGCATGGAAACATTCCAGCAAGAGCTAGGCAGGCTCCAGGGGGTTCAAGCCATGCAGGTCCCCAGAGGTCATCTAGCAGCGGCCCATGGGGCATCTTCCTTGGATAGTTATACTTCAGGGAGCCGCAGCCTCAGCTGTCTGGATGTGCTGGGTGCTGCACAAGAGGTGAAGTTCAGCCCTGAAATTTGGAAGTGGAAGAAGAGCAGCCATGTATTTACAAGGATGGGATCAGTACAGGAATGTGACAGCCCAGACCCATTATGTCCATTATCTTTTTGAGATAATCCTATTTAAAATATGTTTTCTTCTAAACATATTTCCCAAGTGTCAAGCTTGGTTTCTCTGCTAAATCCTTGGGCAAAAATTCCATCATTTTAAACAGGTGTTTGCCTAAATCTGAATAGTTATTAGTGATAACTAACATACCACGCTGAAATTAAATGTGTTTCTCTTTTTCCCATTACGTCTCATGCGCTGACATTTGTTTCCTGGAAAACCTGGATGACATCCGGCTTCCTCGCGAGCTGCCGTGCCAGCGTGCCCGTGCCATCCGGGGTGTCCTGCAGCCCAGCGCAGAGCAGGATCCGTGCGGCGGCTGCCTGCTGCCCAGCGCACGCTGCGTGCAGGGCTGTGGAGGAGACAAGATGTCAAGACAAGAGCTGAGATTGCCTGGTGATTTCGGCCTCAGCCCGCTTCAGATGCAAACATCGGATTCCCAGGGAAGGAAACGGAGTCAGCAGAGGGAACGCATCAATGGTGAAAAATTACTTTTCCCAGTTGCAACACCCAGCTGAGCAGCTGTGTGATGGTGCAGCAGGGCTCAGCTGCTGCGGCTGTGCGTATCTACAGCAGCGATGGGATGACTAAACCTGCCCAAGCAGGGGACACGTCCTCTTCCACACCCAGCCATGCTGGGTAGAAGAACGATCAGCCCGGCTTACCCTAGCTATTACCCTGGTCTTTCCCTCACAGGTTACTAGTCTCTCCAATCCATCGAGCAGTACTAACCTGGCTGAGTCAAAGCTAACCAGGTTTGCAAACATATCAGGAGTATTTAAGCCAACTTGGTTCATTTTGACCGCGTCATGGGCAGAGGGTGCCCACGGCAGGAGGGGGAGGCTGTGGGACAGAGCAGAAGGCCTCTGGTTTTCTTATTGCTCTGTGTTCGGGGTGGATTTAATAGTGACGTGCAAGAGAGGGGCTTGAAACTACTCTGGAAGTGACCGGGGTCCTCTGTGGGCTGAGGCTCCCTGCCAGCTCACTCCAGGGTCAGGGAATAAATCAGAAAGGTTTCCATGCACTGCCTGCAGCAAAGAGCATCCCACAGGAGGGATGAAATACCTCAGCCCAAGCCCCAGCTCATCCCGCAGACCCCTCCGACAGCCGGTACGCTGATCCAGCGTGGCTCCAGCACACTTAGGCAGTCCTGTTGCACTTGGCTTGTGCAGCAGGGTGAGCCAGCCGCCTTCTCCTGGCTTAATCCTGCACAGGAGTGAGTATCTTTTACGCTGAGGGTCATTAGCTCCTGCTGCAGGCTGATGTTGACCATAAGGCATCGTGATCCCCACAGATAATCCATGCAGGACAGTTTCGAGGAGCGGAGTCTGGGTGAGAAGCTCCCCAGGACGCAGTGAGAGTAACACAGCAAAGGTGCCGGGGAACGGGGCAGTCGACGGGCATGAGGAGCTACCACAAACGTCCCTGGGTTGAGTGAGTTCAGCAGAGCTTGAATTTACTCACTGAGGGGGTGGAGGGAGAGATTGAGAGATACAAGACTGTTCATGCTCACCGCTGAAGCGTGTTATTAAGCAAACCTGAAGACTGGGTAAGTTGCCAATTTTGGCAATGGCTGAAACCATTTATGTATACTTTTTTTGAGAGAGAGATGCTGATGCAAAAGATGTCTCATACTCTCACGCTGGGAATGCCAACTCACTGGCATTACTATAGCAACTATATTTACGTTCAAGCTCTCTGTTATTTGCTCATAAGCCATTCCTAGGGAGTTTGCTAAGGAATTGAGGCTTAAGAGCTTGTGCGATTCTTGTATTTCTCTGCTCACCCTAACCGTTTTGAATTGGCTAATTTCAACCAAATTTATGGCGAGGTAGCGGTATCAAAGATACTAAGTTCCCAAAAGTTTCATGCAAAATAAGCAGCTGGGTAAAGAGAAACACTAATTAGCATCTCTAATGCTAACTGGCCCAAGGGAAAGGCCCCAGTGCAGGCTCAACCACACCATTAGACATCAGAAAGTCCAGCAGGAAGAGAGCCAGTGAATGAAAGCTGCAAAAAAAAACCCCACACGTTGCGCTGCTCCAAGAGCCATTTGCATACGTGCATCTGGCATCCCCTTGCACGCTCCACCGAGCAGACGCAGCACGGGCTGCTTTGGAGGCTGGGCTCCTGTTACTAAAGCGCACTCTTGCTGTCATACAGAGGTGAACAAATAGCTCGGTAGCCTTACCAGAACGGCTCTTCCCATCCTTTGCGTGGACATCAGCACCAAGGGACAGCAGCGTCTGGATGGTGTGCGCGTGTCCTTCCTGCAGTGGTGAGCACAGGCACGTGGATTATTTATTCAGAACCAGCTCTCCACAATTTCTCACCTTTGCATTTAGCAGAAATAACACAGGCCTGAAAAGAAAGGAGGTTGCAAGTGATCTGTCCCTAACCACAAACGGCACCTGGAAGGGCACAGACGCAGATCCACTCTGTCACGGTCAAATCCGGGGCTACCAGGAACTGCTCCAGAGGACCTTACAGCGGCTGGAAATCAGGGTCAGCTGCCTGTGGCAGTGCAGATCAGGTCCATGAGCCAGGGATTGCCCAGGCACAGCAGATACGCTGCTGTTACCCTACAGGAATTGGTCACAGAGATGCCACCAGGCACCTTCTCCAGCCCTGCCGCTGGCAGCCTGTGAGAGGAGCGAGAGCTTGGCCCTCAGTCAGCGTGTCTGTATGCCTCGCGTGCCCCTGGCAGCAATTTTGACCCAGAGACTGAAAAAGCAGCAGCAAGAAGCATCCCAGGAGCATAATTCTCTCTGCGAATATTTAATACAGTTTTTTAAAATCAGAAGTGATCAATTAAGATCAATAGGGCTTAAAATCACGCTACAGTGCGGAGCTGTCTCTGGTGGTGGTGGTACAGCCTAAGACTGAGAGCAGTGCCTTGGCAGGGCAGGTGTGATAGACACACAACCAAGTCCAGATCCAGGCAGGTGGATCTGCTTTTAGACAACTATAGATCCCATATGTTCTTCCTGATCGTGGTCAATAGATCCACCTTGCATAGCCAGGACCTTGAGGTGTGAGGAATTTGGAGGATTGTCTGCCAGTGTGGCTTTGCCTTTGCCGGCGGCTGTGGAGGAGTTAATGCACAAACAACCTCTGACAACTGGGTGACACAACCTAAAGATGTTTCTTAATAGCAAATTAGTGCACTAATTTGTCAACCGATCTTGCCTTTGCCTCTCCAGTCCTTGCCTCCAATCAAGTAACTCAATTAAATTGCTTTTAACTTCAAATGGCCACAGAGCTGTAGGATCCCTGACTTACCTTTCATAATTGGCAGCTGGCTGTTAAAAGGACTAAACGTCAGCTGTGTGTTTTCCTACACTGTAAATCCACTTCAAGTACCACAGGGTTCTAGAGTTGTATTTCAGCTCAGAGAGCAGAACCCGTTGCTGATGTGGACTGTTGTGCATCTGCCTGCGGTACCCTCGGGCACTGGCATTTCCTAAAGGATTACTCCAGTATTTGTAATGCCCTGTGAGAAGACACCCAACGCCACGCTTACACGCTATCACGACCCACAGTGTCCTCTATCTTTCCTCCGCCAGTAGCCAATTTTAAAGGCTGCAGGGGAAAATGCAATACAGCCCCGACACCCCTCCCCTCTGCACATGCTTCTCTGTAAATAAATCCTCTGTCCCTAAATAACACGCCTGATTTTGTAATACTTCTTCAATGCAATGAATTAGTCTTTGTTGTGCGGCATGAGAATGGAAGGCCCTTTTTTATCCCCACCACCCTTTCTCTTCCCCTGTTATCGTACGACTCAGTAGCATCTTCCCCTCTGCATGCACACCCCTTCCCAGTGGCAAAGATGGCAAGTCAGAAACCGCTTTAGCTGCCACAGCCTTGGCAGCAAATTAAGTTGAAAGCGTAATTTGATTTTCATGTCTTTATAAATGCAAAGTAATACGAAAAGAAGGAAAAAACCCACCAGCCAAACAAATGATGCTGTAAATATAAAGTGACACTGAGCCTCGGGAAGGAAGAGAAACCCATCAAATTGCTCCCCAATCAGCCACTCGCCAAGACAGAGCTGGGATCTTCTCCAAGGCACATTATATTCCCCAATAGCCTTGCTGTTAAACGTACCCTTGGCAACCAAAAGGGCTTTCAACATGGTTTCTCAGAGCATGAGGAAGGGAAGCTGGGAGAAAGGCCTCCTTTGTGGGAGCCAGCAAATGCCACGGCTGGGTCCTGCTGGAGGAGAATACTGTTGCCAGCACTCCCAGTAAGTGTCATTGATGCTTTTGTAGGAATGGGACGCTGGGATGCTGCTTCGTTCCCACTACAAGTCTAGACCAGGCGCTGAGTGCTGCATGTTAAAGCTCATAAGGTTTAACACGCAGGGATCTGAGCAAGGACCTTCCCTTGCTGCCAGCTGCCAGCATGCTGCACGCTGTGGTAGGACAGCACCAAGCAGAAGGGAAGCAGCAGGGTCCCAGGAGGGATCCTGGTCAGCGGTGAGGCTTTTGGGACCTGCTCCGTGCTCCCAGGGAGCGTTGCAGGACCCACAGCTCACCCAGCCCCACTTCCCGCACAGGCGTGAGATGGGAGGAGAAGAAAGCTCAAACGGCTCTCACTGCCTGGAATTCAAAACAGGTCCCGTGCGAAGGACACAGATAAGCACCTGGGAGCTCCCTCTGCCTTTCCACCTCTCCTTTCTCACGTCTGACCATGGGCAGGCCAGAATTCGGCCTACTGGGACAAACAGTTGCTGTTTCACAGCGCATCAGCCATCTTCTGTCCAGCAAGCTGGGGCACTGACCCGCCGTGACCCAAACTGCCAGGGCTGAAGACAAACAGAGAAAGAAATCTGAGCAGCACTTCATCCACATCTCCTCTGCCAAGCGAGTGAGAAGACGCTGGTCAAGAACTGTCACAGCTCATGAACTGTTGATACCTACAGCTCCCAATAACTAGCAGGGTGGACTCTTTTCAGGTATTGCACTTTGGTCCAAAGGCAGCAGACTGGAAGAGTAACGCTCACCAGAGGTGTGGGTCAAGCCCTATCCACAGCATGGCCAACTGGATGGCAAAGGAGCTGTGCCCTATCGCCACCCGCCTCTGCTCCTGCACGATTCCACTCAGCCACACGCCAGGCAGGAGGGTTTACTAAGCCACAGCGCAGTCAGCAGCGTGGGCAGGAAAGCGGTGAACAGAGCAACTCAGATACCCACCGCCACTCTGCAGACAGCTGGACATACTTAATGAGGATCTAAAAACCATTAAACAGGGTATCAGACTGGTCAGGAGCAGATAGATAGTGACAGTGGATGTGCTAGCAATGTAAATCCTCCATCAGTGGCGAACATCTAAACCAGCCTGTTTTAGATGCCTGCCTGTAGCACATCAACTGGCAAAGACTTTGTAGAGGAAGCCTGGGAACAGGAACAAACCTTGGCTGCGTAGTGCAGTGCTGTGAGTTGGAGGGCCGTCGCTCTTTCGTTGACATCGACACCCAGTTCGGAGACGAGGAACTGGATGGCTTCATCCTGGGCCGTGACGGCTGCCCGGTGCAGAGGCTGAGCGCCTAGGGCGTCCACGGCTGTAGGACAGGCCTGGAATGGGGGAGGAAGGAAAGGGAAAGCAATGAACAGCCTGGCCAAACCTTCAAGGACAATCACCAGCCCAAGCAGAATCATGTCTGCCTGCCACGGCCATGGTGATGGCAATGAACACGTGGGATGTCACAGCAGGACGGGTGCAGTTGGTAGCACCATGATTTGCAGACCAGAGCCAGCTCTCTGCTGAGCTTGTTAAGTGATAAGCAAAACCAGTGCCAAAAAAGAACCACCAAGCCCCCTCTCTCTCTAGTTGGAACGTATATGATGGGTTTCAACTCTTTAAAGCAGCAAGAAGCAACCCATGTCCAACCTTTCTGCTGGTGGAGAAGAACATGGACACAGGTAGAGGGAAGGAGATGGGTGGATGACCTCATGAGGTCTCTTCTGTGAGTCTCTGAACGTGAACCGCGAAGACATAAAATCAAGATGGGTAACCGAAGTAATATACAGTGCACTCATCTTAAAGGATTATAATCCAGCCTCTTGAAGTCTAGTGGGCCTGACTCATGGTTTTGTAAAACCTAGAAGGTAGCAACACTGCCATTAGCGTTTCCAGTGCTGCTTCGTGGCAGTAAGCCAGGGCACCGCAACGAGGAAATTAAACCAACTATTCCATCTTCATTGCCTGAAATGTGAGACTAAAAACAAAAGCAAACTTCACAAATGTTTTATCCTATAAGGGCCAGATGAGCGAAGACAAGCACATGAACGTCTCCTGAAGTCAACAAGTATCTACACACTCGAACGCAACTTGGGCATCAAACCATCTCTGCTGGGTGAGGCTACGTGTTACAGCTGAGTAAGTCCAAAGCCTGTGATCTTGAAAAGTGTGGCACCACCCTCCCTGGCCCACTCCATGCCATGCTGGGGGCTCAGCTGGCCAATTCAACCTGCCAGTGTGGCACAAACCGATTCACTGGTTTTGCCATGCTAGCTTTCTGCCAGGCCAGTGAGGTGCACTGGTTCGGTACGGTGTCCGATGAACACCAAAGCTGGTGCAGGGGAGAGGCAAAGTGAGGGCAAAGTAGGTGAGAAGGGAGGCACAACCCCCCCTCCGTGAGAATCAGCCATTAAGTGGGCTCCAACCATCTCACATCAGCTCAGCAATCAATAAATAATGCAGTGGTCTGGTTCCTGCTACGCACAATTGGCTCTAATAACATCCCTGTTACGCCTTGTATGTTGGAGGAAGTCGGAGATTACTGGGAGACAATACAGGAGCAGCAGCTGCCACGAGAGAGGGAGGCCAGAGATGAGCTGCTGCCGGCGCAGCCAGACGCCTCCGTATTATCCACCCTCAGCGCTGCCACAAGAGCCTCCACGCTGAGCCCTGGCGCTCCCGAGTGCTGGTCTTGGCTTAGACACAGCTGCCCCTGCAGCGCTGGGCAAGTCCTGTCCCCTCCTGCCTTGTCTCTCCATCCTCCTTCACCAGCTACGGGGACATATCCCTGCCCCAAGGCGAGATCTTCACCATGAGCTGAGTCCTGGTGGCCTTACTTGGCAAAATCTTGTTCATCTCCAGGGGGAATTTGCCTTCTTTTGAAATTCACTTCTTTACAATTTGGGAATTTGCTTCTTTACAACATGGTTACGGTGAACGCGTGGATTGCCTGTCCCAGGCAGTTCTAGGTCAGGTCCTGGAGGAGGGAGGTGAGGTTTTTGGCACCTACCTGGTGTTTTTCCAGGAGCAGCCGGGCAATGTTGACATGCCCGTTCTGGATAGCATCCATAAAGGCAGTGACTCCACATTTGTCTCTGCTGTCAGGTTTGTACTGGCACCTGGGAGAGAAGACAAAAGCCAGGACAGAGTTGTTGGCGGCTCTAAAATCCTTACTGCACCAGTTGCTTTGCATTGGTGGGGCAGGAGACTATCAGCAGATGGGATCAGAAATGGCAGATATAAAGCCTGCCCATAGATCGTGCATAAACCTGTCTCAATGCTTTATGGCCTGGGGTACGGTCTGCTGGGGTTTTTTGGGTCAGAGATCTGGTACTCAGCCCATGCGGCTTGCCTGGGCTGCAGGAAAGCCAGGGCTCTACAGGTCATTCATATTTCCCTTGCCCCCTGAAGAGGATCTCTAGCAGGGGTAAGGTGTGAACTGGAAGAGGGGAAAACCATACCCTCATGTAACACCACCACATACAAAATCAAAGCCCACGGGTCTCGCTCAGGTTAAAGCTCCATTGAAACGAGAGAAGACTGAATTAAAATTGAAAGTCTGGCTCGAATCACAGGGCTATGTTTACACCGGGCCAAGCGTGGACAGGAATTAACAAGGCTGGGATGAGTCAACTAACAGGAGCTAACAGCAGCTGTGATGCTTGGGGAAAGCTGCTCCAGCTCTGGCAGCGGGCAGTGCTGGTTAGGAAGGTAACAGGGTCAGGATGACTGGGCACCAGCTGATTTAAAGCCACTTCACAGCAGTCTCCTGGGAACCGGAGCCTGAAAATAAAGCCTAGAGGCTGAGTCCAGCCTGGAGGAACTGCACCCAGAACCAAGCTTCCAAAAAACTGTTGTGTTGTTATCGTATGGCCTCAGACACATCGGAGGCAACGGGAATGAATCAGCACAGAAAAAGAGCCGAGTTATATAACCGGAGTCTATGTCATAGAGAAGTCAGAGTCCACGGGAGCCCATCCGGAGCGCATCCTTGTCTCAAAGGCCCCTAACCAGCTGTGAAAAACCCGGAGGAAACGGAGGCAGTCTCGGGATCGCATGCAGGGCAGCTGTGCAACCGGGCTTCCCGAACGGCATAAACGCCCTTTGTGTCCGGGCGGCTGGAGCGAGCCTGGCGGTGGATGGGAGGCGGGGGAGAGCGAGGAGGCAGAGGCAGTGCCGGGAGGAAGCCTGCTTACCGCTCCAGGAGCAGCTCCACAACGTCAAAACAGCCATGCATTGCTGTGAGAGAGAGTGAGAGAAGTGCAGGGTTAATTTATGTTTTCATGCCACCGTCTGCCTACGTGAAACATAATCAGGTTTCTGACTCTTTTGGCTTACTCGTAATGCAGGAAGGGGTTCCACGAGCCTTTAAATTCAAAGCTTTTTTTTTTTTTTTGTAATTAAAACATTGTCTCCAGATCTCAAGCCTTCCCTTCCCCTGATCCTATAGGAAAACACCAGATAAAACAGGGAAAAGGCATGCATATAGGCACCATTTGCCTCTACCTGCAAAGTGCATGCATGAGTACATGCTATTAAGCTGACACAAAGATCTTTTCTTGCAAGTATTTGTTAATCCATGAAATGAAATCTGTGAGAAGCAAAACGAACACAAAGCAGGGAGTTGGTGAATAGCTGGATGGCATTTCCACCCCTTCTCAGCCACACAGACTACTCATCACTCCCATCTCATCACCCTAATGAAGCATCCTCACCCAGACAGCATCTCAGAGGAAAAACAACAACAATGGGGGAGGATTTGAACATCATGCACTGAATTATTCTCTCTCTCTTTTTTTTTTTTTTAAAAACACATTATATTACAGCAATGCAAGGACAGCCTTGACCTGGCTTTTTTTCTGCAGGTCATTTTGCAAAACAAATTAAATCATTAAAGAAAAAAGAAAATCAAACCAAGCCCGGAGCTGCTACATCAGGCTATTTACTCCCTGCGATGGAAGAAGGGCCCCTGGCAAAAATGGGTTACCAGCAATAACCTTCAGACACAGCTGCACAATAGATGCTCTTTGAAAGCCCAACGAGGGGTTCCCATTCTCCCAGATCTTGGCCACTTGCTCCTGTTCCCAGCCCGTTTATCACCCCTTCACCTGAGCTGATGTAAATACAGGCCGAGCCACACTGTGAAAAGGATTTTCGAAATGGAGGCTTCAAAAAATCCAAGCTATGTGAAGAAAAAACACCCCAAGCAACACGATTACATCCTTTAACAGCAACAGAAACACAAGAAAGCTGCAGCGCTCCCATCCACTGTTGCACTCCACTTCCTCTAATTACATCTCCCCTGCTTTCTTGCCTCAGGCTACGGATATATGAAGCAGCAAAGCTTGAGGCATCAACCCGAAAAAAAATTGGACGGGGGAGAAAATTAGCCATCATCTATCCAGGGATAACTGTGCCAGGAAGCCAGCTGGACTGGTCACGGGTTAATGTGTTCATATCCACACCCTTGGGATGTAAACTCATTGAGACAGCGGTTCATCTTGACATGATTTCCCCCGGCAGCTCCAGTATCATCTCCAGCCCCTTGCCCGTGCACCCACCTCAGGAGCTGTGTCTGTCTAACTGGGGTTCGTAGTGGTGTGAGTGGGGATGCTGGCACCAGCACCCCCCGAGCAGCAGCCCCCAGCATCATCCTGGGTTAAAATTATGCTGGGGGCAAAGGTGGTTTAAGCAGCTCCAGCCCTTGCGCTGCACAGTTGCTCCCGCACCGGCTGCTGCTCCGCCAATGTGGTCCAGGGTCTAACCTGGATCAGTAAAATGACCAGAAATCAACCCAAATCATGGGTTGATGGCTTTGCCACAGTGAAAGTCAAACACAGGAGGCAACACAGAGGTGGAGACACCTCTAGGAAGCAGTGAGAACTGGGGATTGGATCCCACTGTCCCTGTCTGTACCCCCATATCCCAAGCGCTACGAGGCAGGGAGGAGACTTTAAGCTCAAACTCAAAAGCACCCTTTTCCTCAGGACAGTCCTCACCCGGCTCCTGACCCTGTTCCCAGATCCTCAACCCCCAGATCCCAACCCAACGTCCACCTCTCTGCAGGGAGAGGGCTGAGAGGGGGCTGCGAGCCCAGCCTGCCAGCCCAGACACAGAAACACAAGACCTGGGATTAAGCAGGGACAGGAGAACGTGCAAATAAATGAGGATTAGCCATTTCTCATTCAGGCAACCTGCTCCTCGCCGCCCCGCCTGAAACATCAAACAACTCATCAGCTATTTTTCATTCCCAGGTCAAGCACAAGGACTAAGGCGCAGCCGATGCCCCTGGGCTGGGACTGTCACTGCTGATGAGCACAGTGCGGTGGACGGGCGGCTACTGAGGGCCGGAGAAGTAATGGGAACGACAGCCAAGGAGCAACATACCCAACCAATTAATTACAGCACAGCAGGGGTCTCCTCACGATACCTCGGGTCTTTCCAGAGAGTCGATCCCTATCAAATTCTTTGGGAAATGAGTTTAGGTAGCCACAGCTTTGAGCGGTGGCTCCCCATGCTCACCTCTCCGGCAGAGACACTGCCGAGGTCTGGGACACACAGCCTAATCCCTGCTCAGGGATGGGGCATGTTTCAGATTCAGGTCAGCCACCACGCTCCAGCACCGAGCCTGCCCCACAACATCACCCCAACTTGGTTTCGCAGTTCACTCACTCGCTCCCTTCATCATCCACTCCCACTGCATCTCTGGAGGGCAGAATTAAGGGGATTTAAGCTCTGGGAAGACACATGCTTTATCTGCACTGCCTAGCTAGCACGGGTCTGTGGGTAACCAGACCTGATACTCTGCAATGAAACACAGCGGGACAAACTTAATTCTGCATTAACACGTTTTTGGGCCATTCAACATATTAAGACTCAGAACTTAATTGCGGCACACCTTCTGCATCATTCATAAATTAAGATGAATCACTCCATCTCAAGGATGAAAGAGTCAGAAAGCCAGAAACCAAATCCAAACTGCCTCTGGGTCACTGTTCAGCTAACTGTGCCCTTCTGCTCCCCACCACACCTGATGATGCCTGTGGTTCTCCAAACCAGTTCGTTCCCTTTATATATGTCCTTTTAAACCAATGGAAGGGGCAGAGAAGGGGAATCAGACACTGTGGGCTCCAACCCTAACAACAGCCTCTTCGTATTCGCAGTAGAGACGATGCATCCCCTTTGCAGAAAGGCACTCCGGATTTCTCACCACCAGATACTACCTTCTTAAGAGCAATGTGAGAATACCAAAATCTGTGATGCTTCTTCTGGAGGTTATGCCTAGAGACCCCACAGCTCTTCAGATTTGCCGTAATGACCTAACCCACCAAGCATTCGGACAAAAATGGATCATTTCGAGAGATACTCCTCTTACAAAAACTGACGAGGAGACTATAAACCAAACTGGTAAAAATGTCCATCAACAGGCAGATCCCAAAAGGTGCCTCTCAGCAGCTCTGTCGCTTTTAGGACTCTTAAAATGCCAGGATATGCTTGGAGCCTTGCAGATTTTCCAAGCACAATTCGCAGCTTTATACGCCAGCAAGGAAAAGTGTATTGCAATGTGTTCTGAGGTGTGGGAGCCTGGACATATCTGTCACAGGGAGGCAGAGATGGAAACGAACACCCTGGTCCAAGGAGGCCAAAGTCAGTGGGTGATTGCAAGTGGGATCCTGGGATGGATCCACCACTCCCAAGAGAACGTAACTGTTATGCACCACAAAAACATGCTTTGAGCACAGCAAAATCCAGTGAAATGGGAACTGAGGGCCCTCCAACCTCACAAGCTCAGTCTTTGGCACTTCATTAAGAAATATTAAGCCTAATTCTTGCTCTTGGTTTATCTGAAAGCAACTAAAATAAGTGCCTGTCCTGAGGTGAAACCCTGCAAACTGTTAGCAGACCCAAGTTAAGAAAGGTGAGCTCCCACTAGTGCCCACCACTAGCCTCTTTTCATTTAATTTCAATAACTTAATATTTAACTGTTTCCCTGTGGTTTTGTACCAAGACAGATCACATTTTGCTTCTCCAAACTAAACGTGAACTGAAACAACGGCCCCTTTCTGTTTTCTGCTGCCGCCACAGCTCGCTCTTCTCTTCCAACACATCTGGTGGCAACGGGACCCTCTTTTACCTGCTGTGTGCAGAGGCGTTCTCTTTATCGTGCTCTCCGTGTCCCAGCTGCCCGGGGACACGTCCAGCAGGTACCGGAGGACCTGGGGATGGCCCTCCCGGCTTGCGATGTGGAAGCAATTCCAGCCATCCTTATTCTTCAGCAATGGGTTGGCTCCATGCTCCACGAGAGCTTTGATCACCTCCAGGTTTTGCCTGGTGCAAGCCATCATTAGGGGAGTCCTAAAAGGAAGATGAGGCAAACATAATAACCAGAGAGACAGTGCTATACGAGCCCGAGGGCTTTTGTTCTAACGTCTGAGCTTGAAGCATGATTTAAAGTTGTCTGTAGCACCAACTACCCTGTCTAACAAAACACAGTAGCTCAGTGCCAGCTGTGGTGAGCTAGCCAGAGGGAAAATTGATGCGCTAAAACCACTCTGAGGTAGTAGGAAACTTTGCTGGCTAAAGGCAAAGACCTTCTCCAAGCCCGAGGCTAAATTTATCGTCTCAACTGCGTTCGGATGCTTTGACTGAGGCTCACCACGCGCTGCATACGGACCCGTGAGATTTTACAGCACTGCTTTTTCATGCAGGTAATACGGGGTCTGGACTTTTGAGGACTGTTGAGACAGGGCTGTTAACATCAGTGTTTCTTACCGCAGCCAGTCACCCAGACAGGCAGCTGTGGCTGCAGGCAGCAAACCACAGACAACTCCATATCTCCTGGCAGCAGGGCACGAGTGTACCAGCAAATGCCACTCTGGAAACATTTCTGATGGAGAGCAGCTGGCCTGAGAGTGAAGGTTTTCAGAGTTTTGTCCTGTTTCACATGCCTGGGAACAACCTTTGATATTTAAAAACATTTTTTACAAGCTTCCCAGGGGAACAGCATCTTCTCCATCCCACAATTTCCGAGCTGTGCCTTGCACAGATTGTGTGTGCTCCTGGAAAGCCAGTGGATACATCTGACAAATAAATAGAGCAAACAGCCCATCTCGCCCTGCTTTCAACCCCGTATCCAGCAATGACCACGTTTTCACACCTATAACCCATGCGCTGCAGATTAACAACCACCCCAGCTCCTGCTTGGCAGCAGAGCACGTTCACCACTGCGTTTCTCCTCCCTGGTGACTCGTTACCTCCTTGCCCACCCTTCCCCACCGAGGACCAGTATGGTTGCTGGATCTGCAGCTTCCTTTGGAGGAGCAAGCCCGGAGCCATCAGGAGGTGGGCGTTAGCTGAGGGTTTACTCGCAAGGCAAAGCATGGGTAGCTCGAGGTGGTGAACCCACAGGCATCTCCCGTATTTGGCTTTACTTAAGTGACTAATTTCACTACCTCACCAGCACCAACCTCTATTTTCCTTAATTACCACATTATATAACAATAATAGCTTAACTGCTGCAAGTGGGAGCTGCATTCTCCATTTTATCTGTTTATAAACTTCACTCGATCATCGAACACTGGGTGCGCGCACATATCGGACAGAAACCTCTGAGCTTTCCCGGAAAAGATGAACATTTCTTCAGCACGAAGAGGGCTTATCTCCTCTTCATCTCATACGTCAGCTGGGAGACAAAAAAACCCTCCATTCCTCATTCAGGAAAAGCTGCACAAAAACTTCCCACTGCACAAGGAATAAGGACTCCTGGGTCTAAACTGCAGGGATAGAGATTTGGCTTAGACATTAGGACAAATGCTCCAGTTGTCAGGACAGATAAGGACAGGAAGAGAGTGCTGAGAAAGGAGATAAAATCTCCAGCAATGGAGATTTTTAAGAAGAGATTAGACACGCGTCTGCTGGGAATGACAGGGTAGAGCTGAGCCTGGAGCTCCGTGTTTCCTGCAGCTCCATTTCTATACAGGGCCTCAGATCAGTGTATATTTTCAATGTAAATGAGATTTTGTCCGAAGACTGGGACATGCGCTAGCAAGCACATAGCTCCCCGTTTTTAATCCATGGATAGAAGGGTACTGCGGGCCTATCAAAGAAAACCAGGCTCGCACACGCGTCTGCACGCAGCTCATGAGATCTCTGCCTCCCTCTGCTCCCCCTGATGTCAGCATGACGCTGGCACAGCCTAGAATTATGAGGACTGGGATGCTGCCTTTGTATTTGTGTTAGTTCAGCTTCAAAACAACCTCCCCGGGCTTTAATTTGTGGGCTGGGGAGACTCTTTGCTTTCTTTTACAAGGTGGTATACAGAAATCTCCCTTCCCAAGAGGAGAATTTGACATTAATCAGGCCTACTACTTGTCTGTGGATTAGGCTTTATTTTTTATTCCCAATTCTCATTCCCTCATCATTTGCTTACACGTTACCCACGTGGCAGGCAAACAAAAGCCCTGAAGAAACCAGTTGTTTCTGGGATTGCTGAAGCTGTTGCTATTACATCAGTAGCAAACCTGACCTGAGAGGCTCCGTTTGCTAGGGGGAAACAGGAGTAAAACTTACTTTTTATCTTCTTATTTCAGTTTCTGAGGACCAGGACACAAAAATGTGAATCAATATCACTGATTCCCATCAAACGGGGGAATGGGGAAGAATGAATAGGTGCGGATGAAAGTTTTTAAATTGGATGTGCTAATGAAGCAGTAATTTACAGCTTCTACGATAAACAGGGGGAAATCAGTGATAGGGATGGAATTTAGCTTAGAAAGCCAACGGTATCCTGGGCTGCATCACCAGCAGCATGGCCAGCAGGTCCAGGGAGAGGATTCTGCCCCTCTGCTCTGCTCTGGTGAGACCCCCCTGCAGCGCTGCGTCCAGCTCGGGGGTCCTCAGCACAGGACAGACATGGACCTGTGGGAGTGGGTCCAGAGGAGGCCACGAAGATGATCAGGGGCATGGAACAGCTCTGCTGTGAGGAAAGGCTGAAAGTTGGGGTTGTTCAGTCTGGAGAGGAGAAGGCTTCAGGGAGACCTTATTGCAGCCTTTCAGTACTTAAAGGGGCTTGTAAGAAAGATGCGGACAGACTTTTTAGCAGGGCCTGTTGCGACAGGACAAGGGGGAATGGTTTGAAACTAAAAGAGGAGAGATTCAGACTAGGTATAAGGAAGAAATTTTTTACAATGAGGGTGGTGAAACCCTGGCACAGGTTGCCCAGAGAGGTGGTAGATGCCCCATCCCTGGGAACATTCCAGGTCAGATTGGACGGGGCTCTGAGCAACCTGATCTAGTGGAAGATGTCCCTGCCCACGGCAGGGGGTTGGACTAGATGGCCTTTAAAGGTCCCTTCTCACCCAAACCATTCTGTGATTCTAAATGACGGCTCCTGCAGTCGCATTCCCACCTTCTGCATCCAAACCTCTTTCAGATATCGCTCTGACCCGTGACAAAGCAAACCAGTGACCTACCAGTCTGCCTTTTTCAAGCAGTCTACACTTGCGCCTCTCTCCAGGAGGTAGGAAACACATTCCCTGTGGCCCATGGAGGCCGCTTCGTGGAGGGGTCTTTTGTAGTCACTATTGAACACCTCAACATCCATCCCCAGTGCTTCTACCAGGTAGGCGAGGACGTCCCGGTGCCCGTAGCGGGCAGCGTGGTGCAGCAGCGTGTCCCCCAAGCGCCCGTAGCGCTGGCTCCGCACTGCTGGGCCCAGCGCGTCACCCGGCCGCAGCTCGTCCCGAAGGAGGTCCAGTCGTCCCTCCTGCACCAGCCGGAGGAGCGGCCTCGGCCTCTCCCCTTCCGCCATGGTTAAATCTGGAAGGAAGAGGCAAAAATCAGGATTATGGTTTCAAACTGCGTGAATACAATGGCTGCTTCCTGGGTCGGGATAAACAGAAATTACCTTTTCCCTCAGAAAAATCAGGACCCGGCCCCTCCCTCCAGAAAAACAGACATTTCCTTTTCCCTCAGCAAATCCACAAACCGGCCTCTCCCTCAGGATAACCAGAGATTTCCTTCTCCCTCCAGAAAACCAGAAATTGGCCTCCCCTTCAGAAAAAAACAGAAATTTCCTCTCCCCTTAGGAAAGCCAGGAACCAGCCTCTTCTCAGGAAAAATAAATTTCCTTTTCCCTCAGGAAAGCCAGGAACCAGCCTCTCCCTCAGTAAAACCAGAAATTTCCTTTTCCCTTGGGAAAATTAGGAACTGGTCTCTCCCTCCAGAAAACAGGAAATTCGCTTTCCCCTTAGGAAAACAAGAAATCTCCTTTTCCCTTGGGAAATCCAGGAACCAGACGCTCCCTCCGGAAAACCAGAAATTTCCTTTTCCCTCAGGAAAACCAGAAACCAGCCTCTCCCTCAGGAAAACCAGAAACTGGTCTATCCTTTAGGAAAAATAGAAACTCCCTTATTCCTTAGAAAAACCAGAAATTTCCTTTTCCCTCAGGAAACCCAGGAACGGGCTTCTGCTTCCAGAAAAACAGAAATTCTCCTTCCCCTCTGGAAAACCAGAAATTTTCTTTTCACTCAGGAAAACTAGAAATTAGCCTCTCACAGAAATTTCCTTTTCCCTTAGGAAATGCAGAAAATTATTTCTCCTTCAGTAAAACCGGAAATTTCCTTTACCCTCAGGAATACCAGAAACTGGCCGCTCCCTCAGGAAAAAGAGAAAATCTCTTTCCCCTCAGGAAAACCAAAAACTTCCTTTTCCCTTAGGAAAAACAGAAATTTCTTTTCCCACAGAACGGAAAATTCTTTTCCCGCCACAAAAAAAGAAATTTCCTTTTCCCATGGGAAAAATAGAAATCAGCCTCTCCCTCTGGAAAACCTGACATTTCCGAGGGAAAAGAAAGTTCTTCTCCCTTAAGAAAACCAGGAAGGGGCCTCTCCCTCAGGAAAACCATAAATTTCCTTTTCTGTCAGGAAAACCAGAAACCCAACTCTCCCTCTAGAAAACCAGAAACTCCCTTTTTGCTCAGGAAAACCAGAAATTCCCTTTTCCCTCAGGAAAAATACACAATCCGTTTTCACTCAGGAAAACCAGGAACCTGCCTCTTCCTCCAGAAAACCAGCAATTTCCTTTTCCCCTCAGGAATTGTGAGAAACCAGGCCCTCCTTCAGGAAAATCAGAAATTTCCTTTCCCCTCAGGAAAACCAGAAACTGGCCGCTCCTTCAGGAAAAACAGAATTTTCCTTCTCTGTTTGGAAAACCAGGAATCGGTCTTTCCCTCACGAAAAACAGAAATTTCATTTTCCCTCAGGAAAACTAGAAACCAGCCTCTCCCTCAGGAAAAACACAAATTGCCTTTTCCTCTTCGGAAAACCAGAAAGCAGCCGTTCCCTCAGGAAATCCAGAAATTTCTCCAGAAAACCTGACATTTCCTTTTCTCTCTGGAAAACCTGAAATTTCCATTTCCCTCAGGAAAACCAGAAACCAGCCTCTCCCTCAAGAAAACCAGTAATTTCCTCTTCCCTCCAGAAAATGGGAAGTTTCCTTTTCCCTCAGGAATACCAGGAACCAGCCCTTCCCTCAGGCTGGGGACCCGCCACATTTCCCTCCCCTCAGCCCACGTCGCGCCGGGTCCCCGCGCAGGGCATTCCCCGGCGGTCAGAACCCACCCGCGCTCTGCTGGGGTTGCGTGACGTCACGCGCGGCAATACGCGGCGGCGTGATGTCACTCCCGGGGTAGAGGGGGTGACGGTAAACAAACTCCGGGAACATTTCTCTCGGCCCCAACAGCGTTATCCCCACCCCCTCGGGCTCGTCCGAACCCGGAAGAGCTTCGCCATTGGGCAGCGCCGGGTCTCTAAGCGTTCTCTGATTGGTCGGCGGGGTGAGGCGGGACTGGGGGAATCGGGCGCGGAGCGTAGAGGCGGGTCCGAGCGCGTCAGGAGCGGAGTGAGCACCGCGGGGGGGGGGCGGGCCATAGCAACGGGGGTCCCTTGGCAACGGGGGGGAGCGAGCAGGGGGGCCCTTGGCTGAGAAGGGGTTAGAGAAGGGACCCCCTTTGCATTGGGGGGCCTTGGTAATGGGGGGGGCCTTGGTAATGGGCGGGCTCCTTGGCAATGGGGAGGGCCTTGGCAAAGGGAGGGGCCTTTGGCAATTGGGGGGAGACCCTTGGCATTAAGGGGGGAACCCTTGGCAATGGGGGGGGGCTTGGTAATGGGCGGGCTCCTTGGCAATGGGGGGGGGACCCTTGGCATTGAGGGAGGGATCCTTGGCAATGGGGGGGGCTTGGTAATGGGTGAGCTCCTTGGCATTGGGGGGGGCCCTTGGCAATGGGAGGGGCCTTTGGCAATTGGGGGGAGATCCTTGGCATTGAGGGGGGGGGTTCCTTGGCAATGAGAGGGGCCTTGGCAATGGGTGAGCTCCTTGGCATTGGGGGGGGCCCTTGGTAATGGGTGAGCTCCTTGGCAATGGGGGGAGCCTTGGCAACGGGGGGGGCCGTGGCAATGGGGGGAGTCTTTGGCAATTGGGGGGAGACCCTTGGCATTGAGGGGGGGGGTTCCTTGGTAATGGGTGAGCTCCTTGGCATTGGGGGGGGGCCCTTGGCAATGGGGGGACCCTTGGCAATGGGGGGGCCTTGGCAATGGGGGGGAGCCTTGGCAATGGGGGGGGGCCGTGGCAATGGGGGGAGTCTTTGGCAACTGGGGGGAGACCCTTGGCATTGAGGGGGGAATCCTTGGCAATGGGGGGAGGCTTGGTAATGCGCGGGCTCGTTGGCATTGGGGGGGGGCTCGTTGGCATTGGGGGGGGGCCGTTGGCAATGGGGGGGGCCTTGGCATTGGGGGGGAGCCCTTGGCAATGGGGGGGCCCTTGGCAATGGGGGGGGCTTTGGCAATTGGGAGGAGACCGTTGGCATTAAGGGGGGGAATCCTTGGCAATGGGGGGGCCTTGGTAATGGGTGAGCTCCTTGGCATTGGGGGGGGCCCTTTGCAATGGGGGGGGGGCTTGGTAATGGGCGGGCTCCTTGGCAATGGGGGGGGACGCTTGGCGATGGGGGGGGGCTTTGGCAATGGAGAGGAGACCCTTGGCATTAAGGGGGGGATCCTTGGTAATGGGGGGGGCTTGGTAATGGGCGGGCTCCTTGGCAATGGGGGGGGACCCTTGGCAATGAGGGGGGTCTTTGGCAATTGGGGGGAGACCCTTGGCATTGAGGGGGGGACCCTTGCCAATGGGGAGGGGCTCGGTAATGGGCGGGCTCCTTGGCAATGGGGGGGGCGCTCTTGGCAATGAGGGGGACTTGGCAATGGGAGGGGTCTTTGGCAAGTGGGGGGAGACCCTTGGCATTAAGGGGGGGATCCTTGGCAATGGGGGGGGCCTTGGTAATAGGTGGACTCCTTGGCAATGGGGGGGCCTTGGTAACGGGTGGACTCCTTGGCACTAGGGAGGGCTTGGCATAGGGGTGGTGCTTGGCAATGGGGGGCTTTGGCAATGGGGGCCGCAAAGGAGGAGAGCCCTTGGATATCGAGGCGGCAGGCCTGGGGCAGGGGCTGGCAATGGGGGGGCTCTTCTAGGCCAGTGTGGGGCTGCCCCGGGGGAGGCCTGGGCTGCCGGGGGTCTCTCCAGGTGGGCACCATGCTGGGGGGCTCAAGGCCAGTGCATCCGTGTGGGGAAGGGGTTTGGAAACAACATGCCGGGGGGGGACAGGAGCAGCTCCAACCTTCTTCTCCCAAATATTTATTGTCCCCACGGATTCTCTGCGGCTGCTGCTCATGGCTGATCCTTTCGCTTCACAGCTGGAGTGTCTTGTGACTGATGAGCTCCGCTCCCCATCACGTTCCTTATGTGATCGAAGCCATAAACCGTGACGCGCGACACAACCTTTGCTCAGCACTTGTGTCTCTGCTGCTGTCGCCAATGGAAAATCTTGGGAAAAGGGAGAAAAGATGAATGCAGGTGAAGCCTGAGCGGGTCATCTTCTTCTGTTGGGTTTTTGGACTTGAACCCTGTGCCGTGGTCCTGGCGCATTGGGGGTTTTGCAGTCTTGGAGAGCAGAGGTTTTGCCCCCAATCCTACATCCAATCTCACATGAGACCTTTCAGTGTCCGACAGCTCCGGGAATGGGCATAGAGCCGGTACCTTGGCTCTGACATTTGCTGGGACTGTGTGCTTAAGAGAACTGGGGTGCTTCAATCATTCGTGCTGTTTAATCCGAAAAACTTTTCAATTTCAAGTGAGAAATACCTTTTTTAAGCAGAATCCTAGAATAGAATCATAGAATCATTTAGGTTGGAAAAGACCCTTAAGATTGAGTCCAACCATAAACCTAACACTGCCAAGTCCACCACTAAACCATGTCCCTAAGTGCCACGGGACTGTCTTGCATTGCTTTTTTTCTTCTGCTTGCCTTGTTTGCCGTGTTTTGAGGAACGTGGGATGTTAGAAAACAGCCTCCCCAGGGAGCTCAGCGGGTGCTTTTAATGCCGCTCTGTTGAGCTGACGTGGATGAAAAGGAGGAAGCAGCGTAATGAAAAAAACTGACCCTTGGATCCTACTGTACGAGATCAGCTGGTTACTTTCGTGGCTGCCGTAAACATATTAGAGGAGTTTGTCCTCTGCAGCACAGTGCGGAGTAAGTGAAACCGCACGAGCAGTGTTTTGCTGATAATTCTGGAAGGAAGCCCATCCTGTGCTGTGATTTCGGGTTTCTCGTGAGCATTTTCGGTAGAAGCAAATTGTGTTGTTTGTACTTTTTCTGCTGGCCGTCCTGCCTACGGAAGAGAGGAGCTCGTGCAGATTTCAAGTAAGGTTTTCTTAAAATAACTTCAGATAGTTTTGTGCTGCTTCTTAACCGTCCTTCTCGTGGGGAAGAGCTGTGCTGCGAGTGGGTTTTGTTTCCTCCTTAATGGAGGATCCCAGCTCGGGTCTGTTTGCGAGAGGCTCTGACCTTCCCCAGGTGAGTCACTTTATCTCTCGCGGGGGGGTTGTGCAGTTCAGCCTCCGCAGGCTTCCCCGTCATCCTCGTCATCCTCCTAATGATACTTTGCATTTACACAAATCTGTTTCCTCCGTGTTACGTTATTATAGAGAAAGCCGCAAGGCTTGCATGGATTCTGATTTTACGTCATTCTCTTTTGTTCCAAAGCCTCGTACAACGCAGGAGTGGGGACCTGGGCTGAAGTCGCTGTTGCAGTGACTGCATTGACACGATGCTTTGCCCTCCTTAGCAGCTCGCCAGAGCATTGTACAAGCTTCTGCTATGATTTATTCAAAGAAACTCCTGGCTGAAATACTGGGACTGTCCTATAAAATTTCTGAAAAGAAACTGTGTACTTATGCCTCTGTTAAAGGCACGGACTGTATATTGTTGTTTGCTAACAGTTTGGTTTTGGGGTCTGTTTTTTCGCATGTTGGCAACGCAGTGAAGCGATTCAAAAAAACGCACCTCACGGCTGATGACTGCGAAGCTCTCGCACGGAGCGCAGAAGGTTCATCCTCCCTGAGGCAGCCGTTGAGTCAAAGACAAGGTAGAGGAGATGTAAACAGGGGCCTCCATCCCACCCACCAGACAAGGAGACATCAAGGAGGTACACTGATTGCGAATACTTTGAAGGCTGAGGGATTTGGGAGAGAAAAATGCTAATATGGTGTGGAACAAAAAGGTGTTGTGTATCCATCGTCGAACTTGTGCAGATAGAATAGTAATGCCAGGCGAGGTGAGTGCAAATGGAAGAAATCGGTCGGGTTTGAGTGGCGTGTGGTAAAATTGGGCTTAATCTCTGCCTCTGCAAAGTCAAGTGGCAAGAAAAAGAGATACCTGTGAATATTTCCCTCTATGGGGGAGCGAGCTTGCCTTCGCACGTGTGTTTAGTCTCTCCTCACACCAGAAATGCCTCCATGTCTCTATCATTGAGCTGTCGGAGACTACGTGGAGAGAAGAGCAGCTCTCCCTGACGAACACTACAGCCTCTGCAATTAAGCGCTATTAATGATGCGACTCCTGCTTCTAGGTGCTTTTTAGGATACTTATTAAATAATAATGAGCTGTCTAGTTATATAGGACTGCAAAAGTGTTGTTGAGCACTTAACAGATATTAATGATCTTTGACTTTCCTGGGACTGGGAAACATTGTGATACACAACTCGTAGACACGGGTCTCAAAAGTGCCAAAGCCTTAGAAGGCTTTTGAGGATTGATAAGACTTCGAGCTAATCTGCACATGACAGGGCTCAGAGTTTGAACTGAAAGTGAAAGAGCTGTTTTCAGATAGCTCGTGGTGCAGGGTTAAAGGCCCAGCCTCAAAACCTGTGTAACGACAAGAGACGCTACACACATGTGTGGGCGAGGAGACAGGTAGAAAACAAAGAAAAAACATCCTGAGTTATTCCTGAGCTCCTGAGTGGAAGGTTAGGCTTAGGAGCATTTCAGTGTTTCCCTGGGAGTCTTGGGAATTTCTCTGTACCTTGGTGTGAGCTGACTCACTTCACAGAGAACGTCTGCTGTTGAGCCAGGACAAGACACCAGAGTCCTAGACTCTGTGCTCGTAGACGTACTTTTCTTTTCCATTTTCATATCGGTGGTATCTTTGGCTAGCTCACTTTTAAAAATCCAGTAATCTTAGATGCTCCAGGTTTTACAGTATTGGACTCGGACATTAGCAGGGGAGCTGTTCTTTTTAAGCAGCAAGTGTCTTGCAAATCAGACCTTTTTAAGCTATGCCTTCATGAGCATCCAGAAATAAAATGCGTTAAAATCAGCAATTAGCTGCTTGTGATTTTGTTCCTCTCGAGTTGCCTCTTAGCTAAGCATCAGGATATGTTGCAGACTAGGAGCTGGACAGAATGAATACTATCAGTGCTGGTAAGTTTAGTCTGTGTGCTACATGGACTGTGCGGCTGTCAGAGAAAGAAGACGCTGCTGAGAGCAATCTCTTGCCAAGTTTCGGTTTCCTTTATGGTCTCCAGTGCTTTATGACATTGCAGCCAGGAAATATCTGGCAAGAAATGGCTGTTTATCCTCTTAAAGGCGTTGGTCTCTCTTATACTGTGGTAGGAGCAGCCTGCTGGAGGCTTGGTACTGTGACATTCTCATGGTGCAGAGCAGTAGTTAAACCCTGAAGCTTTTCTAAAATCTTAGTGAACTTCTCGTTCACCAGGTTAAGAACAATAAATAACCACTGGGAGCGCAACCTCAGTCTGAGGCACACAACAACAACTCAAGTCTTGCATTTTGTTTCCTTCCTATTTCTGTTTCTTTGGCTAGTGGAAATATCTCCCATGAAATTCATTCTGCAGCTGTGTTTCTGTTTAACACACGTCTGCTGTGTTATGTAGCTAAGGATTGTTGATCTGAGAGATTGTTATGCAGACCATATTTTTTTCTAGAAGCTAGTGGAAGTGTCAGATATACCTTGAGAGTGCCCAGATTATGTGGACAGTGCAAAGAGATGAATGTTGTTCTGTTGACTTCCGTAGGTTGCCAGAGAAGCAACATGAAGCAGGACAGTCCACCTGTAGTAAGCTCACATGTCTGTGAGGAACCCTGTGGAACTAACTACCACCTCACACAGCCTCTGGTCTCCTTGTTAGCTCAGTTAGGAGCAGTGCGCTTTGCGCTTGTTTCTGTTGACTTCACTCATGCTCTTCCTCTTTCTGCAGGCCAAGGTCGGCAGAAGAACATCACCGATTACTTCAGGATCTCTCAGACACAACAAGTAGGTGCCAGTGGGACGAAGAACAGTAGAATCAAAGAAGAGCTACTGGATCCCATCTTCACTGAACCTGGTGATTCCTTCAGCAATGTCTCCACTGTGATGGGGATCAGCGGTGATTCCTATTCTTTTCTGGAGGATGAGGACCTTGTACCAGCTCCCAGGGAAAGCTCCAGAAAACGGCCTCTGACCACTGCAGCTGCAGGCGTTCACAAGCCAGAGCATGATTTGTGGGGTGAGCTTGAGAAGAAGCCGATGGTGGTTCATCCAGAACACAGCCAGATCAAGCAGGAACTTGATGATATGGAAATCGAACCAGTCCCTGATGCACACTATGGACTCTTGGGGACTCGGAACTGGGAAGTGCCCCAGGGAACTATTGACAAGCTGCCTGTTGAAGTCCTGAGGCACATCTTCGCTTTCCTACCAGTGACTGATCTGTATCAGAACCTGAGCCTGGTGTGTCGCTGCTGGAGGGAGATAGTCAGTGATCCACTGGTAAGGACTGCTGTGGTACTGATTTGAGCCTGTCCCTTCTCCTACTGCTCGGTTCTGTCTTAGTCTTGTGGTTGCATGTGTTGCTGTAGGAGCATCCACGCTGTGTCTGCCTCTCTTTGTTCCTTTAAATCCCTTTATTGTTCCCTAATGCCCACATCCTTTCTTATGAGGTCTTTTGTCATTTTTTTGGTCTTCAAGCCTACAATGGCATCTTCAGATGCCAACCTGTATTAGAAGATCAATACTGGGGTAACTTCCCTTGCTGCATTCTGCCCGTACATGGAAAGAGAGCATCCTGTAAGACTCCACAAAATCCCCCTTCACTGTTTTCCTTGCCTTTTTTTCTGACAGGGATCATGCAGGAAATTCTGGCTACCAGACTGGGCAGTGTCCTCTCGTGGCCGGCGTACGTCACTGTCCCCTAGCCTGTGTATGTGTGGTGTCTCTTGTAGTCAAACAGGTTTAGAGGAAAGGCCTTTAACTCTGTTTTTATGGAGCTTGGTTCATCTGCAGTCAAGGCCCTCACAGCACAAACAGTCGTGAACACACTGGCAGTTGTTTTGGCCGCAGAGAGGATCTCTGCGTGTCAGTTAAAGGTGGCTTGGAGATAGCTGGCACTAGACTTGCTCACCACTCACGCTGGAAATCCTCAGCTTGTACAAAGAGGCTGTCTCAGAGTGGTGGGGGACTGATCACAGCCCAAATTTTTGTGGAGGTCCAAGTTCTTGTTCATGCTCTTCTGATAAATTTGAATGGGTAAGGCTGGACACAATGTAGGAGGTGTCCTGCGCTCAGTGCTTTATCAGCACAGTGTGCATGCTTTGAGCCTGAAGAGCTAGGGAGATGCATAGAAAATGCATGCATTGAATGCTCAGTGTGCTCAAGTCCTCTCCCAAGTCTGTTCTTTACTCCGTAACACAGCCTAAAAGGCAGCGCCCTGTCTGTTTTTACCGAAGAAGTCCAAACAGCAGGCTGTGGGAGGGTAGGGCTTCATGGACACAGGGATTTTTAGCACTCAGATCCCGCTCAGAGCAGATCTGTGCAATAGTGCTGAAAATATCCCCATTCCTTTAATGCTTTGACGTTTGAAACTGAACCAGCATCACCTTGTTCCCATCATTCTAGAAAAGACAGCCTTTTATAGATGTTTGCAGGCTATGAGGAACAAGTCTCTCTCTCTTTCCTCTGTTTCCTCTTTCCTTCCCCATGTCATGCTAGGTACCTGTTTCCATCAAGCTACAGGGACTTTTTGAACTCCAGGTCCTCTTTGCAAGTCACATTGATTAGCTTATTGCCAGAAGAAACCTATTTTCCAGTGCTGTGAGATCAAAGATGGTGTATGTGCTTCACATTCTAGTTCATTCCTTGGAAAAAGCTGTACTATCGGTACCTGATGAAGGAGGACACGGCCCTGCACAGAGTTGAACAGGTCTTGCAGAATTTCGCCATAACAAAGGAGCAGGAAGAATGTGTGTTGGGGCTGATCAGGTGAGTCCACTTCAGCACTTGACTTTGTACCTCTAGATCCTCAGACCTTCCTTGCTTTGGGTCTTCTTCCATTTTATCCTGTGAATTGCCAGGAGAGAAGTGGGTTTGCCTTCTAAACAGGTGGGATACGTACAGGAAGATGAGGAAGGAACAGTAGAAATCACTAATAGGGTTCTAGAAATAGGTAAAAAACCCTTCCCTTTCCTCTTCTTTGTCGTGTCAGGAGCACATGGTGTACAAGTAGAGGATGAAATCTGGAGAAGAGAAGGTGGAAAGGGATCTAATTTCTGTCTTCCCCTGCCTAATGAGGGGCTGTAGAGGGCATGATGCCAAACTCTTTTTGCAGGTGCACCGTGAGAAGACAAGAGGCAATGGCCACAAGTTACAGCATAGGAAATCCAGTTAGATATTAGGAGAGTGGCCAAATGCTGGCCCAGAGAGGTGGGGAATCTCCATCCTTGGAGATGCTCAGACCTCAACTGGGCAAACGACCAAACTTTGAAGTCATCCCTGCTTTAAGCACATAGCTTCCAAAGTCTCTTCTGCAGTTTCCCTGATCTTGATAGCAAGTGAGAAGTGATGGATAAGTGAGGGAGAGGCTGCAAAGCCTGGGGCAGGGATAGCCTTGTGCTAACGTTTGAGGAGATGGAGAAGCTGAACGTGGACTGGGAAGAGGGGGCAGAAGAACAGTCTTGGTGGTGGCCTTTTTGGCTTGGATGGTGTTGCCTCTTGGAGGGCGGGGAGATGGTTGTTGCACTGAAGGAGGAAAGAGGTGAGGAGAGCCTGAGCAAGAGGGTGTCAGCAAGTAGCTGCAAGCTTTCCACAGGCTGGATTTGGAGGCTCAAAGGGAAGTTTTGTTTGTCACAGCACAGCGAGGTTGGATACAGCAATTGAGAGAAGCTGCCAGGAACTCCAAGACAAGCGTCAGATGACAAAATCAAAAAAGGCTGGGTTGTCCTGTTGCTTGCTGCCTTCTGGCACCCGACAACAAGTTTGGGAGAAGATGTTATATGGTTGCTTCCTGCAGGGTGACTATGCTGGAGAGAGTGAGACTCAGTTTAAGCGTCCCTTTTAGCATCGCTTTACGTTTCAGGATCAGTCATGTCAGCACTGCTTTTCCATCTCCGGATCAGCCAGGAGTGACTCAGCATCTCCTGGATTTAGCTAAAACACAAATTTCTTGTAGAGGGTGTGAGCTCTTCTTCCCGGTCCCTCTTATCTCCAATGTATTTTCTTCTTTTCCTTTCCTGAAAGGCTGCTTTCTTGGACCCGCACTGACTTATCAGTCACAGCGCAGCAGCGAGCCCAAGCCCAAGATGGGTCCCTGATAAAAGCAAGCGCTCTGTTCAGATCTCTGTAGTCTAGAGGGCAATTCTATATGGCAGTTAAATGGTGCAAATAGAAGAGTCAAATTGGGTTAAGAGCAAGGTAGATCCGTCTTCTGGAAGGAGACTTCGAGACAGCCAGGGTGAACTTGCAGACTAAGGGCTTGATGCAGCAAAGTATTTAAGCACATCTGTGTAATAGAACTGGGAATTACTTGTCTAAATGGCTCTAGGCACAAGAACTAGGGTTGGAAATCCAAATTCAGCACCTTGCAGCCTCACCGTTGAATGCATCTAGTCAAATCTGTGGGGCACACAGCAAGGTGGAGTTACGCTTAACTGCAGCCTGACTGATGGTACTTTGGAGAAGGCTTTATGTACTTTTAGAACAAACTCACTTGATAAGGCTTCTTTGCAAATGCTGCCGTTCCCGTTCTGCGCAGGTGCGTGTCTGCCATACACACCAGACGGAGCGTAGATCCCAGTGCGGTTCTCCGGTGTTTGAAGAGTCATCACCTCTTCTCAAAGGCTGAAGTCTGCGTCGCCAACAAACTACCACATTTGCAGAGCAGGACGGGGGTAGGTTTAACAGTTATTAATGGGTTTATTTAAAAGGTTTAACAACTGCTGGTGCTTTAAGGTCATATCTGCCCTCCTGCTTCTAAAGTGTTTCCCTTTGGAGTGTTATTTGGTACTATTCAGGATGACTGAAGAGGATTTAACTATTCATCGTGGCATAAGTGTTTTTTCAGTGTTGAAGCAGGGTTTCCCTGCTCCTAAAGGCTCAAAGCTTTTTGCTCACTCTTTCTTCTTGTTGCCTATACCAGCCTGAGAACATGTGGGCCATAATTGCAGTCATGGTGCTTTTCTCCGATGGCGTCAGTGACATCCAAAAGCTGATGGCATGTCTGTGGAGACCCTCCTCTACCCTCTCTGTTGTGGAAGTGACCGAGACGCTTTACTGCATAGCCACACTGCTGTACGCGATGAGAGACAGGAACATGGCCATCACCAACAGGTAAGGAGTGAGGAGATGCTTCCTGCCTGCCTGCCTCTTTCTAGGCATGGCAATATGTAACATATATTTTAGGCCCCTCACGACAAGAAGGACATGGAGGTGCTGGAGCGTGTCCAGAGGAGGGCAACGAAGCTGGTGAAGGGCCTGGAGCACAAGTCTGATGAGGAGCGGCTGAGGGAACTGGGGTTGTTTAGTCTGGAGAAGAGGAGGCTGAGGGGAGACCTCATCGCTCTACAACTACCTGAAAGGAGATTGTAGCGAGGTGGGGGTCAGTCTCTTCTCCCAAGTAACAAGCGACAGGATGAGAGGAAATGGGCTCAAGTTGTGCCACGGGAGGTTTAGATTGGATATTAGGAAAAATTTCTTCACCGAAAGGGTTGTCAAGCATTGGAACAGGCTGCCCAGGGAAGCGGTTGAGTCCCCATCCCTGGAGGTATTTAGAAGACATGTAGATGTGGCGCTAAGGACATGGTTTAGGCTGGACTTGGCAGTGCTAGATTAGTGGTTGGACTCGATGATCTTAGAGGTCTTTTCCAACCTAAATGTTTCTATGATTCTATATACAGTGGTTATATGCTCATGAGCAATTACGTTCCTCTTGGTTACGGTTCTTGAGTACCTCGGTGCATGCAGTTTGTCAGGAACAGTGTGCATATCCCTAGCTTTTTGCAGGAACATTCAGGAATGTTGCCTTTAGATTTGCTTTAATTCCTAGACTGTTTCATAGTCTGCTTGTTTTTTGGGTAGTAATGTTCAAGAAAAATAATTTTTTTCAGAAACAAAAGCAGGTTTTAAAGCAACTGTGGAAACTTTCTGATTAGAAATAGATACACATCAGCTGCAACAATTTAATGCAGTTATTACCTTCCTGAGACCAGTTACTCACTTCGCTCCTCTTAAATCACACTACAAGTCCCATGGGCACCCACTGCATGTGCGTAGCGATCCGTCCTGTGCCTTTTGTTCACAGAGGTGCCTGGTAATGCAGGTAAGAGCCCACAGGTTGCTTCAGAATTGCAATGAGAATGAGATGAGGATTAAGGACACGTGTAAATTCTTCTTCTGAGAAGACTGGAAAGGAACTGCACTGGAAAAGGAATCTGTAGCCAGAAAGAACACGGTTCTGAAGGCTGCCCTCTGCAAGTTGTAGTTCAGCCTGTGTTAGACACAAGAGAAGTGTTTATTCTCTGCTTACTCAACCATGGGCCGTGTGCTCAGGCTACCAACCAGGGAAATCAGGATGCTTGTTTGGCCTGTTAGTGATTGATAATTGCTGGCTGAGGTCATCAACTTGAGTAAACGCCTGCTGAAGATGTGGAAGGAGAGAGTGTTGCTCACAAGCAATGAGAGCTCATGGTCAAAATCACCCACGTCCCATCTCCATCTCCTCGAACAATCTAGACTAGAAGAAATAGGAATGACCGTGTCTCTTCTGCCATTATCTCTTCAAACCACACGAGGTTTGTGATTTTAGGGTGTAAGGAGGAAACGTGTCCTCAAGGAACTGTCTGGTACCTATTTGCAGCTCATAGAGCAACTAGTGAGTCTGAGCGTGCAGGTCACCTAATCTGAGACACTAAGTCTGTCCTGGAACGTGGCCTGAGGTGGCAGCTGTTTGGTCACAGGAACAAAGCTGCACTAAAAGAGGTAAAACCACCAGTGGTGTCAACCCTGATGTACGACGGAGGTTAATTTTAAACCAGCTGTTGCCGGCGTAATTAGAGTCGCAGAGTCGCTGTGCTCCTCTCTTTGCAGTAATAAAGCACCATGAAGTATTGTCGGGGCTAACACGCTTGTATAAAATAAGACAGTTGATGAAACTGGTTCATTTTAGAGGCCTAAGCTAGCCCAAATTCTCTCTTGGGCTCCCCCAGACTCTTGCTGGTAGCGGTTCAGAAAAGCAAAAGGATCCTGTGGATTCTGATCCCAGGTCATGTTTGCATGGCAGACCCTGAAACACAAACCTAGCAGGAGTGGGGGAGAGGCCAGAAACAGAGCTGTCCCCGTGGTGCCTTTGCAGTTACTTTTCAAGGTGTAACTAACTGCGCTTTAAAATATTAATATTGTCTCCTGCAACTCCCTGAGTGCTTGGGGCTTTATGCATTGTTCTCTTGGAAGTATTCAAGATGTTGGCGGTCTGTGAGGTGGCTGCAGATGTTTAATTTGTTATTGATGATTTCTCAATGATAGATTCTCTTTTGTCCTTTCTACCAGGATCCATTACAATATTTTCTACTGCTTGTATCTGATGGAAAATTCTTCTGTAACTATGCAGACAATAGAAGAGGAAACACTGGCTTCACGCTGCAGACAAGACTTATGGTCCAGGTAATGCTATTTTAGGTGATCCAAGCAATGCACCTAAGTACGCAGGGCCCTGGTGGAGTGCTGAACCTTGGAGCAAATGTTTCATGGCAGGGGCTCATTGACAAGACTCTGAGATTCATAAAGATTAGTACAAAAACCTTATTCTACTCTTTGCCATCTTCTCCCTGAATTCTCAGCGGAAAACCAGAATCAGGCCTTAAACCTGTAAAAATTGAATTACCAAGCACTGACTGAATTTAAAAGTCATTATTCACCGATGGGTCTATGTATCAGTGCAACACAGTTCGGTGTGCTCCACTGTGACGGCCACTGAAATTTCGCAGAACCCAAATCACCCCAAAATACCTTTCCAAATCACCAATCTCCCTATGGATAAGAAGCTCTGGAAGGAGGGGAGAGTGCCTGCTTTAATTTTAACAGTGCGTTCCTCTAGAACACTGCAAGCTGCAGTCAGCCAGAATGGGGGCTGGCTTGCTGGTGATGTTACTGTAGCGCAGATAATGTGGCCGTTCATTTATAAACACTGTTTTCTGTGCACGGGAGGAACGAGATACCAGCTGCAGGATATTGATTTGGCTCCTCTTTTCTGGATGTTGGATAACTGTTACATACTAACTGTTTTATGCATATATAACTGTTATAAATTAGTACTGGTTGGTAGCTTGCTGCCTAGAAAGGAGGGACAGTAAGGAGTAAAACGCTTTCCTGGCCTGTGGAGATCCAGGCTTGGTTCCCCTTTTGCTGCAGTTATCCTGGGTTGAGTCATTTAGCTTTCTTGTCCTTACCTACAGAAGGGGAACAGTTGTGCTTTCATCCGTCACAGAGGTTTAGCAAATATAAATCCAATAAAATCACCATTTTATGATCCAAGGTACAACAGTGAGAGAGGTCGTAACAAAAAAAAATAAATCAAAGAACAGATGTTGGGTTCGCTGCTTCTTGGTTTCCCAGCCCTTTCATTCTACCCCTCCATTTGAAGTCTTTTTCTGAGCAGATTTTGCTTGTTCAGTAAAAGATGCGTCCTGGGGGCAGCCATCTAACTGCCAGCTGTGAAATGTCAAGGATACTTAAATAAGGCTTTCCGCCCTTACGCACGCTATCGGGGAGGACCCTGTGCAAAGAGATGGCTCCCACTGTTGGCTGATTACAGGTTTCAGACCTTTATGAATAAAACAATTGCACTCCAGCCGGAAGCCCTGAATGCCTTTCTTAATGTTAATCAAAACTCCCAGCTCCCCTGAGAGGCAGGGATAATTGATATGTCCTACATGCTGAGAAATCGGAGAGCAATTTAAGGTACGTGCTCTCAAAAGCAACAAAACACCCCAAACCTAAGTCACTGTTTGTTTTCAATAAGCCTAAGGAACCGGTGTGCCAAATTCATTTTTAAAGTATGGCTTAGGGCCCTTGAGAAGATCTTTTCCTATGTAACCTTCCCCAAGGTTTAATTTTTATTTTTGCTACCTCCAATCTTTTCTTATTCCCTGCTTTTCTCATTTGCATAATAACCAAGTTGCTCCAGTGCCACCTTCCTGATTGTGGGATGGGATAAATCCTTCATTGGTTTCCTTCTGCTGTTAGTCGATTTGTTTGTTTTATGCGGGAGGATTTATTTTCTTAATTCCTTTTGCTCTGTTTTTTTCTGGTTTTAGTAGCTGGCCTGAAGTAAAGCTGACCCATGAACAGCAAAGGATTTTGAATCACAAAATTGAGCGTGGTCAAAGAGTGAAAATTATGGCATTTGCAGGTAAGAGCCAAAAATTATGTTGTAAGAATAAATGCATAACTTCTAATTCTGCTCCTTCCCTCCCTGCTTCTGTCCAAGGAGCTGTGTGGATGCCAGGGGGATCAACCTTACATTTAATCAATACAAAAAATCAGAGCAAGCTTTTGCAGAGAAATAGAAATGGGAAGCGTGGTGGTGGTTACTCCCATGCAAACTGGGTAAATGTCATATTTGGACACGATACTGAAACCAAGTGGGCACTGTCGATGACTGCCCAGAGCAGCTTGTCAGGGAACCCAGGAGAGGAGAAGCAACTCTCCGTGTGTTGCTTAGTCACGTGCTGAGCCTGTTTCACAGTGTTATTGTCCACAGGCCACTAGACGGAGTCGCTCGTACTTGTTTAGATTTAGCATCTCTGTAAGAGCAACACAAGCCAAGAAATCTTCTGCACTTGTCCACTATTTTGAAAAGGGGAATTGCATAAAATTGAGGGAGCCTATTTAAAAAGAAAAGGAAAAGTAAATCATCTCCCTCCACCTGCAGAGAGTTTCCTTTAAAGACACCGCACTGGGGGCTCAGAGCTAATGCATGCTCTCTGCCCAAAAGGCTTGCAAAAGGACAGGTACAGCGAATCACCACGGTACAGAATGGTGGTTTGTTATGTCTGTACAAAGTCACTGTGTCCAAGTGGCAAAAACAGGAACGTTCATGAACTCTTGACAGGTTACGTGTAACTCCAACAAGGCAGGGCAGGAAAAGAGCTTGAGGAACCACTGGCAAAAAGCTTAAAAGACTCGTAATCCTTCTTCAAACATGTGGATGAGGATGCTTGCCAAAGCATCTGTTAGCTAACTGCAGTGTAAAGGGTGCTTAGGGTGAACGATGCAGTGGCAGAAAAGCTGCCACAGAAACACAAACGTGTTTCTGCATCTGTGTTCCATGTAGAAGGTCTTGGAAAGGACCAGCCTCAGGATCGTTCTCTGTAGGGGGTCCACCAGAGGGTCAGTCTCACATTCACATGGGAAGGGTTGCAGATGAAATATGCATTGGTACCGTTCGTTTCGTGATCTGGACTGCATCACACAGAAGATGTAAAGGAACTCAAGGGTGAAGTGACGGAACCGGTAGCTGAGTGTGAAAGCTGCCGTGGCGGTGGAGTTACACAGGGAGACGTGGGGGCAATCTACCAGCAAGACCGATATCTGTACCAGACAAAATGGTAAAAGATGGTCCTCGTGGATGAATAACTGGTTAAAAGCTAGGAAGCAAAAGTAGGAGCAGATGGTCAGTTTTCCGCACGGAGGGTGGTAACCACTGGAGTCCTGCAGAGACCTGTGCTGGGACCTGCTTTGCCCAACATTCACGAGTCATCTGGGAGGAGTGTGAGCAGCAAGGTGACAAAGTTCGCTGACGCTGTGTCATCATTGAGGATATGAAAAGGGGCAAAGAAGGAAATGTGCAGAGCCCTTCTTGTCTCACGTTTCTGTTGTGATTGGTATTCCGTGAGTGAAGCAACTTTGCCGTGAGATGTGGATAGTGCTGTCCTGTAGCAAACTGGAGTAAAGGAGAGTGGCATTAGTGGGAGATCTTACAAGGAAATGAGCTCATGAATCATTCAAAAGAGCAATTTTAACATTTTATTTACCAAGCCGTCTTTCAAGAGAACTGGTACCTTCACTATGCTCAGACTTCGAGAATATTGGGTGATAAAAAGATATTTTTTTAAAGGCTTTTTGGCTGCAGACTGATTTTTCAAAGCTACTTTGCTCCACAGCTTCTGCTGATTTCAGTTGAATCAGTGAATAAATTCCCATTAGCTACAAATAGTCCTGCTGTGCAGTTAGGACAGCAGGAGGGGGAAGGTGAAGCTGATGAGAGGTGTGCGGATTCATTCATACCTGACTCTGGATGCTTTTTGTTTACTTTCTTCTGTTCTTCAGGTACAGGAAAGACCTCAACCTTGGTCAAGTATGCAGAGAAGTTTGCTGATATGAATTTCCTTTACGTGACATTTAACAAAGCTGTTGCAGAGAAGGGAAAAAGCGTCTTCCCCAGAAACGTTACATGCAAGACTTTCCATTCGTTAGCATTTGGAAGTGTCGGCAAACAGTGAGTGGGGTTTTTAGATTCCTTCATTGAAGGCCAGTGGAGCAGGAAAAAGATATGTCAGGAAAGGAAGGTCTGGTTTTGAAGTAAGCCTCCAGGACTTGAGGAAGCAAAAATAATGAGAGAAATTATTTCTTTCACTTGCTTCAAGCCAGATTTACAATTTCCAAATTCTTTCAGGTTGGATGGGCCAGTGATTTTAGCATCCGTGTGAGCCTGGGGAAGCAGACTCATTGTCCTGCTCTGGCATAGACTGTGCTGACATAAGCCCCTTTGCAGTTTTGGGGGCTGTTCATCCTGCCTGTGTTTGTAGCCGAGGAGCGCTTCACAGGGAGATAGAAAGCCACTGAGAATGGCTTTTTCCCATTTCACATTTACATTTCAGTGGTACAACCACTCTAAATGCTGCTTTTCTTTAGCAGAGGAGAAGTTTTCTTAATCTGAGTTGTTCTAATGATACAGTTTCTGGCATCACCACCAGAGTGCTGTTGACTCTCTTGAGGGATCTAGATAGATTGGAACATTGGGCAATGATTAATGGCATGAAATTTAACAAGTTCAAATGCCAGATCCTGCACCTAGGACGGAGTAATGCCAGGCACAGGTATAAATTGGGAGATGAGTGGCTGAAGAGCAGCCCTGCAGAAAGGGATCTGGGGGTGCTGGGCGGCAGCAGGCTCAGTAGGAGCCGGCAGCGTGCCCTGGCAGCCAAGAGGGCAAACCGCATCGGGGGTGCCTCAAACACAGCACAAGCATCTGGTCAGAAGAGGAGATTATCCCGCTGTATTCGGCGCTGGTGCGGCCTCACCCTGAGTACTGCGTGCAGTTCTGGGCCCCATTGTTTAATTTAAGAAGGATGTGAAAGTCCTTGAATGCGTCCAGAGGAAGGCAACAAAGCTGGTGGAGGGGCTGGAAGGAATGTCCCATGAGGAGCGGCTGAGGACACTGGGTTTGTCTGGTTTGGAGAAAAGGAGGCTGAGGGGCGGCCTCATGGCTCTCTCCAGCTTCCTGAGGAGGGGAAGCGGAGAGGGAGGTGCTGGTCTCTTCTCCCTGGGATCCAGTGATAGGACGCATGGGAATGGATCAAAGCTGTGCCGGGGGAGGTTTAGACTGGACATTAGGAAGTATTTCTTTACCGAGAGGGTGGTCAAACACTGGAACAGGCTTCCCAGAGAGGTGATCGATGCCCCAAGCCTGTCAGTGTTTAAGAGGCATTTGGACAATGCCCTTAATAACATGCTTTAACTTTTGGTCAGCCCTGAATTGGTCAGGCAATTGGACTAGATGATCGTTGTAGGTCCCTTCCAGCTGAAATAGTCTATCGTATTCTATTCTATTCACCAATTATGTTGGCACATCTAAACTGCAGACAGAAGGAAAAATGAGATACAACATGAAAGAAGAGGGGAATCCTCTTACCTGGCTCTGAAAATCTCTAATTGCAGGGGTGAATGATGGGAATAGTGGGAATATCTCTCTGGCTCGACTTTTCATCTATAAAATCTGTAAAATGAACAAGTTTGTGCTTCCACCAGGAATATAGTGAGGATAAATATGTGCAGATTTTAAAGATACTCCATTACTAGGTCAAAGTGGGTGTGTAAAACAGAGCTTCTGCAAGTGTCAGTGTGTAACAGAAGCAAGAGTGAGCTTGCTTTTCCAGTGGTCTTTTCATGTGTGTTTCAACATGTCTCTCTCATTTTTTTTTATCTGTGGCACAGCTATAAAGAAAAGGGCAAGCTGAACTTCTCCAAGATGTCAGTTTACTCCGTGAGTTCCCTTATCCGGAACCGCGAGGGACAATCTCTGTTCATAAGAGGGAAGACAGTCTCGCAGACCCTTGAAAACTTTTTTGCCTCTTCAGATAAAGAGATCTGTGAAGAGCATACTCCTATTTGGTTCAAAAATACTCGTGGCGAGAGAAAACTTGTCAGTCGAGCAGAAAAGGAAGTGAGTATCTGAGATGAAGCAAGACTTGGGCTGCAAGGTTTGGAAGGGGCTGTAGTTGTCCCACATTTCTCATAGTTCACAGGTATTTGTGCTTCAGCTGAAAGAACTGACAAAATATTTTTTTTCCTCTGGTGACAAATCCAAAGGAGCTGGGGCCTGTTTGTTCTCCCTGTTTGCACAGCTGATTTCTAGAGAGGAGATTATCACTGTCTCTGCTCAGTGCAGATGTTTCTTCCCTGCAAGGAAAAGAGAGAAGAGATTGCATGTATTTACATCAGTGCCTGAACAGCGTTGTGATATTACATGTAAAGACAATAAACATTTTTGTAGTCGTTTTGATACGCAGAGCCAAACCCAAAAATTCTCATTTAGAGTACAGACATCTTAGCAACACTTAAAGGGTAGCACTGACATTGCAAACAACATGAGCTGGAGTTGTGGAGAAAAATTAGCCTTTCTGCTCCGCAGTGACCACATCCGATCAGATCCAGCCCAGCTAGCAGAAATCCAATTTGCAGTCGTTATTTATGGCAGGGAATGAACTGACAGCCTCAAAATATTAAATAGCTTTAAGCACCTTGCGAGCTGTTCAGAGAAGCCAAAATAAACACAACGTGTTAATGTGCAGAAGTTAGAAGGTCTTGTATTATACTGTCGTAATAGCTGGGCCAAAGAAATGTCCTTTTCAGGGGGCTGCATTTGGAAAAGACTATGTTGAGGAGAAGTAATTAACTGGTGGTGACACAGAAGAGAAGTAGGAGGAGAAAGGCTTCAGAGAAGCCTTTGTTTTTCTGCTCAAAGCGATCTATCCAGACCCTTCTGTTTTCTCCTTCTAGATCAACGTGGAAGAGGCGAAAGAGATATGGCACAACATGAAGAAGCTGGATGGAGATGTAGAGAAGAAATACAAGATAACTTGTGATGGTAAGACAGTACAGATGTGAAATAGCCTTCAGATAAAAAGCTGTAGTAGAAAACTGAACGGATTCATACTTCTTACTTCTGGCTGTGCACCAGGAATGAGCATCAAAAAATAAAAAATTCCTGTTCTCCTGCCACTAGCTCACCAGGAGCTCAAAACAGGCCCAAAGGCTGGAAGGTTATTCATTTTTGCTGTTTGGCCTCAGAAGATGGTGGAACTATTGAGCTGTGTGTGATTGGCAGCAAAATCATAGAAATAATGGGTGAGACAGTGGGCGGACGAGTGCTGATGTTTGTTCCTTGCTGCTGCCGGCATGTCCTTTCCTATTGCTTCTTAGCATGTGTGCAGATAGTGCCAGAGGTGGTTCGTACTGGGGAAAACCTTCTTCCTTGTCATTTTCTTTGTGCATTAAGAGCTTTGGAGTCATCAGTGTAGCTGCCTTCCTCCAGTGCAGTCAAGTTGTTTTGGGTTTTTTTCATCCTTCATTCAGCCAAGGGAGACAGAGCAACATCTGGGAGCAATAGAGCTTTTTGCAACCCCTCCAAATGTCGTGCAAATTCCAAGCAAGAAGTAGGGCCAGAAACTTTTTTTTTTTTTTCAGTGGACTTGTTTTAAAGATCATGGTGTTTTATGATGAGAAAATTACCTTCTCACTGACATGCCTTGTTCTTTCTCTCAGGGTATTTGAAACTTTGGCAGCTCAGCAAGCCTCAGCTCTCAGGATACGATGCCATTTTTGTCGATGAAGCACAGGACTGCACTCCAGGTGAGCGGTGACAGGAGACAGATCTGCAGCCTTCCTAAGCACTTTACAGAGAGGATGTTTGCGTGCTTGGGCGTGTGTGAGAAGTAGCACAATTAAAAAAAATTCTGCCCCTCAACTGTAACATTATAACTGACCCATTGCTTGGTCCCAGATCCTTGCAAATTCAGTAATGCAGCTTGTAAGCAGGCTGCAAGAGTACATGTGCATCAGCTTGAGGGGTTGCTTTCAGTTGCTTTGGGCATCCAGACGTGCCGTCCAGACCCTTTTGCTATTGCTTTGCTGCTGACAGGGAAAAATAGAATACCAGCATAGCCGAGGACATAGTTTATTACAAGAGTGGTGAGACATTAAATGGTTCAGTTATCAGAAGAGCAAAGATGCTGCGTCCCACTCCGGCACTGGGTGCAAGTCTTGCCCGTTCCTTGCACCATCCCAGGGATTTCTGAGTCGTGTAGCGGAAAGCTGCTGGCTTTCTTTGCCGGGAATATGGGAAGTAGCTCTCTGTTGCAAAGCAAGATGAATTGGTTCTGCAAAGGGACCTAAGTGGACCGAACTGTGTGCTGAGGAGCAAAAAAAGGGGTGCGGAAGAAGGCCTGTCTTTTCAGCAGATACTAAATCAGCTCAAAGGCTTCATCAGACCGTCTCCCACCTGTACTCACTGGAGACCTGGTCTGGCAGGGGTTTGGCTGTGCTTTCGCAGCTGCGTGGGATGCAAGCGGTTGCTCTGCCAGCACGACTGAGCCTTGGGCAGGCTTGGTCAAAGTGGACCGAAGGGCTTTCTGAGCCAGCGTGCACACGTACAGCGCGTCCGGGTCACTGGGGGTGGGTGGTGGATTTGTGCTGGGCTCATGTGTGGGATTACGATGCTGAGCAGCTGCAGTCCAGGAAAAAATAACATCAGACTAAAATAGTGGGAGGATGTTTGTAGAGCTCCTAGTCAGCTGCGTGCTTCCCTTTGCTTCTCCCCAACTTGTCTCCTGCAGCTGTGTTAACCCCTTCTTAAATGCTGTGAGTCATCAGGCAAGAGATCTTGCCTCTGTACAGGCAAGAGATATTGTACAGCTCACTCTTGGTTTATAAGCAGGCTCCTTAATGCTCCGATGTTTTCTTGCAGCCATCGTAGATATTGTGCTATCACAGACATGCGGCATAATCCTCGTAGGAGACCCTCACCAGCAGATCTATACCTTCCGAGGCGCTGTCAATACTCTCTATTCAGTGCCTCACACCCATGTCTACTACCTCACCCAGGTAAGACGAGGGTCTGCTGCTGTCCTTCCCTGGAGAGATACCTAATGCAGTGGAAGATGTTTCACATCCTTCTTCAGAAGGCATCTAACTGCCAAACTTCTTGAGTTTGTCACCATGGAGTGTTTGCATTGCCTGGATTAGTGACATGTTTTGCTGTTCACGCTCTGCAGAGCTCCTTTGTGCCTCTTAGTGGAGTGATCCCATCACTAGGAAAGCCATGTGGCTTGAACAATGGGTACTGGGGTAGAGACCTTAGTATATGGCTTATTTCAAGGAGAACCCCTCTTTTCTGGGTTAGTTCTCAGCTCCAGCTGCGTGGGCAGGGGCAGATATCCTCCTTCCTCGTATTGCCAGTCAGTTACAACAGTGGGTCTCACGCACAGAGATGAAGGATTTAGGAGCAAGGAGATGAATTTTCTTCTGGCATTGACTTCCTTGAAATAAAACCACATTGATTAAGGAGGACATATTTGCTGGCTGTACACACAATCTTTTTTTCTGGTTCTGTACAAACTCTGGCATTGCCACCTCTGCCTCACCAGTGCCCCTTTGTCCGTGATATCTCCTGCCCTGTTTGTCTGCCAAGGGCCTAGTTTTCATGAGCAGCTTCAGCTGATCTGAGTTTGCCCTGGAAGAGGGCTCCCACCTTCTTTCAGCATAAGTGATGCTTGTGTCTCCAGGCTGCATTACTTAACCTGCTATTATGCCAACTGAAAGCTCACCCTGATTAGTTTTTTGGCCTGATTAGCCACGTGGCTACACAATGCTCACAGCTAATATAAGGGAGGAACTATCCCTTTGGGAATCCTTGCAGAATGAATCAGCTTAAACCAGCAATACAAGCTGCAAGGCAACCAGCTCCTAAGCCAGAACAGCCACCAAAACACCCATCTACCTGAGCTGCCTTTTCACCTCGCACCATGGCAGCCTTGCCAAGGGGCAGGAGCCAGGGACAGGCACATAGGAACGGGGACTGCATTTATTTGCAGTGGCACATCTTGTGACAGCCTTGGGACCAGCCTTGCATCACCTCGCTCTTGGAGTTTTTTGGGTAACAAGGTTTTCCACTTCTCTTTGCTGGTGGAGGTGTTGTGCTCAGCCAGGCACTGGTGTTTTTTCATCGTGGTGTTAGTGAAACTTGATTAGGGCTTTGACCTCGCGATGCTTTGACTGTTGGCCCCAAATCTACAGGTTAGGAAACGGTAAGGAGCAACCCCCAGCCCTGTTCTGCTGCCCTGGGCTCCAGCAGCCCAGCCAGGAGAGGGACCTGGCTGCTTTCCCACCACTTCTGGCCCCTGCCCTGCTGCAGGACAGATGTGCCATGTCGCATTAACTTACTGGGGAAGAGTCTTGGCAGTGGCAGCTGTTGGAGTGGAGAAGCTGGAAACCACGTTTTGCCCTGTTTGATAGTCCCATCTCACAGCACAGTTCCTCTTGCCTTGGGTGTAAGAGTGACCGGGGTTTCTAGGAATAGTTTGCGGCGATTTGGGTGCTTTTTCTAAGAGAAACGTTGTCCAGAAGGTTGGTGGGAATTGTGTAGTTCCATATATAGTAATACTTTTGTAGGTTCTAACAAGTTCCTCTTCTTTTCCTGCTGTTTGCTTCATTTTTCCATGTAGAGTTTCAGATTTGGTCCTGAAATAGCTTACGTTGGAGCAACCATTCTGGATGTCTGCAAGAAGATCAGGAATAAGACGTTAGTGGGTGGAAACCAAAAGGGTAAGTCGTGTCGGTGCACCACTCGGCTCGGTCTGCTCTGTTCAGTGACTGGGGTCACAGAGCTACTGCATAATAAACAAAGTGTCTCAGGATTAATCCTGATTTATCAATATCTTTGGTTTTTAGATACCTGCTTTCTAACTGCCCTGTCTAACTGGGAATTTCTTCATGCAGGTGATGTGAGAGGTAGCGTGGAAGGGAAGATAACAATCTTATCACGAAGCAATTTTAACGTGTTTGAGGACGCTGTGAAACTTACTGGAAGAGGGAGACCGATTAAAATACACGTGATTGGGGTAAGGGGAAATTGCCAATGTGTCTTTCACGTCCCAACCTCAAGTCCCCAAGCCTGTTGGCACTTGTAGCAGCGACACCTACGAGTGTCCTGAAATAGGCGTGGCTGATCTGCTGTCGTCTGTAGCACCCAGGTTTAAAACTTAATATTCAAGGAGAAAGCAGCAATCTGTTGTGGCTGGGGAAGGGTTATCTGGAGCAGCTGTTCCTCAGATCTGTGCAGGCGAGGCTCCCTTTTTAGGCTCATCTGTGCCTTTTTTCATCAGGCTCAGATGAGACGGCAGCAGCTCCAGTCTGCTGGATGGGGCTGGGGCAGGGGCAGAGTGATATACGGCTGTAACAAGTCGCTGCAAGTATTTGCATTAGACGGAGCGCTGCTGGCTGCCTTTGGCCGCTGGCAGTGGCACAGCGTTCCTCCCTTAGGGAAATAAAAATCAGCTGTAATTGCAGGCTGAGTGTAAAAGCAATGAAGCACAGTTGGCTGTGCCCTGAGAGAATAAACATTTTTCAAGCTCTCTTGAGAGACGAAGACAATGGTTGAACCTGAAGGTGACCTTTGGGTTTGTAGATGCCACAGAGGGCTGTGCTGTGCTCATTCCTAATTTCCAGTCCTGTGATGGTCTGTTCCCCATCTCAATCCACCCAGGAAAGCCAGGGAAAGTTGGTTCACCAGCATTGTTGGTGAGGGAAATTGGGATTTTCAGCAATGCTGAATGTTAACTCCTTGAAGGAGCAACAGTTCTGAGGTTTGCACTGAATTTTCATCTGCAAAAAGCACCCATGTATCTGAAGAAGGAGAGGTGTGTGTGTGTGTGTGCACATCTGCAGAAATTCGCGTTTTAATAAGGCTCCACATTCCAAAAGCCTCACAGGAATCATTAGTCTTCAAACTCTGAATCATCAATACCTATGATTTAATTTGAGATCTCATTCTGCACCCAGAAACGTAGAAGCACAGTTATTCTAGTGCTGAATGTGTTTGAGGAAGAGCCTCGTCTTTTGAATTTTAGGCTGATATTTTAATTTCTTTTTTGCACTGGGAAACTGCATATTACAAAGGAATGAATGTTTGAACTGCCTACCCAGTACCAAAATCCTCATCTGCCTTTTCAGTTTGGAATAAGTCTAAATTCAGACTGACGCTTCTTTTGATGGAATAAAACAAACTGAATTTGGAAACAAGGGGTGGGGGAAAATACTTTCTGAAAGTAAAACTTGTCAAAGCAAAGCCTTTTGTTTTAGTTTACATTGAAATTGAAACATTTATAGTCAGTTTAGCAAGTTTATCTTCATTGTGGTGGCCCATCGCTTTAGGAAAGAGGATGCAGTCATGCCCGGAGCTGGCTTTCCCGCGAAACAGCATGGAGTCAGTAGGCCAGCAGCATTTATGGCACAACAGACTTTTAAAGTTCGTTTTCATAAAGCATATGCAGCTATTGGAAGCTAAAATGACCAAAACCCCAAACTTTCCTTGTTAGTGAGTGGGAAAACATTATAGAAATATTTTTTTGTCTTTGAAAAGACTTTGAATATAAAATTCTGCCGTAGCTCTGTTATGATGGCAATTAGACAGTGTCCTGTTCTCTTCTTGCTCTCTGTCTGTCCGTCCACAGAGCGGGCTGGATCATTGCTTTTTCAGCGGCCTTTGATTGTACTATAGCCCCGGGGATTTCGGGAAACCAGCTTCCTTCTGCATCTTCAGCACATTTCCCTTTTTCCCTCCTTCTTAACAACAATAACCACTGGGCCCTGCTGGTTTATCTAGAAACTCTAGACAGCACCTTTACACCTGCATATTAAGATAAATTGTTGTTTATTTTAGGGGCTTGCCCGTTTTGGCCTGAGCAGAATTTATGATATTTGGAAACTCAGTCAACCCGCAGATGAACGGAAAAAAGGTGAGTACATCCTCACCCTTCTCTCTGTGTGTGATCCTCCCTACAGCGGCAGACATGTTTTCGTTTTTGCTACGATGATGGAAAGCAACACGCATCTTGGTGTTTTATTTTATATTTCCTCATGCAGTTACCTGTTGAAAACTGGCTTCTCAATGGTAGTGTCATGGGCTGTGCTATTTCAGCCGCTTCAGTGGCTGGTGTTAATACCAGAAATGCCGAAATTGTGGGGTCTGTGTCATGCAGCCCTCCCCAGCTTTCCTCTGCAATGCCTTGTCTTGAGTGCAAGAGCCCAGTAAACTCACAGATTGGGATATTTTCCCTATGTTTTCTGATTTAACTTCATTTTTCATTTGTCTTAGGCTTTTCCTGTTTTGTTTTGGTTTATTTTTAAACCTGTTCCGTGGCATCTTCTATCACATGCTTTCTTTTCACTGGTGGGTATCATTTAGGAAATAAATCATTCATTTCAAATCATCCCCTGCCTTGGCAACAGTAGGCAAGTATTGTTATATATGAAGCCCAGAGACAAACAAAGAACTGCCACGAGTGATTGATTATATGGCTGTTGTTCCTGGTTCTTTGGAAGGTGAGCCACCAGGAAAACTCCTTGCCATCTGGGTAAAAAGAGGGAATAATGCAGGTTGGAAGGGCCCTGGGGCTGTTTCTGCCCTGAGCCCCTGCTCCAGCCGCTCTGAAGTCACGTTAGAGTCTTTTCAGACTGCTCGGAGTCTTTTCCCTTCAATTCCCAAATATCTCTGGGGACAAAGGTCGTGCAGACTTTCGGGGACACACGGTGTAGAAATGAGTGAGTTCAGTGAATGTTTGCCAGCTGCTCTCTCCTGAGCTCTGTAAACTTCCGTACCCTTCATAGTACACCAGCTCTGGATCGCAAAGTGATGCTGTTTTGTGAAACTACCTGCTCTGATGAGAGCATCGAGCTTTGACGGTGTTTTGCCTCAGTAAACAGAAAATCCTGAGCAAAAACCACCCATCACAAAGCAAGGAGTACATCCCTTGCATCCCACAGCAGCGGTCCGTCCGCTGCCCCACACCTGCCTCCCTAATACTTCCTCTGAAATTGGATTAGAATTAAAAAATGCCATTATATGTGTCTGTCAAATAAACTCATGTCATCTGCTACTTTCTTTTCAGCAAACCTTGTTATAAATGACTCCTTTATCAAAAAATGGGAAGAAACTCAGGGCTTCCTCGGTTTAAAGGAATATGCAGACCGCATCGATGACAAAGACCTGGAAATGAGGATTACGATAGTGGAGAAATACAAAGAGCGGATCCCTGAGCTGGTGCAGAAGATTGAGAGCAGCCACGTGTTGCAAGAAGCCATGGCAGGTAAAGCCAAACTGTGTCTTTGATAGAGGATGAAATTCAGGTCTTTTTTCAATCCAGCTTCAGTGCTGAATCCACCTCGTTCTGCAAAAAAGCTACATTTGGATCAAGACGGTCTTTTAGGGAGAAAGGAAGTTGAACAGCAGCTTTTGGGGTACATCTGGGACTCCAGGTGGAGTTCAGTGCCACCAAAGGATTGCTCAATGTGACTTTGCTAGAGGCAAATACGGCTTTGGACACAATATTTCCTGCAGCTGGAAAGCCCTAGGACTTTATCTTGCTTTTTGGGATTCCTGTTGTAGTTGCCCTTGCAACTTGCTGACTAGAATTTGGGGAGGGGGCAAAGCAATCAAGTCAAAAATTCACCAAATAAAGAGCATTCCTGTTCGGGAGTTGGGGCCGGGGCTCGGGCTGCTGACAACCGGGCATTTTCCTTGGCAGGGAAGTTGTCTTCAGCGGTCTAGATTCCCGATAGAGGTGCTTTGCTTCTGATTTATATTTCGGGAGAAGTGAAGCGAATGCAGAATGAAATAATTTCATTTGACTCGGTGCCTTGTGAAATTAAAAATACCATTATTGCTGCGATGACTGATCCTTTTTCCTTCTTGTTCCCCATGTGCACTGGTTACAGATTACCTGATAGGTACTGTCCACCAAGCCAAAGGCCTGGAGTTTGACACGGTGCTAGTTGCAGATGACTTTGTGGAAGTAACATCTCTCAGTGGCAATGAGCAGAGAACTAACTTCAATATCGGTAAGGGAACAGCTGTGTGTGGTATCCATCCTGATCCGAAGTGGGAAAGCAAAGCGTGCTGCCGCCGCTTGTCCTGCAAGCCCGTGCTTCTTGGTGGCGTCAAGTGCCACCGGCTGTCCTAGCGATCATTGATCTTGTCATAGTTTCCTTCACAGCGAGATAGGGGCAGCGGACTATTCCTGCAGTCGAGGTTGTGGCCATCTAGCAACAGAGAAAGACCAACTCCACACTTGGGAAAGACACTGCTTTCCTTAGGTGCCACAGTTCATGCTTTGGAAGAGCTGGTCTCTTCCCAGTGAGCAGAGAGGAACCTGCAGAGAGAATCTAGAGACTGAGAAACTCCTCCAGTGCCAAGTCTGTGCCCGTGAGGTGGGAAAACACATAGCAGTGAGCTGCTTCTCTGGGCATGTAGAGTGCTGCCTTTGCCTGGAAGGGAGAATGTGGAACAAGGCAGGAGTTATCGGTGGAGTCAGAACTGCAGGAGAGTGCTGCACAGCTGTGCCGTGCTGCTCTGCAAGTTCATGCTCTCTCAGAGAAGCACCGAGTGTCCTTCCAGAAGTACTAGCTGAAGCATTAGAAGAATGGCAGAGCTGTTCATTCTTCTTTTCTAAAGCTATTGATGATCTTTCCTCCAACCTAGGCAGGTATCCTGAGGATGAATGGAACCTGCTCTACGTAGCAGTGACGCGCGCGAAGAAGCATTTGCTAATGTCGCAGTCCGTGAAAGACCTTTTAGCATTGGCTGGGGTAAGTGAAATCTTTCCAAGCAAATCCTCAAGCGAGGCAATTTAGGGCCCTGATACCTGCACTTCGTAGCACGCTGCACCAAAGCAAGGCATCGTCACGTGCGATCTGGCTGAGCAGCCCTGCCTGTGAGCTGCAGCAGTTCCTCAGCTGATGTGTGAGCGCTCCAGAGGCAGAGCAGACAGCCGGGGAGGGCAAACTCCCAGACACCCTGCTGTCTCGTTAGGATTTGGAGTCTCGAGGCAGCTCTGCAAGCGATGACATCTCGGGCAGGATGGGCAGCGGCCAATTTAAAAAGGCACCGAGAGGGGCAGCACCCACTACTTGTAAAATCTACTCATCTCTGATTATTATGTTTGGAGGGGGTCTGTGTGGTAGAAAAGCATAAAAGAAGATTGTCGTAAGATTCATGCTGAGCCTGGATTATGCCCTGGCTTGTGCTGGCCTAGACCAGAATAGCTGAGGTCACATTTTTTCCTCAGTTCACACTGCTCTGCACCGTAATTTCGGTAGCAAGACACAAGGTTGCAGCGGATTTTTTCCACAGTCCTTGCATTTGGGTGTTGTCTTCCACAGATCCTGACTTTTATCTCAGTGGGAGTGTGTAGGTTCCCTTTTCTTTGTCTGCAGTGGTTACCAGCTCTTACTTTACTTCCTTCCTTGCGAGCTGCTGCTGGCTTCTGCTTAATTTTTGTTGTCACCAGGGATTTGGGGTTTTTTTTGTTATTTTTTTAAAAAAACATCATGTTGCAAGTCACTTCCCAGGGGGTTAAAAAAAATACGAAACAACCTGTTCCAGTATCTCAGCTCCCTCTGAGTGTTGTTGTTCCTTTTTTTCTTGTTTCTTAGGAGCGTTTCCTTCGGGTGGAGCTGATGAGCGAGGCTGCGAAGAACGGGGCCACCGTCGCTTGTTCTGTGCCACACTGTACGGAAACACTGCGATCCGGCTCCTGGCTGGTGGTGAAGAAGCTCCCTTTGACTTACGTATGTCCCCTCCCTGGGCCTCTGAGATCGCGTTTCTGCATCGGGAGCCTTCACGAGCCGCTCGTCACTTGGGGCGTGGCTGTGCTCTGTGACTGTTCCGAGCTATCGCACCGGGGAGGGACAACCTCAGTGCTAAGCTTCAGTGGAAGTGAGCAGGGAACATCCCATAGCTGGATCTCACGCCCACAGCTCCCCAGCCCTTTGCTTCTGCTCGCGACCCCGGCTCATAACAGGGGGTGACTTCCCGAACGCGTGATTCAGGGTGGTGGTGCAGATCCACTCAAGCCTTCACCTCTCTTCTGAGACTAATTGTGGTCTCAGGCGGGGCTGGTTTTGGGGTTTTGTTGTGTCAGATCTCATTTTTGACCCTTAGAGCCTCTGCCGAGGCCATCAAACATCCATCTGGGGTTGGCAGAGCACCCCTCGCTCTTGCCAGCCACCTGGAAATGACAATCTGACTTTCAGGTCCAGTTTTGGCTTTGGTCCCACCTTCTGGCTTGGGGGTTGATCCTTGCCCAGATGGTGCGGTGAAGGCCAAGTTGCCCTAGCACTGGGATCTGCAAGCACGCGGTAAATCTGGTGGAGCTCCATGTCCACAACAAGAGATAGCAGATGGCTCTGAGCCGTCAGCAGGGGACACGAGCACTGAGACGGGCAAAGCCTCGTCCTTCACCAGCGAAGACCTGCACAGGGACATTTGGGTTGTTGCAGCTATTAAACAAGCTGTCCCGTAAGGGATTTCCTTGCAAGGGAGGTGGCGGGAGATGCTTTGGGTGCATCGTTGCTCTCTTCCCTGGATGTGAGAGGGTTGCCTCCAAGGTTGGAAGCCTTCCTCCAGCCTTTCTCTTCTCTCACATCTCCTCTTTTTCTCCCGCAGAGCAATGGCAGCAGGGATGCAGGCGGCTACCTTTGCCACGCTTGCACGCAGCAGCGCTTTGGCTCTCTGACACCGCTCACCTTTTTCCCAGCGCTTCAGGAACGGCCCGTCCAGCTCTAACAAAGCCCTCCAGCTCCCCAGAGCCCTGGCTGCGCCCCAGAACCATCCTGGGTGCAGGACAAAGCCTGTTGTCACATCCCAGCTCCAAAATCAGATGAATATTGGAGCAGGATTTCAGACCAGCTCTGAGAGGAACTCTCCAGGCTCTCTGCAAGGAGGTGTGAGACCTGTTCTCAAGCCCTGCCTTGCCCTCCAGGAGCTGGTCGGCACGGCCTGCATCGCTGCACAGAAGAATATGCACTGTATAAACTGTATGGGGCTGGACACTTTTTTTATTTTGAGCATTACTCCTCCGTTACCTCTGTCACCAGGAAAACACCTCCAGTGACCAAACTGCCAGGATTTCCTTGCCTATTCCGTCATGTCTCGGTGAAATCTCTCTGATCCACCAGAAGAAGAGGAAACATGGTGCTGAAAAGTATCCAAAGAAACGCTTTATTCCTAGAAAATGGACTTTTTCCTGGAGCCTGTTTTAATGGGGAAAATTCCACTATCAGCTCTCAGAGGAAGTTGTTAATCTCTCCCAGCTGAATTAATTTTCCTTACTGGTTTCCCAGATTGTGTCCCTTCTCCCTGCAGCAAACCATAAGGGAAGAAGAGAGGCAGCGTCTGAAGAACTGCTTTGGTTTGGTTTCAGTCTAACTCAGAGGCAAACTGGAGAGCGTTTTTAATGATGAAATTAAATTTGTTATTAAAAAAAAGAAGCCTTAATGCTTTCCTTTTTCTCTTCGACTTAAGAAGTCACCCTGAGTTGCATTTATTTACCAGCCATCACAGTAGCAATGGTGCAAGCAGCATGGTTATAAATCAGTCTTTAAATCAGACAGCGTCTTCTCCGTTTGAAGACACCGTGGCTCATTGGACCAAAGCCCGTGTCATGCAGAGACCGAAACCGAAACTGATTTCAGAAGAGATCTGCTCTTGGACATAGGCCCAGAGCTGTGAGCCATGCCTGCGGGAGGAAGCTCGTGCATCCTGTTCATTTCCATGGTTCTTCATTGAATGGGAGCTGCTTCGCTGGCTTTCCTTTCGCTTTCGAAGCACCGACTCCAGAAAAGCTTTGCTCACCTAAGCGAGGGCAGAAGTTCACCCAAGACTTGGACGTTGGATGTAACCGCAAAGCTCGGCGCGGACGTTGGACCAGGCGCCTCCAGCGATCCCTTCCAGCCTCACCCGTTTTCCGACCGCCCCGTGGTACGTTGGGGAGAGGCAGTGCCGCTGCAGGAGGGTTTGGTCCGTCACACATCCAAAGCGCCGCTTCCTCCAGGTCCGACGGTCCAGAGCAGTGGCACAAACAGGAGGATAAAGGACAGCAGCGAGGAAAGGACGTGGAAATTAAGTTGTTAGATACCTACTGGTTTTCAGCTGACTGCTGAAAACCCTTTTGCCATCCAGCTGAGCCAAATGAGCAATGGCAGCTGCCACCTTGCCGTCACCCTTTGCCTCTAGAGGATGGCACTGCCGGTGGCCGGCGAGCCCTGGCTGCTGCGGAGATGGACTTCACCCCAGCCCAGCTCCCGTCTGTCCCCGCTGGCCTCCCCACCATCGCAGCTGCCGAGGTGCCCGACCAGACAAAGAAATCAACTGCTCTGTGTGCATTATTTTATATACAATATATATACACATTTATATATAAAACAGCATCAATACAAAGCTGCCTGTTCTGTAGCAAGGGGGAAACGAGTGGATAACAAATGATGGATGAAGGGAAAACATGCAAAGGAAAATATTTCCTAGGTCGTGTAACTGCCTTCAGTCTTTGGTAGTGTCTATAGTGAAATCGCTCCTGCTTGTGGTCCCCTGCGAGCGGCCGGAGCCGGCGGGCACCTGGGGTCGGCGCCGAAAGTGCCTCTGAAGGATCCCTGAGCTGCGTACTAGGGCCGACCCCTGCGACCGCAGCGGGACAGCGCCGGCACCCTTCGCCGCGGTTGCGGGTTCACCAGCAAATGGCTGAAAGAGAGCAGGAAGGGGGTGAGGACGCGGCGGAAGGATGCTCAGCCGGGTCCCTCTCTCTTCGTCTGCCGCGAGCAGCGCTGCTTTCTGGTTTTTGGGGCAATTTTGGGGCAAAGCGGCTCTAGGGAAGGGGCTGGTGTCCAACTGCCCCAACTCGCCTTGCTCCTGGCCAGGGGATGGGTGCTACTTGGTGCAGGGCAGCCCAGCTTCACCCCCAGCAACCAAACTCCATCCCCTGCACCCCAAACTCCCTCCGCTGGGGCAGGCAGCCCCCAGCCCGCTCCCTGCCGACCACCAGCACCCGCAGGGCCACCTCCTCCAAATTTTGGCTCCCGACTCAGGACGCCCACCGCCTCCACGCCACCCCAGGGTGCTCGCGGGGCTCACCCCCTCCCATCCAGCTGCACGATGGGACACCCGCGCACCTTTGGGTGCTGAAGCGGTCTCGTCCACGAGAGTCACTTGTTCGGGCTGGGAAGAGCGGCCGCGTGTCCCTGGGGCGAGGATGCTCCGTGCGGAGAGCGGCTAGGGACCAGGATGCACTCTGCCACGCGCCGCCGCCACTCGGGGAAGCGTCCGGCTTTCCATCTGAGCCCCGAGCATCCTCCGGGCGGGCGGGTGCCCGGCAATGGGTGCTCAGCCCATGGGGAAGACGCCGGGCGGCAACATCTCCTCGTTCTCAGCAGCAGGAGCCACCATGGGGATGGCTGTCGCCGCCACCGCGTAGTCCTGCCCCGCACGCCTGCGGAGGGGAGAGGAGCGTCACTGGCACCCCAAGGCCTTGCCCCAGCTTTCAGGAAAGCGCAGAGGCCGAGGACAACTCATCACTGGGGTGGAAAGACCTTGCGGGGCTCGGCACTTACATTTTCATCCTCCAGCAGCAGCAGGCCACGACGCCGGCGACCACCAGCACCGGGAGCCCTGCGGGAGAGACGCGGCGGCCGATGAGCATCTTCCAACGCGCGGCCGAGGGTGCAGCCCGGCTCAAACAAAACAGCTCCGCAAAGAGCCGACAAACACTTTGTGCATGTTCATGAGGTGCCCTCCCCACCCCAGGAAGAAATTTGGGTGCTGCATCCTTCTCCCCTCGGAGGCATTGCCCTCGACCACAGCATAAACCTCCCACAGCCCCAAAGAGGGCTTTTAAGCTAAAAAATAAAAGAAAATAAGCCCCTGCTTGTCAAAATAAGCTTTTTGCCCGGCTTACCAATGGAAGAGGCCAGGGTCTGGATGGAAACTGGAAAAGAGGAGAGAAATGGAGATTTTTTAGCTGCAAATCCAGGAAAGGGGGGGGACGCTGGGGGGACCCTCACTAAAAAGGGGGTTGGCGAGAAAGGAAAAATGCATTGAAAAAGTAAAAGAGCCTTTGCTGGTTGAAACGCAGCCCCGTTGTTATCTCCCCCGGAGAGGTGGCCTGACCTGCGGCATGGTCCATGGAGGCGGTGGGCAGCGGGGTTGTCCCCAGAGATGTCCCTGGGGCCGTTCCCCCTCCCAGCGTGGATGTCTCCAGTGGTGGGGGCATCTCCGGCGGCGTGGATGTCTCCGGTGATGGCCGGAGCACAGGTGACCAGCCGGCAGCTCCTGGCAGCCCGGGCATTGCTGCTGGAGAGGGGCTGGAGGTTGGGCTGGCGTTGGTGGTTCCTGCTGGGGAAAATGGTGTAAAACCTTTTAATTTTAAAAATTAAAAGGCACGCTCCAGGTAGCACCGTTATTTCAGTGCTCGGCCTCATGCCCGCTTCGGGCAGGTCACGGCGGGGACCATACAGCCCATCCGGTGGCTACAAAATGACGTAATTTCAGGCAATTGAATTAATTCGATCACACAATTGAAATATTTTGCTTCCCACACCACGGTGGTTGTGATTTTGCCGTGACCACGGCCATGGTGGCCCCAAACCAACCCCCGTGGGCTGCGTTTGCCCCTTCCTCACCCCTCTGGGTCGTCCTCTCGGTGCACGGCGCGGTTGGGAGCTCAGGGCTGGGGGTTAGTGGAGGTAGAGCCGGATCCCCTTCGGAAAGACACAACGCGGAAACACCATCAACAGCAGCGCCCACGTCACCCTGCATCCTCCTCCGCCACCCCGGTGATGGAGGTGTCCCCCCTCCCCGGTCCCCATCGTGTCCCGGCTGCCGGGCGAGGGCTTACGGATGCATTGCAGCGTGGTGTGGGTCCAGTCGGGCTCGGTGGAGCCGTTGTGGAGGATGCACTGGATGAGGCTGGAGGTACCGGCTTTGCGCTTGTAGCCCGGGTTGCAGGTGTAGCGCAGGCGGGTGTTGAGCAGCGTGTTGTTGCCCACATCGATGTGCGCGTTGGCCACGTCCTTGGGGCGGTTGCATCGTGCTGGCGCTGGGCGGGGGAGCAAAAAAAAAAGAGAGATAAAGATCACAACAGGGAGATTAGGCACCCTCTGGCCCCGGCTCGCTGTGCTGAACTGCACCCAAGGGGGTCAAATCCTGCCAAGGGGTGGGAACGGGGTATCGGTGCTGCCCCGGGCCTGGGAGAGCCTCATCCAGCCTGCAAAAATACGGCGGTGAGGTGGCTGTGCCTGTGCACGGGGGATGGAGGGGAAAGCTCCGTTTCTCGCACGTTTGTGTTCACTTGTAGCAGCTCCTCCGGTCGACGAAGCCTTTTTGCAGAATTTCGTCCCCCTGCAGTGACCGTCCTGGGCCGACAGCCCCGGCTGCCACCAGCTGCTGCATTTCGGCTGCGCTCGCCACCCCCTTTTTTCTCTGGAGCTGGAGATGAAAAATTCCAAGCGCTGCGTGAGTCCTCCAGCCACTTCCCAGGATTTTTTCTCTGCAGCTCATGGCCCCAGAGGCAGCTGAAATCTGAGCATCACGTGGCCGGGCGGTGATGAGCTATGAGTTACGGCTTTTCTTATCCCCAGAAGGGCTCGTGCTTCCCCTTTGGCCCTGATTTGAGGTTGGTTTCACAAGAGGGTGTTACAATTTCACTTCTTTTTCTGGTGCAATGGAGAAAGTTTCTTGGTTGCCCCGAGACCAAGCCCCTAGACCCCTGCTGCAGCGTGGGAACGGCTCACCCGTGACCCCCGCCGCCAGCTCCTGTCCCGCCATGCAAGCCGTTGCGGAGGGGTGATGCTCCAGCGCCGGGATGGAGCGACGCAGAGCAGGGATAAAGCAATATACAGCCAGGCCGGAGCGGTCCACAGCTGGGATGGAGCAACGCACAGCCGGGATGTGATGCACGGGTGGGATGGAGGGATGCATGGCCGGGATGTGATGTACGGATGGGATGGAGCGATGCATGGCCGGGATGTGATGTACGGATGAGATGGAGCGATGCATGGCCGGGATGTGATGTACGGATGGGATGGAGCGATGCATGGCCGGGATGTGATGTACGGATGGGATGGAGCGATGCATGGCCGGGATGTGATGTACGGATGGGATGGAGCGATGCATGGCCGGGATGTGATGTACGGATGGGATGGAGCGATGCATGGCCGGGATGTGATGTACGGATGGGATGGAGCGATGCACGGCCTGGATGGGATGTACGGATGGGATGGAGCGATGCACGGCCTGGATGGGATGTATGGATGGGATGGAGCGATACATGGCCTGGATGGGATGTACGGATGGGATGGAGCGATGCACGGCCTGGATGGGATGTATGGATGGGATGGAGCAATGCATGGCCTGGATGGGATGTACGGATGGGATGCAGCCACGCACGGCCGGGATGTGATGTACAGATGGGATGGAGCAATGCATGGACGAGATGTCATGCACGGCCAGGATGGAGAGATATATGGTCAGGATGAAGCAACGCACAGACGGGATGTGATGCATGGCCAGGATGCAGCAATGCATGGCGTGGATGGAGTAATGCATGGCCGGGATGGAGCGATGCACAGCCGGGATGTGATGCACAGCAAGGATGAATGGATGCCCGACACGGGTGAAGCAATGCCCAGCTGGGACGAAGCAACGCCCCGTCGGGATGGAGCGATGCCCAGCCGGGATGATGCGCATTTGGTATGGAAGGATGCATGATTGGGCCGGGATCGGGAGTGGGATGGTGATGGCGGGGACGGGAGCACAATAGGGATGGGAATGCGCCGGTGATGGGGACAGGAGCCCGACGGGGACAGGAGTGTGATGGCAGTGGAGGTGGGAGCACAACAGGGATGGGGACAGGAGCACGACGTGCTCCCCCAGGCATCCAAAACACCCTGAGATAAACATCTCCTTAATCTTAAAAATCTCCTGTCCCGATTTGTTACGTATCCCCAGAACGTTCCAGGGGGGGTCTGCTCCATTTTGGTGCTCACGTGGGTCCGTGCCATGTCCCCTGGCATCGGGGGGGGGAGAGCTGCAGCCGCCGTGCCCGGAGGGCATGAGGGATGCGGCAGCGACGCATGTGCTGAGCACGTCGGTTTTCAGCCTCTTCTCAAAGCGGCAGCGAAATTTCTGGGAGCGTTTCGAGGAAACGCCATGGGCTGTTTCGCAACGCCCTTGCATGTCACCAGACCTGAAGCCGTGCTATAACATGAATGAAAAGCCCTTCCAGTGCCAAGACAACCCGCAGCCACGTCTGCGAAGGGAGCGCAGCGCGAAATCCAGCCAGAAGCATCAGAAACATCCAGGAAAAAAAGGGACCTGCATGTCTTGCTTATGCCTTTCAGCTTTTAAACCTGATCTCGACATCCTAATCCCACCGAAGCACTTTTTTCCTGGTTGATTTGACTGTAAAATAATCTCCTCTTCTACAAAATGCCCAAGTCCTTCGATAGCAAGACCCCAGCATTTCTGCTCTCCAGGATCACGACCCCAGCCTCTCACGCCATCGCTGCACAGATTTCAGTTCATTTGATGAAATGAAACACATGCCAAGGGGGAAAAGGGGAGGAAATCTTCAGGGATTCAGGTTTCCAGCGATGCTACAGCCCTGGAGATGCGTGGCCAAGATTTAGGCTTTCTTTTGTACCTCAGGAGTGAATTGAAAATGGTGTAAAACGCAGGTGGATGGGGAAAGCCGTGACCATGATAAAGCTCTTGCTTCCAAGCAAGATCTGCAGTAACTACAAGCCTCTGCCTCTCTAATTTGCTCTTTTATTGAAGCAGATTGATAAAATTCCCTGGATCTGGGCACCGCCAGGGACTTGCACACAGAAAAAAACCAACATCTGTTCTATTTTCCTGTTTAATTCAAGGAAAAGCTCACAAGACTCTCCTGGCATGGCCAAAAGCATCCCTCCGCTGGTCTCCGCTCCCTCTGAGCTTTGCAGGTTGGATCCACCGATGCGTCAGCCCAAGTGCCCAAAGACTCATCACATCGTTAGCCGACCTCCGAAACGAGCCGCGATGCCAGGTACCAGCCTTCTTGGGAAAATACCTCTGGCTGCCTTATTTCCATCCGAATTCCCTGCATCCCGCTGCTATTACATTTCCAGGTTGAAACACGTGCACAATATTCGGGTTTTTTTGTATTTGCATGATTAATTAATGTTTTCGCTTTGCTTTTTAGGCTTTCTTCACCAGCGATCTCAAATGATGCCGGTGAGGGTGAGCTCGTCCCGGCACGTCGGGAAGCAAACCACGCAAGTGCCGGGCACACAGCCGGGATGAGTCCCAGGGATGGAGATGTTGCCGTGTGCTGTCGTCCCACATGTCCCCCTCCGGCTTTTCAGGGCTGCAGGGGGATGCACAACCACAACTAGACACCAGAGAATCCACACTGGCAAAACTTGACTATTTTTCTTAGAAAATTATCAGCCAAAGGACCAGAGCGGCGCTCATTTTCTGCTAACGGTTTAAAAACCATAAGCCAAAAAAAGTGAGAACAGAGAAATTTCAGAAGTCTGTGCCCAAGACCGGAGAATTCACAAGAAACGCCAAAATCAGAGAAATAAATAAAATTTTTTCACGTTTTTAACTGAAAAACATTTACAATCGATCAGCTGGATGGAAAGGGATGGAAAGCAGGAGAGGATGTGATGCTCAGCACAAGCATCACGGGATGCATCAGCACGGCCAGTGCCAGAGAGGCTGCGGCACCTTCCAAATTATCCAGCAGCTGAATTAAAAGCAATAAATATTATTCCTGTTCTCTGACACCCCAGATAACCACATTTTCTGCCCCAAACGACGGTCCTGATTGCAACACCACTGCCAGGAACATTGTCTGCAGGTCCGGGACAGAGCCGTCGGCGGGTATTGCCTTCAGGGAAAGCTATTTTTAGTCTGTTCCTGAGATGCATCTGGCCGCGCCCGCAGCTCTTCTGCCTTATTTTTGCCGCTGGAGTCATTTTACAGCCCTCGCTGCTCCCGCCGGCTGCTTAGAAATAGGAATAAATTCATTTTCTAGGGCATTGCAGCTTCATCGGCAGACGGGAACCTGGAGAAGGGAGAGCACTAAAGCTTTGCAGTCCTTTCCAGCCTTATTTCCTGCGCGTCCACGCAAATCCTTCACAATTCCACATTTTCAGTTAATTAAGTATTTCCTAATTGTCTTGCTGCCACCGCCCGCTGTCAGCATCACCGGCTCCTCCGCCGCCCATGCTGAGCCGTGACTGTGGTTTTTTCCCGAAGTTGCTTTTGGAGAGAGGAGACATGATGTGGCGTTCCCGGTCCGGCAGCAATGCTCGGCCGTGGACAAGTCACCGTCCCATGGAAAACCCACAGACCCCACCCAGGGTGAAATCCTGCGGTGATGCAGCTCCCGTGGATCCATCTCACGGGACATCATCTCACGGGACATCATCTCACGTGACCTAAAAATCACCCCCAGCATCCCTGGACACTGGTGGGGAGGTGGCGTGGGCACCTGGGGAGGGAGGTGGGCACCCAGGGGGGTGCAAGGGGAACGCGGGGGGTGCAGCCTGGGCACGCAGGGGAGCAGCGTGGATGCCCCGGGGGGAGCCTGGGCACCCCGGGGGGGAGAGTGGGCACCCCGGGGGGGAGAGTGGGCACCCCGGGGTGCAGCGTGGGTACGCCACGGGGGTGCACGGGGCACCTAGAGAGAGGTGTGGTCATGCAGGGGCACCCCGGGAAGGGGAGACCGGGCACCCCGAGGGGTAGCGTAGGCACCCCGGGAAGGTGAGCGAGCATCCCGGGGACGGCGCGGGCACCCCGGGGAGGGCGTGGGTATGCCGGGGAGCCCGGGGGAGCCCCGCTTACCGGTGTCGGCGGCGGCCCAGGGCAGCAGGAGGATGACGGTACCGCAGAGAAACGGGAGCAGCGGCCGCGCCATGGGACGGCGGCACCGGGGCCGGGCCGGGCCGGGCCGCGCTGGGGGCCTCAGGGCTCCCGCGGGGGCTCCGCGGCGATGCCCCGCCGCCCGCCGCCGCTGCCGCACATGCCCGGCGTGGCCCGACCTGCCTTCCCCTTTCGCTTTCGCTTTCGTCCCGGGGCGATCGGGAGGGACGCACCGCCCTGCCGGGATGGGGAGCCCGGGGCGGGGATGCAGTGCCCGGGGGGGATTCGGTACCCGAGGGGGTGCAATACCGGGGGGGATGCAATACCTGGGGGGGTGGGGGGGTGCGCAATACCGGGGCGGGAGGAGATGCGTTGCCCGCGGGGGTATGAGATACGTGGGGGGGATGCAATACCTGGAGGGGTTGCAATACCGGGGGAGAGGGGGGAGATACCTGGGGGGGTGCAATACCTGGAGGGGTTGCAATACCGGGGGAGGGGGGGGAGATACCTGGAGGGGGTGCAATACCTGGAGGGGTTGCAATACCGGGGGAGGGGGGGGAGATACCTGGAGGGGGTGCAATACCTGGAGGGGTTGCAATACCGGGGGAGGGGGGGGAGATACCTGGAGGGGGTGCAATACTTGGGGGGGGATGCAATACCGGGGGAAGGGGTTGGATTCGTTGCCCGGGGGGAGGGATGCAATACCTGGGAAATGGAGGGGGAGATACCTGGGGTGGGATGCAATACCTGGGAAATGGGGGGGGAGATACCTGAGGGGGGGGTGCAATACCTGGAGGGGGGATGTAATACCAGAGGAAGGGGGGGTGAGATACTGTCGCGAAGGAGTGGTTTAGAGGTCGCTTAAGGAATCACCATCAAAGGTATTGGCAAAAAGTGATGTTAATAGAGAGCTATAAAAATGTGACTTAACAGAGTTCGACGGCAAGGTCCGCTCTATTACTTACTACATGGATGAAACATATAAAGAAAAATCATGTTATGTCTAAGGGTTTATATCTTAGGGATTATATGTGTTTAGCAGCAGTCTAGGGTTCATTTACAGTTTTAGCAACACTTAATCACCAACTAACAAACTTTAGTAGTACTTAACATTAACTAATTTAATATTTATGAAATAAGTGTTAGTAGAGTCTACTGTAATCACGACTTAATTACAGATTATGCTTACTATTAGTCCACACATATATATATGTACAGAAGGTATACCTGTTAAAAATTCCCCTCGATTTCAGTGAAGAAATACTCACGTCTAGGCATTTCTTTCTCAACAGGCGAAGGGTTGAGCTTCGAGGAGCGAAGGGGTTCAGCCCAGATCCCGTCGTCAGGATATCCCGTCGTCTCCGAATATCGCACTCGAGAGGCTGCGAGCTCCGAGAAGCGTCCCGCTCTGAGGGAGATGCTGGGCGCAGCCCGCTGCGGTCCAGGAGAGCACAAAGGGTCTCACTCAGGGCCACCGTTCATAGGTTCGCAAGATGATTGGCTTCAGTCATCCATAAATTTCCATCCTGGCCACAGTCCCAGGCAGTAATTACTAAAAATTCTCAAGGCTTCCATGTTGTTCCACTGGACGCCTGGGCCAGGCAGCAGGGGTACCTTCCCAGCTCAGCCGTGCAGTTTCTGATACGGTCAAGGAGTGTCAGCCACCAAACTCAGGGCACCAAGGCCGAGGTTTCTCGGGAATTTCTGAGATCAAAAAGGGGGTGGGGTGGGAAATGCACCACCACAGATACCTGGGGGGGATGCAATACCGGGGGGGGGGATGCAATACCGGGGGGTGGGGGGGATTCATTGCCTGAGGTGGGGACAAGATACCTTGGGGGGGATGCAATACCTGGAGGGGGATTGCAATACCAGGGGAATGTAGGGGGGACATACCTGGGGGGGATGCAATACCTGAGGGGGTTGCAATACCAGGGGAATATGAGGGGGGAGATACCTGGGGGGGATGCAATACCAGGGGTGGATGCAATACTGGCAGGGTGAGTTACCCAGGGGGATGCAATACCGGGGGGGATGCAATACCAGGGGCAGGGGCGATTCATTGCCGCAGAGGGGGATGAGATACCTGGGGGAGATGCAATACTTGGGGGGATGCAATACCCCGGGGGTCGGGGGGGCGTGCATTAGCCAGGGGGTGTCCAACACCTGTGGGATGCAATAGCATGGGGGGGGGGCAATACCCAGGGAGGGGATGCAATACCCAGGGGGATACAGTGCCTGGGGGAGGATTTGGTACCCAAGGGAGGGTGCGATAGCCGGTGTGGGGGGAGATGCAATACTCAGAGAGGGGATACAATACCCAGGGGGTGTGACGTACCTGCGAGGGGGGGTGAAATATCTGGAAGCGGGGGGGTGCATTACCCAGGGGGATGCAATACCAGGGGGTGGGGGAGAGGGGATGTGATGCCCAGGGTGGGGGGATGCGATGCCCCTAGAGAAAGCAGTACCTGGGGTGATGCAATACCCGGGAGTTGCTGCAGTACTCGGTTGGGGGGGTGCAATACCTGCGAGGATGTGGTACCCGGGAGATGTGGTACCAGCAGGATGCAGTATCTTGGGGAGGGATGCAATTCCCGGCAGGAGATGATGCAATACTCGGCATGGGGATGCATTGCCCAGGGGGATGCAGTACCCAGGGGAAAAGCAGTGTCCTGGGGGGATGCAATTCCCCCCCTCCAGTGCCTGGGGGGATCTGGCTGGGTGCGATGCCCTGGATGGGGGGATGCAGATATCACATTACTGGAGCTGCAGCTTGCTGGTCCTCAGGCAAACCTCAAAACTGGAACTCAAGCTATGATTCAAGGCCCTGGAAGATCTGCAGAGCTCCTGCAGTTGGACTCCACCCTGCAGCACGGCTGGGACGGCACAGCTCCCACAGGTCCTGCTTACAACAAATCCTCCAAAAACCGCCCTATGGCTCCTTGCTTGTGGCCTCCTGGCTTTTTCTGACCGTTTCCTCTTCTCTTGACTGCAAGTCATTTTGTCTTGGCAATGAGTATCGGAAAATAGCTTCACAATAACTATGAAAGGGAAGGGAAAGGGCTATTTGGAGGATAACATTTCATGGCCAATCAGCAATTCTTTATGAGAAGCGGGTAAATTCTCCCTCTGCCCATCAAGGAGAGAGCATTAACCGCCGTTCACCTCCCCGGATGCAGAAGAAAGTTGCTGATGGTGGTCCAACCAATTGACAAACCACTCGACCCCACCAAGTGTATTTTAGAAAGAGCAATATACGAGACTGCAAACCTTGAGAACAAAGCGTATACGCCTGAGGATCATTACTAGAAACACTCCAGGCCACACAGATGAAAATGCTGCACCAGTTATATACCAGTTAAGTGATAACCCAGATTCCCAGGGCTCGATGTTTAAATTGCTGTTGATTAAGCACACTCTTTGACCTATGTACTCTGGACAGGTTGGGATTTCACATGATGAGCGTTATGAAAAGCAATCAGCAGGTTAGAGTTCACTGATTCTAATCACTAATCTGATCACTAAGCTGATTGCTTATGCAGGAAATAGCTGAGGGTAATAATACTGGCATTTGGTAAAGAAAATACAGTCTGCGAAGACTTTTCCCTTCTTCTCCAAGCATTCCTTCAAAAGCCATAGAAAACCCAACTGTGACATAACTGTTTCTGGGTGGGGATTTTTGCAATCCTTGTGAAAACAAGCTCTGTAGCCACTACTTTTCAAGATAAGCAAAACTATGTGCGATAAGTAAAACTACGTGGAGAACTGCAATGCCTGAGAACAGAACATTTTCAATAGGAAGCCTTTCTACAAAAAATCAGAGCTATTGAATGAGTGTGGCTGCTGATTTCTAGCATTGCCTCACTGAGCCCTGCCTGATCCCTGTCTCCGGATTCCTTTGTGCCCTGTCCCCCAACACACAGGATCAAAGGATCCTTCCCACCTTGTCCCTGTCCCATGCACCAAGACAAGGATGAGACCCTAAAGCATCCTTCACGGCGGGACATGGAACGCATCTTCAAAGGTCTTCGCCATCCTGCGTCCAAGCTAACAATTTAAGAGTTGTCTGTTTTCAATTGCTTCGAACATCTGAGAAACAATTTTTGGGCTGAGCTATCCCCCACCATCTTGCCTTGTATTGCTTTTGGGAAGGTTGGGCAGAAGTGACTGAGGAGTTCTGCTTGTTTCTTCTTGGATGTAGTGTGTGGAAGGGTTGCGTTATTGACTATGACCCTTTAACTGCAGATTTTTGGGTAAGAAAAGCTGGATTCTAGGCCAGAACTAGAGAACAGTCCAGTGTCTTCGAAGAGAGACAAACTGCTTTTTTCAAGATGCTGGCACCAGGGATGAGGAGCTCTCGCCTGCCTGGGCAAAAATGTTCCTTTGGACTCACTTTCCAGCTAAGAGCAACTGAAACGATGCCTTATACAGCAAAATAGTACAAGACACAACAATGCATCTGTTTTTGTTTTTCTTTGGGGATTTAGTCAGGAACAATTTCATTTCTTATCAGCTCTGACATATGTGTTCCTGCACCGAGCACATATAACCCACTCAGGATGTGAGTTCATCATAAAATGTTCTTATCTCACAGGAATAAATGGGAGTATGGTTCATCCCTGCTAATTGCATATGCTAAGTACAAAAGGTTGCTACAAACCATTTGTAAAGCTCAGGTTTGCAAACTGGAATGATTTCCCATCAAGTTAGCATCCCTGCTCCAATTTTATCTTACCTCCTATTAATCAGTCCAGGCAAGAAGCAGTCGCTGCCCCAGACTCTATCCCAAAGTGGTGCTGCCCACTGTGCTTAAAGGCACCTGGAAAAATCAAAATACAGCCCTGAAAAAAAAAGAGATGGAGGTTTTTCCTTATCCAGGAAGAAATTACAGTGCTAACATTTTATCTCATGGGAGCTACAGAAATATTGAGTCTCTCTAATGAAAGGAGCAGCCGGTTTTCTGGTGCTGTGATAATAATTATCCCTGCTGCGAGTACAGTGCAAATGCTCAACGCAGGGGCAGGGCTTTGAGAGGCAAAAGTAAGCGTGACCTGCACCTGCAGGGACTAAATGACGTTGACCCGACACTGCTTCCCACCCAGGAGACTATAAATACAAAAGACCCTATCCTACGGGTGTTACAGATTAATTTTAAAGGCTAAACACGTTGAATAGTAATATTATAATAGTAATAGTAATAGTAATAGTAATAGTAATAGTAATAGTAATAGTAATAATAGCAGTATGAAGATAAAGAAGACAAAGACAATGATGAAGAAGACGAAAACAAGATGACAAAGATGAAGACAAAGAGGAAGAAGACGAACACGAAGAAGATTAAGATGAAGAAGAAGAAGAAGAGGAGGAGAAGAAGAAGAAGAGGAATATCCAGTGCTTCGCATTGTAGGCAAGGCCATTTTCTGGTAAAAGCTAACATACACTGCACTTACACTTGCTATAGCTTTTACACATTGATGCACATTTAAAACTTCATATTTTGCATGCAAGTTGGTAGAATTGGTGGAAACGGGGTGGTTTTGCTGCCCAGAGGAATACCCCAATGAAGGGTATGAGCCCCTGTTGCGTTTGCGGCATCTGACTGGAGAGACGATCCTGCCTTTCCAAAAGCTACTCCTGAGCTTGACGAAAGAAATTGCTCCATGTTGGAGTTTCTGGAAGTGTGACTTCACTGCTGAGGAATCCAGCTGGAGCCAGGCGAGGGGCAGGGTGGGGTGTGCACAGCTCAGGGGCTCACAGGGGATCTCCGCTGGGATTTTTTGGGAAATTCAGCTCCTTTTCCATTTGGAGTGATAGGGGTGGAGGGGGAAGCACTGATGAAACCACAAAAGGGGTTTTCTGCCTTGGGGTTGCTTTGAGTCTTAACTTCTGGGTTTCTTGACTTTTGGGAATTTCAGTTCTCAGTTTGTAAGGTCATTGGTGAGAAACATTGCAGCCTTTTCTCAAAGAGAACTGTAGATTTTTGTCACAAGCCTTTATTTTATGCTATTAAATCAGATCCTAGGAGGCAAGAGATACTTATACTGGAACAAATAACCCCAGTCGCAGCCACTGACGAAACACAAGGCTGTAAAATTTCCAGCTGGAGGCTTGGACACAACCCCTTTTGCCTGCAAGTAACATCCCCAGAGGATGTCTCTTAAAGCAAAATTAATTCTGCTCACATTTTTTTATTCTCTGATAATGAAAAGGAGGGTGAAAGATTTGTATGGCTCTTTCTACTGTCACTTTCTAGGAGCACTTAAATGTCTGTCACATGGGGCTTGTTTCCTTTTTCCTTTCCCCAGGGTAAAAAAAAATGTGCATAATGTCATTTGTCTGCTGCTAGACAGTGTAACAAATTATAGGCAGGCTGTGTCACACTGTGGGGAAAATCCTTTCTGTACATTCATCTTTAAAGCTGATATTTGTAAAATTAAGCTTGCCTCTGTTTGCTATCGAAAGCTGTAAATTATGGTAAGTTGGAAATCTTGACTTTAAAGGCCTTGGGCAGAGCAAATGGTGCTGTATCCCTGGAAAAGCTTGAAAGAAACCACATTTCCCCCCTTGTAATGAATTTAGGGAAATTCCCACTGACCTTTACAAGCAGTTGAAGGAAATAACTTGTTATAGTGGACTAAAAGCTGGGGGAAAAACCATGTTTGTGAGCCGGTTGGTTTTCATTTGCAAATCTTCTCCTGTCTGCAGGTTGTCAAGACTGTGAAAACTTTGGCTTGGCTTAACGTCGAGTTTGGGGGAAAAGCCCAGTGTGGGGAGCACGGCAGCAACGCCCCGCTCTTGCTGGGGGCTGGAGGAAGGCGGCCGCCACTCCTGGGGAAGCACCCACAGCTTGTCCTTGCTGGGAGGATGGTTGCTTTCCTCTCTTCATCCTGAGAAAAATAAATACTTGCGACGAAGTCCTATGCTAATGGACTGGGTGCATTGCCTACCTGAAGGAGTGCCTTTTCCAAAGGCCTCCTGGGGGTTGCAAAGATGCTGAGAAGAAACCAGGTAAGGCTCCAAGCTTGGTTCTCTCTAGATGGTGTTCTCTAAACCATGTTTTTGGAGATATAGTGGTGTGCAAGTAAGGAGGATAGAGTAGACAACGAGCTGACTCGTTACCTCAGATGGTTATTAAAAGTTCTCGTACAATATATTCTTATCCTTTCTCCATCTCATGGTTCAGAAGAGGATTAAGCAGATGCTGCTGCTCCTGAAGGTCATCAGAGGTGTAACCACAACCTCATCAGACTTGCATTCAGCGCATAACAACTTCAATAACGTATATGTATGGCAACAAGGATATAAAGCAGTGGTGAAGTGGGTTTCCAGGATCTAAACCTGAGCAGCCAGGCAGAGTCACGGACTTCTGCATAGATCCGGAGAAGCAAGTATGAGATAAAAAGTTGCCACCAGAGTCAGCAGCAAAAGAAAGCATAAAGCTGGAGGGGTTAAAGCAAGGAATTTCTTCAGAAAGAGCAAACTTGTTCCTGGTTAGACACGTTTCATCCCTGAGATGTGAGATTACATGGAGAGCTAGTTAAGAAAGGGTTTGATAAGAAGACAGACAGACTGTGGAGACCAGGCGCAGGGCTGGGACACACAAGCACAGTGACCAGCCCTGTTTTACACCCAACTGGCCCCTTGTATACCATTTTCTGGCTATTCCTCCTTCTTTCCTCCCTGATCCTCTTCCCCTGCACGCTCCTTCACCGGTTTGCAGTTTCACCAACTCCCCCCATATCCAGGACCTGAGGGTTTGCATCCACATCAGTCACAAAGTCCCGGATCACCTGCAGTATCTTGACAGCCCATCAAATAGCATAATTCACAAGGTTTGTTTATCATCTTTAGCCCCATTATGTTTGCCTGCTGGGTTTCTGTCTCTGTATATCTTGTTTACAGCTTCCCCCTTTTCTTATTAATACCTTTAGTGTTGTCGAGGTACAAAAAACCCCACTTTCTTTGCATAAAGGAAAACGTGCAATTGAGAAGTGTGTCCCTCCCTCAGGAGAAAAGTCTCCTTGTGGCTGCCACTGTGATTTTGGGATGGGCCAAAGGATCCAAGAGCAGGAGAGCTCGAGAGAGGTGGGGAGACAGTGAACACAGCAAGGGAAGGGCTTGCACAGCATCTCAAACACATCTGTGGGGCTTTAACATCTGCATGACAGCTGAGGACAGCTGCCACTAGAGTTAGCCACAGACGATGACATTAAGACCTTCCACACCCCCAATAATGAAGTATTCAGAGTTAGGACCTTGGCTTGAAGTATCAAAGTCACATTAATGAATTAAATTCAGAGATGAAGCTATGAGCTAGTGCAGAGCACTGTGTTTCGGACAAGGAATGACATGCATTTCTGAAAACAGTAGCAGAAAAGAAGAGTAGTCTGGGAAAAGCCCCAGACTGGACTTATTTTTCATGAATCTGTACTTTCTGGAATGTCTTCTTTGAAGCTAAGGGCCACTTACAATGCATGGATAAAAATGAAAATGCTAACATTCATTATAAATAAATACAATTTTTAAAAGAGTAGGCATTTCTTCTGGGTTAATTCCATGCAGATGTGATTATAGTGTAAGTAGGCAAGATGGATTAAAATCTGAGCCGTGGAGTAATCACTCTAGAAAAATGATATTGGAACAGTTTATATGGTAGGAACAAGTCATTTGTCATGGTGAAGAACTCAGTCTTGCAAACTATCCATATTCTTAAATTTTTTGTAGCTTTCAATAAGATGCAAGGACATGGGGTTGTTTTCAAAAGATGAATGCTCATGCACATATATCATGGATGTGATATATATCATATTTTACTAGACACAAAAAATAAACTAAAATATTACATTTTGGAGCACCTCGTCTTTGTTTGTTGATAGCTATAATTTTCAAGTTCTTTTCCTACATTACCTGAACCGAGGGTTAAAACCACATCCTTCCAGCTCAGAGAGTTGCTCTACACCAGTCTTACACACAGATTTCCTCTCTTACCCGCAGGCTCTCATGTGAGGAATTGGTTGCTGAAGAAGTCTGAGTAGGTGCCAATACTCGCCAAACACAGTGCTGTGCCTGTTAATAGCTCAAGAAGTCAATGACTTTGAAAATCTACTAGCAGAGGAGGACACATCTCACCCAGCTTTACACACCAGTAATATAGATAATCCCACTCAACCCCGTTGCCTTCAACTCCCTTCAAGTCTGCAGGAAAAAACTGCACTTTCTGGATATGATTTAGCTGGTTTCCATTAGAGGTCCTGGTCAGGACTAGAAAATATTTGCAAAGATTTCAAAGGATTTCATATGTCTAAACTAGTAGAGCTTTAGCATGCGCAGAAAGACAAGACATAGTTTTGCAAAAAATACCAACTACCTCTCTCGCTTCTTGTGGATAACAGGATATTTTGTAAGGAGACAAAAAGGAAGGGGTATTTAACTATTTGCAGCTACCATTTCAGAGAGACTTGCTTTGAAATATTGCAAGAAGCCCTCTGCGCTGACCTGCCAGCTGCCTGGTATTCTGCTGATGTTGAGATTTAGATCTACAAAGCTTGGGCTGGCCTGCAACTGCCCCTTCGAATACTGTTTTCTTAAGCCATTGGATGTAATTGTTAGGGAAAAGAGTCCTCAATTTCTCTTTCATTATGGGGAGAACTGCAGACGCTAATGGTAAGTATCTACAACCTCCCATCTTGCAGAAGGAAGGTTGCCCATCTCTTCACAAAATTGAGTATTTTACGTTTTAAGAGATACATTTAAGCGTTCAGTGAATTAACATCATTGGCAAAATCTAATAAAAAGGGATTTTGCTGCTGGAGCTACAGTGGCCTCCAGAAAAAAGCCAATATCACCACACTTTGCAAGAGTGGGATTTTAGAACAAGAATCAAGACACACTATGACCCGATATACTTGATGTTTCCCTGTAAACGGGAGAGCATATACATCACGTCATGTGCTCTCGGTTCGTGGAAGATCCTGAATCTGTTTTCTCTCAAATATTAAGACTATAAACACCTAGGTAGACTGCAAGCACTTTCTTCTTTCCCTCCCTCCCATAATATACTATTTATGGGGTAACACCACCTCTTAGCTCCAGCCAGCAGCACATCCCACGATGACAGTATGGAAATAAAGATGTCCTCTACCCACTCTTGTTTCAGAGACCAAGGAGCCCTGTTTGTTGTTCGTGTTTATGCTGCTCAGAAGAGTAAAACAAACAACTTTTCTTGCAACGCTCTGGTCCAAGCAGACATCACTTGAATTTTTGCCTACAGAAGACTATACACAATTACATGAAAACAAGCACGGTATCAGGGTATTTGGGCAAATTAATCATACTTGAATAGTAATTCAAACTTTCAACTGAAAGAATGCAGCTTGTTCTGAATTTGTCTTTGCTGGATCGTAAGGAAAAGCAGAATCAGAAATATTAAGTGTAATCCCTCTGCATTAATTACGGGATTGAAAAACAAGCCTGTTCCCTGTGAAATAACAGACAGTGCTGGTCATCCCATTTTGCAGACAACGTGAACTCAAGGAAACACAGAGAACAGCAATTTTGAATGCTCAGAGATATGGAAAAACTCTCTGAAGATGTTGGAGAGGACTGTGAGAAAGCGTATATTTCACAGAGGTCTCGTGGCACGCCAAACTGAAAGGAGAAAGTAGTAAACCCAGAAGCTCAGAAAGGGAAAGCCACATAACACAACACACTGTTAGACAGCAGAAGTCCTTACAGAAAAAATCTACCCACAAAAGCAGCTGGTCACTTTATCGTATTGCCTGTGGATAGAATTAAAGAGAAACATTTCATCCAAAACAGTAGAACTACTCTAAAGGTTTAAACCACTCTCTAATTTTCCAGAGACCAAAATGAGGGTTGCTCTTGGAACAGATTGTCCACAATGACCTTTTACAGGGCTCATCTTCTTCCTTATGGCCACTACCAGGGACCTGACAGCAGATGGGACACTTTGAGGCTGATCCATCTGACATTTCCTGGGATACCTGCCACCACGATGCAGCTCTGATAGTCCTAGTTGCCCGGCTGATGGCAAACCAGCTACCACTGGGGCTTTCAAACAGATTCATGGTTGTTCTTCCTCCACTCTGCTAATTTGTTCATTGGATTACGAAATTAAGCTCTTTGGTCCTGCTGTGTAAGCGAAGCCAGGGCAGCTGTGGCGCATTAGGCTCGGCTCCTCTGGCTGCCTCCCAGCTGGCTCCTCTTGCCACCACTTCCGTGACACCCTCATAGCGCTGTCCTGGAAAGGACACTTTCTACTGCTCTGCTGGAAAGGACACAAGAAGAATGCGTCTTGGCCTTCCATCTGAAACCTCCTGGAGGGGTCCAGAAACTCCCTTTTTTATTCTGTACCGAGGAGCAGCACTCTAGAAAGCAGGAAGCCACAAACAGCAAGCCTACTGACAACTTAAGTTGCATTTTTAAATCAGTATTTGAGGGGAAAGGGTGTGTTTTATTGTGTAAATCAAGCTCATCAGGAGTGTTTTGCTGTGCCGGAAGGTTTTGATAGTAAACTTAGCTTTACTGGTAATGTAAGTGCTGCCTGCTAGATGGTTTCTAGATAGCCATTCTTGGGAAAAGAGAACTAGCAAAATTGCATTTATTTATTTTTAAGAACAAATCAAGAAAACTCATGTTAAGCAGACAGCCTAGCAGGTGAGTTTGGCAAGTGTCTTACAGCACACAGGGACCACATGAAAAAGGCATCAGGGCGATTGGTAAGACACTTATAAATGGGAAAATAAAGCTGAGGGGGCTGATGGATAATATGCAGCATTACAAAACACAAATGCAGTGGCGATGAGAAATGCATTTTTGATGTAAGAGCATGTAGGAAGACAGTGAAGGTGGTGGAAGGGGACCTTGACTTGAGTACACTGGAAGACAAGGGAGATGGCTTTTCTAGTGGTATTTTCAATGCGTACTCCTGGAAGGCTGTGATGGTACAGCAGTCTAAGCAGAAGAGGGTAAGGGACTAAAACAGAATTTAGCCATGGGGTTGGAAAGAAAAAGAGCAATGTCAGTTATAGAGAGAGGTCAGAAGCAGCAAGATCTGAATGCAGAATGTGGGGTGAGGTTGGGTGGAGACTGAGGCCTTCTCATGACAGATACAATATTGTTTGTTGGTGGTGATGATGAAGGGACAGGGAGAGGATTTGGGAACCAGGATGAGGGAAAGCAAGATGCTGGATGGCATATTTTTGCGTGAAACAATCAGAATATGATTCAAGGAGTAATAGTTGATCATATTAACAACAAATGCTAAATTCCCAGGACATGAGGTCTCTAGGGACAGATTTCTAAAGCACTGAACTGTCTGAAGATGTTTTTTAAGGCCAACACAGAAAATACTACCCAGAATCACTTTGCAGGGTCACCTGTATCCTAACCTTCAATAATTTGTTCTGAGCAGCTCTAATACCCTTTCACAGACAAAGAAACATGCAGTTTCTAAGACCACGGTTTAATGATAAGAAAATCTAGCTTCCAAACTTCTGAACTGAATGAAACCCTACTACAACTATATGTCGCAAAGCACTGACCCAATATAAATTCCGTCTGTTGATTGAAGTTGGTTCAAAAAATGATGATGGATTCCTCATGTATCAGCTGGCCCTATGCCAGATCAAATATTGTTTGCTCTTCCCAGCCAGCAAAGGGAATAAGAGCATAACACTAGTGTTAGCTAAAGAAATACTAGTTTAGACTTAATTCAAATTATGTTTGTGTTGCTGATAATGGAGCAGTGAACGGCTCCAGTGTTACTAATTGCTGAATCACAGCGTAAGGAAAATAAAAAAAATAAAATATTGAGAATATTTTGGCTAGGATTTGAAATACTGTGAATTTATTTTAAATAAAAGCTATTAAATAGGACTATTCCTCAGACTGATTTCTTCTTTTGCTGCAGCTGCATCTAATTCAATTCAAGGTTCTGCACAACACTTACAATCCTTCATTTAGCATGCATACATAAATGCTTGTTTCCCCTGGTCCTGTTACAGATAATTTTTTACTTTCTGTCACGGGGTACTTTGTTACCTGAATTTTTCAGAGCAGGGGGTGCACAGCAGCCTTTAAGCCCTTTGCAGACATCTCAGACCCAGTCAGCAAACAACCTGGGATTTTCTGAGCGAACCTGTCCCAAAACAATTGTCTCAGCTAAATTAGCCTCTGACACGACATTCTTCTTCCCATTGAAAATGAAGCCCAAACAGGATGCCTAACTCTGAGACATCCAGCATTCGGGAAGATTAATTCTTCCCTGCTGCCAAACAGAGTACAATTAGCAGCCATCCACATCTTTTGACCTCTGCCTGCACTTACATACACTTCAAACAGTATCACGTTAGTAATAACACTCGGCCTTTGCTAATTTTAATTAATGTTGTGAGTGGACGTCCTGGCACTGAATGTGCGGATGTCACAGAGACAGGTGAGGAAGGGAATGCTGGCGGCCTCACGACCATGGTAGTGGTGCCTCCGGCACGGCTTACCCGCAGCCGTGATTTTCCCAGAAAGGTAACGCATCCCCGGCTTTCTCAGCTGGATCTTGCCTTGAACTTGTGCCGACCTGGAGAACACCTGCAATGTGGAAGAAAAAGAGCTTAGTGAAACGCCAGCTCCACATTCCTTGTACAAGTCCAATGTTTGAAGATGCTTGCTGTTTAGTGAGGTTTCATAAACTGCTAAACAGCCTAAGGGGTTTAAATCCTTAAAAACCACAGAGTTTTTGAACGCAGCAAACATCTCCCATTTGGCAAAACAAGTGTAAAGCGTAAAGTGTACTGCAGCTCTCGGTGGGAAAGAAGTTTCTAAATCACTCAAGCAGTTATATAAAATGGCGTTTGAGATTCTTAGCCGTACTGTTTACTCCACAGCACTGTCAATCATTTTTCACAATTTACAAATGTAACGTGAGACAGTTCTCTGGACTGGAGAGGTCTAGGACAGACAAAAATACTAAAGACAAAGTATGGGAAAGGAAAAACAGATACTTGAAGTAACTCTGTGACATTCATGACATTTTTTTAGATTGTTTTCTTCTCATGCATTTCACAATTCTAGAGAAAAAGACACTGAATTAATTCATCCATCACTCCAGTCTATTTGTCTTTTTTAATTGGAAAGCAACTATCTTTATCTTAACTTATTATCTGAGAACTCTTCAGGAACAAGTAATAACGTCAGAAGTTGGCCCTGTTCCCATTTGAGCAGTTGAGTAGGACATTCCAGAAATGGCCATTCTGCTCTTTGTGTCCTGCCCAAAATTACTGTCTGTACCATTAAACCTCCTGGCTCAACTTCAGTGGCCCATGAAAGAACCATGGTTAAGTATAAATACTTGCACATTACCATACAAGAGTCTTTATAATGTCCTTGATTGTGAAAAATCCCGTGTAAAGGTAAGGAGACAGCACTATAAGCAGGAGAAGTCGGGAAACTGTGATGAAATTAAGATCTCTTTCAGGACTGCCTTACTAAAATACTAAGAAAAGTCCAACTTTGAAAAGAAAGTTTCTTATAAATGGAATCATGACCTAATGTTGTACCATCTCAGCCTCCTCTATCACCTAAAGTGGCTGCAGAGATCAGTGCTGCTGTATTTAGCAGGATACAGGCTTTGATTTCCATGTTTGCTAATGAATTGCCTTGTTTTCATTTTATCCCAAGTGGCAAGCATGAAAAGATCTCCCTTACGGCATGAGAAAGAGCATGCCAACATTCCCAACCTGGTAAGTGAAGGCAGCACTGTCTCCTCTGCTAGCAAACATCCACACCGGTGGATTAACACACCAGCTCTGCGAAGCTATTACTGCTGTTTCGCTTGGAAGCAGCAGCATCTTAAATGTCACTGTTGATACTAATTTGTCACTTTTTAGGACACAGCACTCAGTGCAGGGGCAATTTGTCCAGTCCCAGGCAGCTACAGGGCTGACACATACCAAGCACTGAACTTTCATTTTACAGATCTTTTATGTGGACGAAAGACTGCCTGTTTCAGGGCATGGTCCTTCCCCAGTGTGACCGAGCGAGGGGTGGGTTATATTTTCACGTTACTCCTTCCCATTAAAGTTACTGTTGCCATCAAGTCTGCAGAAGAAGAAAAATACCACTAAAAACTTAAAAAAATGCCCTGGGATTAGATCCTTCAAACACAAATGGACTGGCAGAGCAGTCCTTGGGGCATTTTTTCTCTGGCTCAGGTGACACCTATACTGATGTCTGGAAGTCCTAGGATCAAACCTCACTGATCTGCCACCCGCGGGAGGTCGTTTCACCAGCATAATGGAGGGTCCAATGCATGCTCCTTCAAGATAAAATATTACTTACTCCAGCAGGCAGGTTGGAGCAGACACAATACCTACGCCCTTATGTGGCATCCTCTGAAGAACTGCGGTCACAGATGAATATAAGCTGGTTCAAACATGATCTAGACAACTCCACAAGAGAGACATTAATACCTATAAACACAAGAGTCGTCCAGCTGTGGAAATCACTAAACCTGGTGACCACTGGAGTGCTGGAGTGAGGGTGATTCTTCTTATATTCTGTGTGCTTCTGCTGGAGACAGGGCTCTCTCCAGGTTATCCCCTCGGCAAAAAGTGGGCCCAGGCAACTCAAGGTTGGTGCAGGAGGGCAGTTCTCCTACTTCTGTAATTGTAAAATGGATATATGGAGCTGGTTCTTCTAATTCAGCCCTCCCAGTTGTCCCAGTACAGGAGAGAGACTTTACACCGTTCAAGAGGGGTGCGTTTCAGAAACATCTCAATAGCTGCAGAAGATGCACGGCTGTTATGGTCAGATATTCACTGTTCAATCAAGGTAAGACAACACTGATCATAACAAACAATCTTTCCATGAGCTGAATTGTAACCACATGGCATTTTACACCAAAAAGCAACCTGGAATGCTAAAATACTCCACAGCTAATCACAAGGAACGAACTTAATTTTTAAGCTATCAAGAAGGTCTGTTGAAGGCTGGAGAGTCACAGCTCTAAGGAAGGCAGTAACGTTCATTGCCCGGGGATGTTGATTTTGAACTTCGGGTCAATGACCGTGTGGTTTTCAGTGCAGCAGACCATGTCAACAATTTAACGGAAATCAAATCATATCCACTGGGCCCACTTCCCACGATCAATGAGCCGATCCTTTAGCCCTGGAGTCAACTAAAGCATGTAGTTAGGAGTGGGAAGAGGACATGGGTTTCAGGGCGTTCCACACTGAAACTGTATTAAACATAACAAGAAATCATAACCACGGACTGTGGGTTAAGTTCTGGCTGGCTGTAGGGTCAAAGTCTGAGAGACTTCAGTGGTGCTGCCAGGACAAGCCATTCTTGCCCCATTTTTGCTGTTTGCCTTCACTTTTGCATCATCGCCTTGGCTGGGAAGCTCAGCTGCCTGTTACCAGCCATATGCAGATAACGTGGAAAAAACACATCCAGGGTAAAAAAATAAAACAACAAAACTCGTCCTGTTACTTAAGGGGTTATGGTCACAACAGAGCCTATGCCTCCATCTCCTGCAGGACTGGCAGCACATCATGCTATCATGTTCTTCCATTTCTTGACTGCAAAATGGAGATAACAAGAGTCTAAACGGACCTGGGCGTCACTGCTCGGAGCAGTGCTGAGCCTGGGGTTTCACTTGTGTCTTCTGGGTCTGCTTGTTTGCATAAAGTCTCTCGGGCAGGGAGAGTGACAAAAGCATGTGACGTGGCCAATGGAAGGGGACAGCATGCCGTGGCTAGCTGGGGCTTGCAAACACATTTCAGGGGGACTGCATGGTCTGGGGGGAGAGAATCAGCCCTGTGAGTGAAGGCCGTATCAGAAGAGCACCAGGGGCTACAGTGAAACACGGGCAGGGTTTGGCAAAAGCTGTCTTCAGTCTCTCATGTCTAAGTGAAGGAGTCATCTAGTGTAACTATGGCCACCTCAGACTTAAGGCTTTCATTTTAAACTAGACTATGGAGGAAGCTTAGAGGTCTGGGAAGAGGCATCCTGTGGCTGTGTCCTCATCTCCAAACGCTCTGTCCGTGTGCAACATCTCCCTCTCTCACCTTCTACTCAATACAGAAGAAATCTGGATGACCAGCTCAGACTAGATGCCTAAGTTTTAGACAGATGAACTTAGGTGAGATGAATTCCAGCCTCAGTGTTGTGGAATTACACAAACACCTTAGTTTTTCTTTAAAACTGAGTTTTGGTCTCTGTGCCAGCAAATAGAAACTACAGAACTCGCACAGCAAATCAGAAAACAACAAAGAACAACTAAAAATGTGTTATTTACTTACACATCTCAGCTGGCTTCACATGACAGCCGGCTGAACATGAGCCAGCAGTGTGCCCAGGTGGCCAAGAAGGCCAACGGCATCCTGGCCTGTATCAGAACTGGTGTGGCCAGCAGGAGCAGGGAGGTGATCGTGCCCCTGTACTGGGCACTGGTGAGGCCGCACCTCGAATCCTGGGTTCAGTTTTGGGTCCCTCACTACAAGAAGGACATGGAGGTGCTGGAGCGTGTCTCCAGAGGAGGGCAACGAAGCTGGTGAAGGGCCTGGAGCACAAATCTGATGGGGAGCGGCTGAGGGAACTGGAGGTGTTTAGTCTGGAGAAGAGGAGGCTGAGGGGAGACCTCATCGTGCTCCACAACTACCTGAAAGGAGGTTGTAGCGAGGTGGGGGTTGGTCTCTTCTCCCAAGTAACAGCGATAGGACGAGAGGAAATGGCCTCAAGTTGCGCCAAGGGAGGTTTAGATTGGACATGAGGAGAAATTTCTTTACTGAAAGAGTGGTCAGGCCTTGGAACAGGCTGCCCAGGGAAGTGGTTGAGTCTCCATCCCTGGAAATATTTAAAAGACGTGTAGATGAGGCGCTTAGGGACATGGTTTAGTGGGCACGGTAGTGTTGGGTTGACGGTTGGACTCGATGATCTTAGAGGTCTTTTCCAACCTTAATGATTCTATGATTCTATGACAGTTTTGGAAAACATACTGGCATGCATTAGGACGGCTGCGTTATTGCCTGCCCTACAGCTTAGCCTCTTCGGCCTCGTTTGCTTCCCTCCTTTAGCAGTTACTCCATTTACTTTTACTTTCCCACAGAAACATCCTGCTCAACCACACTTCCTCATTCCTGATACAAAACCTTTTTATAGTATCTTGAACAACTGCCAGGAGCTTCCCTCTTGTGTTAAGGTTGATGTTTTCAACCTGCCTCAATATATCTAATTTGGTTTCATTACCCATTCTCTTCCAGAGGATTGCTCCCAAGAGTCAGATTCACTTTTCCTTGCTGAAGACACAACAGAAGGAGCTGACAGAGCAAAGGACAAGTTTTCCTGGGGAAATGGCTGGGAAACATTTTATGTTCAGGTGCCGTTGAAACCCTTTCCTTTCCTACATAATCCTTGCCAGAGCACTAACATCAATCTTGAGCTGTAACTTTGATCTGAGACTAAGAAAGGGACCTGGAGCAGGTAGCAAAGCTATGATTTGCCCCTTCTAAATGCAAGGAGAAAAGGAAGCTATTTGAGTGTTTTTCAGTAGCGATTAAGATCCTCAAATAGTTTTGATTGATAAGAAAGAACAATCCTGCACAGATGTTTTAGCCCCTGTATTTCTATGGCTTCTCCTCCCCCCCGTGCTGTCCATTCTCCTGGGCCACCATGCCTGCTATTCCTGGTTTTAAAATGATGCTCAGGTGGGCTGTCATGGGTCACCCCCCGCACAGCACAGGTACTTGAACCCAAGAATAAATCTCCCTCTCTGGAAGCAGCAGGGTAATAGCTGGACTAGGGCACTTAACAGCTGGAGAAGGGCACTTAAGGGGCTCTACTTCACCCTAAATCAACAGTCATGGAGCTAATTCAGCAGTTGGAGTTGCCAGAGACACCAGGAAGTCTGCTTTAGCCCCGGCCCGTTGAGGAACAGGACATGCTGGGCCCAAGGTCATGCAATACCCATTGGCCTTATTCTCCCTGACCCATGAAAAGGGCAACTCATTTTGTTATTAGCATGATTTACTGCTGTTAAGTACTCAGAAGCATAATCAAGGGACATGACAGCTTCTTCCATCTGAATGTAGAAAGTTAACGAGGCTGTCCTCAGGGTATCAGACTGAGCACAAAGAAAAGAAAAGCCTTATTGATGAGATCCTCCTAAAGGAAAGCATCTCTTTGCCTCCCAGTCTGAGGGAAGAGGCGCAGCGAGCAGGCGCTAGGGATGGCCCTTTCCTCTTGGCAGAAGACACAGAAAAAGCCAGCCGCTCAAAACACGCAACAGGTGCTGGGCACTGCCGTATACTGCCAGCAGCATGCTGCCAGGATCAGTCCTTCCAAGGCTTCAGCTGCAGCCACAAGGATTTTGGAGGGAGAGGAAAACATTTGGCTTGCAGATGGTGCTAATCTGAGATGCACCTGAAATTCCCCCCTCCAATTACCTGCACGGCAGCAAGGACCTAGGTTTGCTCACTCCCCTCCAGATTTCAGAGTCTGAAATACTCCGAAAAGTACCTGTGATAATACTCACTAATAAGACCTGCCGAGTGCTCTGTATCTCCATCTCTCACCCCACCAATCTTCCACCTGCAAAGCAACACAGTAAGTGTGAGAAGGGGCAGACTAAAGCCAGGGGAGCCCTCAGCCACTTCACACAGTGGGCACTTCAGGTAGGCAGGAGCCGGTTTTGCAGCTGGCCCCTAAACGTGCCCAAATAACATGCCCAAGACTGCCCTGATGTGAAAATTGGCCATGCCGGGGCCACCTCCCTGAGGAACCACTTGTGCTTCCTTACAGACCCGGTGCCAGCCCAGCCATGAGGTGAAATGGTGACCTTGTCCCCCTCCGTCCTTCTCCAGACCTACCGCGTCATCCCCGTGCCCGGCAGCGACGGCTTGCAGCACGGACGGCGGCTGCTGAGTGGCTCGGCGGCACCCGCCACCCAATAACCCCTCTGGTGCCTCACGGGTCAGCCATTGCTGTGGGGAATGGTGCCGCAATGGGGGATCCATATCATCTCTGGGGTTTTTCACCCTGAAGGAGGCTGTTTGTGCCCCATCTTTCAGAAAGACCTAGTTGAGGTTTTAATAACTTATGACAGCTCCTTTTTAGCTTTATTATTTTTAGAAGGGGCAGGGAGAAGGGAAGCAGTGGTGTCCTCAGGGTGCAGCAGGGAGGTGGTGCCATTGCTGCCGAAATACCTCAGTGGTTGGGCAAAGGCGCCTCACCTCCCCCTTCTGAGGGGAGCTGGTGGCTGAAATGTGCGTTTATTTTTTTGCCAAGGGGCTCAGATGGTTGGTCGGTCGGTCGGTCGGTCGGTCTGTCAGCCCAGGCTAAGCACCCCCTCACAAAATGGCGGCGCGGCTCCTTTAAGACACGCCCTCACCCCGCCTGGCTCAGCCCCGCCCCCTCAGCAGAGGGAGAGTGGGCGTGGCTTGGAGAGACGGAAAGCGCCTAGCGGCCCTGGGAGCTTAGGCAGTTGAGTGACAGCGCCGCGGCCTAATCAGATGGCAGAGTGTGAAGCGGGGAGGCGGGCCTTCCGGCGGGAGCTCCCCGGGCGCTGCAGCTCGAAGTGAGGGGGGCGACCGGCGGCGACATGATTAAGAAGTTTGACAAGAAGGACGAGGAGTCCGGTACGGGGCTGGCGGCGGCGGGGTGGGAGCTTGGGGGCGGGCTCAGGGGCGGGCATAGCGGCACGGCCCTCAGGGGAGCGATCGTTAGGCGCCCAGCGCGCGCGCCGCGGCCTGTAACGGCCGCTGAGGTGAGGGAGGGAGTAACGGCCGCTGAGGTGAGGGGGGGTAACGGCCGCTGAGGAAGGAGGCTCCGCCTGCTTTCCGGTACCCCGGCTTCCCTCGGAGCCTCCCCCGGCCCTTGAGGATGGTCCGCGGGCTGCAGGGCCCGCCCCGGGCCCCTGAGGCCGCGCTCGGAGGGGACCGGTTTCCCTGCAACCCTGCGAGCTGCAGCCGGCGGTCTCTTCCCACCCTTACCGTGGTGAGGAGGAGGGTGCTTGCAGGGCTTGATCCGGGTCTGCGTCTCAGCCTGGTCCCCACACGCAGATCTTGTGGTTTGGACCGTGTTAGGAGCGGCTATGTTCAGGTACCCGGCGGGCGGGAAAAAAACCATCACATTAGGCATAGATGTGGTGAGTCAAGCCATCACCTGCACGTTTTCGCTCCACAAAATCGTCTGGAAATTAAGTTTAGGTTGCCTATAGTAACTGATGCCGTCTTGAATTTTCTGTTGCTGCTGCTCAGAGGTCTTCTGAGCCGCAAGATGTGCCCAGCTGGGTTGAGTTTCATTTCATTCTCAGTTTTCTTCTGCTTGGGATGTGAGAACTGAAGAAGGAATGAACTGAAAGTGAAAAATTACTGCTGGAGGAAAAGGATCAGAAGCAGTAGCGAGGATTTGGAGGGATTTACATGTTTGTAACAGTGGCTCCGAGAGCTGGTTTCACTGTCAGTGTGGATTGGAAGGCTGGTCTCTGTATGCTGCTGACAGAGAAGTGTCATCTCCAAGAAATTAATTACTCTCAACAGCTGGATCTGGGCTGTTAAAAGGCTGAGATGGAGATAGCCTAGTGTTAAGGATTTTGTGATGTGCAGCAGCCAGACTGTTTTTGGAGTTTGCTGAGTAGCCCATTTTAGTGGTGCATTGATCGATATATTTCTATTTCAGGTCCTGATCAGCAGCTCTGTCCTGATGCCTTCGGTGCTTTTTGTGCCTGAAGGAACAAAAATAGGGGGACTAGGAAAAAAAAAAAAGAGTAAATAGTTTTATGTAAAATCATAGAATAGAATCATAGAATCATTAAGGTTGGAAAAGACCTCTAAGATCATCGAGTCCAACCATCAAGGGAGTATTAAGGCAAATTTACTAGTAAACACCTTTGTTCTTTCTCACCTTCCAGCTCTGTTGAAAGTGCCCCCCCCTTTTTTTTTCTGTAACTCTGAATATACAATTTAAGAAAGTGGATTCAAAGCTGTTGATGGAGAACATCAGTTATTCCAAGAGGAATGTCACTGTAGCACTGAGGTGTTTTTGTAAAGTTTAGGGGCTGTTCCTGCATGTTCAGTTCTGTTGTTTCTTGTGAAGAATGCATTTCCTTAACTGAGAGGTCTCTTTTGTTCCTCAGGCAGTGGCTCTAATCCTTTCCAGCATTTGGAGAAGAGTGCTGTGCTTCAGGAGGTATGAATAATCATAGTATAATACTGTTTAACTCTTTTTTGTTTGTTTGTTTTTTCCTTCAGGAAGTGTTAGCAGCTTAAGGAAGTTTTACAGTGCAACTCGTGGGAAATGTGAATGGCTAAATTCATAGTTAATTTAAAATCACAGGGTATGTAAATTAAGTGCACATGAAGTTACTCTATGAGGGGTTTATGTATGGTAATTAGATTACATGTGGCTTCTGCCTTCCATGCGGACATGCAGGATGTCAGCGTGCTCTTTCTGAAAAGGTGATCTGCCCGTTTTCCTGTGCTCGTTCAATGTACTGTGTAACGAGTCTTCCTGCTTCTCTTTGTATACTCCAAGTACAATTGCAAGTGGTGAGGTGAACGTGTGGTTAAACAATGGGGAATTTTGAAGGGTACAAAGAGCTCTAAGTCAGAACTTAATAATTTCATGCTGTGGAAGGAATCGGGTTGTTATTGCTTTTATTTTAAAGTATTTTTGCTAGTCCCAGATGGTAAAGCAAGTTGTTGAGCTTTGTTCAGAGTGCTGCCCATCCAGCAAACTAAACATGTATTAGCTGAGTGACAGGAATATGCTTGCTGGGACACATTTTTAGAATGTAGAAAGTTATAAGCTACTTGGTTGAAAACAAACTGCTTTACTTTTTATGGTGAAAGAGAAATTATTATTGGGTTACACTGTAATACAGTATTTATGCTCTGTTTGTAGGCACGTATCTTTAATGAGACCCCTATAAATCCACGAAGATGCCTGCATATCCTTACCAAGATCCTTTACTTGCTGAACCAGGTAACTGTTATAATTTCTTCCCAGACAGGATGAATATTTCTGAGGCTAATTTCTGATAACTTTCATTGTGAAAGAAGTTTTATACCTCTTCCTGTCAGATTAGGGAGGTAGCTTTTAAGGAGATAAGAAATGGAGTGTTTATGCTGTAGTATTATGTTCTTCCCTCTGACTTTGTGACTAAGGTGAGTGAGATATGTGTCACTGAAGCTTTTAAGACTTTTTCTGAGTGCCAAGTGAGAGCTGCTCGTTGGTCTGTGATCATCGCAGCACTGTGCGATTAAAAAGCCACTTGTGTTTGCCCAGCTAAAGTAGGAATAACTGAGGTGAGGTAAGAACGTAGGCCAGGAAGTGATGAAGTGGAAGGTGTCTTTTTGTTTGGGGAGAAATTGGAAGCGTGATGAGGAAGGAGATTTTCATTAGGTATCCGCATAGATCAGGTTTCCTGCATGTCAGGCAGTATTTAACATACAGTTACAATCAGTTAGGAGGGACCTTTGCTGTTCAGTCTTAATTGGCACGAGTCATCTTTAAGTAAGAAAAGATCTTCTCAAAGAAAAGATTCTTGGTGTGTGGGTAGGTATTATAAGTGGGGGCTAAAAGGTGGAGGCAGATGAATAATGACAGTGTTTTTTCTCTCGCTTCTTGTATGCTATTTTAAGGGTGAACACTTTGGAACCACTGAAGCCACAGAAGCTTTTTTTGCAATGACCAGGTTATTTCAATCTAATGATGTAAGTACCTAGTGTTTACTGCTTGCTGTCTTCCTGGTTTTGTCTGGATTTGCAGTAATTGCAAAACACTGGCATATTGGGATGTGGGAGGAGGGTGAGGCAAGTACTTCAGAGAACAAGCTCTGCCCGCAAAGTACTTGCTGAAGGCAATTCATGGTTTGGAAACAAATGACTGAATAATAACATACAGTTACTTCTGCAGGTTGGTTTTGGTGTGGGGTTTTTTTCTGAGTTGAATCAGTGTTGTGAAGAATAATGACAGAAAGCCTTAATATACAAATCAGTGTAATTTTATGACTCTTTCTTACACTTGCAAATAATTCCCATCTGCTTAACTCAAAATAGAATTTAAAAGTTGCCTGCAGATCAAATACTGCTATTCCCTAGAGCAACTTGCTCTATTCGTGAGTCAGCATGGAGTCAAGGGATGAGAACATCCTAGAAATGCTGGATTAAACTTTGAACTTCGCCCAATGTAAATTCCTCTCTGATCTCTGTTGCAGAGAGTGTAAGAACTCGGAGCAGTATGCTTCATGTGATGGGTCTCATTAATTTTTGTTTAAAATGAACTGGCACTTCAGGTTTTTTAGAGATTTGGCTGGGGAAGGTTGCACGTGTAGCTGTTTAAAGATGGAATGAAAATTTTGGACGTACAGAGTGTTTGAGACCTTTCTCATATCCACATTTTAGAAAGTAGGGTTTTTTAAAATGTAAACATGTCATTTGCTTCCAAAGAATTAAAGTGTCAGTGCTCTTTGCATATTTCTATTTTTCTTTTACAATAACAAATAGATCAGAGGAAGTTGTTTTTAAAGATTTTAACTGATAATTGTGAGGCTTCTGCATACAGATGTAATGTATCGCTTCCTTCATAATTAACATGTGGATTTTTTATTTCAGTCTTACAATTTTACAAGATATATATCTCTTATGCTTCTCCTGGTTTGTTTGATAACAGGGAGTAAGGCTGTTATCCAGTTATCAAACATAATTTTACTTGTGTGCTTATAACTTTGTATAGAAGCAGGGAAGAGGGTGTTCTATTTATAAGTTTATTTAACTTTTAAAATTAAATATTTAAGTTTATTTAACTTTTAAAACTTCTAGGAAGTGTTTATTCATAATTCCCATTGAGTTTAATGGTTTTCTGCACTACACTTTCACAGCAAACCCTTAGAAGAATGTGTTACCTTACTATCAAAGAGATGGCCAATATTTCTGAGGACGTCATCATTGTCACAAGCAGGTAGTAGAACCTACAGAAAACCAGTATGAGAGTTCTGAAACCAGCAGCTGCGTCTTAATATGTTTGTTTTAGCTGCTATGGTTTTATGTAATTACTCTTTATAAAGGATACAGCAAGGGAAAACAAGGTGTTCCATGATACAGAGTATGTGTCACCATATGAAATGTTAACTTCTTCCTACTGTGTTATTAGGCTTTTCTAAAAAAGCAAGAGGCTTGCCTACAGTTTATCGATCGGTTGCTACTTTGTTTTCTTGTTGGGTTTTTTTTTTTAATTGTTGGTGCTTGATGGTTTTGTCAAAACCTAGGCTGTTACTTCTGTTTCGCTTCACTGTCAGAGCAGTTAGGGAAAGGCAGAGCAAAGCTCAGTTCAGTCCGCCAGCTCAACTGTCAATTTTTTTGACTACAGAATAGACATTACAGTTGTTGCAAGACAAAAAATTGGATCTGTGGCATGTGCTAAGCGATTGTTTTATTTTATATCTTTTTAAAACTGTTCAGCAAACTAAACTTTGCTATTATCTAAACCAAAATTTCATGTGGTAGAACGAAGAACACCACCAAGAAGGAGAATGGCTGAGCTAAATAAACCAGGCCTATGGCAAAGAAATGTTACGGACTATGCATTTTTTAACGTTCTGTATTTCCACAGAATCTGATGTTAATAATTTTCAAATAGCTAATTATTAAGAAATTGTTTCTAGCCAATACTAGAGCTTAGCAGTTATGTGGTAACAGCTGGAAGAACAGCTAAATGAGATGAGGTGAATGTCACAAAAGGACCAAGACATGGAGATATTGAGGAAATGTTAACGGGGTGTCTTTGATTATTTTAGTTTGACCAAAGACATGACAGGAAAGGAAGATGTTTACCGAGGGCCGGCCATCAGAGCGCTCTGCAGGATCACTGATGTAAGTACAAATCACATCACTGTTGTGCGGGAGATGATGAGTGTATTTAAAATAGAAAAACTACTCTCTCACAGGGTGTATTCTTATAGTAGTAATGGAACTGCTGCTTTAGGGAGGACTGCTCCGAAGCCCTCTGCAGATGTGAGGAACTCTGTGGAGCTGTAGCACTGTAAAGGTGGAGTTAGAAGGCAGGAGCTTTTATGGTGTGCACGTATTTTTGCCTTATACTGCTTTTATACTCTGCATCCAAAGTATCAACACTTTTCTTTTTCCCTTTCTTAGGGTACGATGTTACAAGCCATTGAGAGATACATGAAGCAAGCCATTGTGGACAAAGTCCCCAGTGTGTCTAGTTCTGCACTGGTGTCTTCCTTAGTAAGTAAAGCAGTGGATTATTGTAAATCTGTGCATTGCGTTGTGTCTGGGAAGGCTAGTCTGCTGCATGCGTAGCTCTGCCTGGCCTTTGTTTCGTTCTTTCTTCATCTCCTTTTCCTTTGAGATGACTCTTCTTCATTTCCTCACTGGAAAAGAAACAAAAAACAGTAGCAATGGAGTTTCCTTTGTCTCAAGCAGACTCTGTCTTCTCAAACTCCTTCCTTAATGTTCTGTTGCTTTAGAGTACCTCAATTGTAATAACTTTAAGTGCAAATTGCTCAGTCATCTCTCTGTGCAGTTAGTGTAGAACATTAATTTCTTTGGGGAGGGGCCTTGTCTGTGTTGAAAAGTCAAGCATGCTGATGACCTTATCAGTTTGGTGAGAGTGAGTAGAAACAACCTGTTCTGTGCCATGGAAGAGCTAACGCTGATGACTCTGAAAGAGCTTATGAGTTCTGTAACAGGAACTAAAAGCAGCCTGCTTTGTGCTCTGCAAAAACCAAATCCATGAAATTGCTGCCCTGATAAGACTGCAAATCAGGATTATTTTTGCTAATATGTAGTAGGAGGGCTGGATGTAGAAGTTCACTCTGTTTTTCTCTCCCTTGTTTAGGAGAAAAGGCTGGAAAAGATCTCGCTAGGTTAATATTTTTATTAAAGAGGAGAATACAAGTGAAAGCATGGTAGTCTGAGTCTGAGATGTAAGAAAAACAATGGTTTATAGGTGCATAGGATAAAGAGACTGGCTGCACTGGTAAATCAAGAAGGCAGAGCAGGAGGTAAGAGGTCCAGCTGATGAGGTGGAGTAGAGCCTGTGTTAGGACCCTGAGGGTGCAAACAAAGCTGTATTAATACTGACAACTGAAGTCTTCCTGCTGGACTAACCGTAGGCAGGTGAATTGTCCTAATATTGTCTTCTGTCCTGTTTGAACATAAACAAAAACTCTCCAAGTTACTTTTCTCTTTATTGAAACAAGTGTATCCATACAATCTATGTATTTGGGAGTTACTCTTTGTTACCTATAGTACGCAAAAAAGCCCTAAATTGTCTCGAAGTCTTTAAACTTAAAAACTGAAAACAAGGCTCATGGTACTTCACTGTGCTTCTAATGTTAGTTTGTCTGCAGTCTCAATTTGTGGCTTCTTCCAGCATATGATGAAGATCAGTTACGATGTAGTCAAACGGTGGATCAACGAAGCTCAAGAAGCAGCTTCTAGTGACAACGTCATGGTGCAGGTATGTTTGAGGGTGGTTGCCCCAGGAAGCTCTAAATACACTACAGGGTTTTAATGGTATTCGGTGAGTTCTTAAGATAACCTTAGAAAAAGTAACTGGTTTTCCTTTTTTTCTTATTCTTTTAAAAACAAGAATTGTGACTTGATTGCTTCAAAAAATCATGAGTTTCTCCATGATCCCAGTGCAAGATTCTTAATTAAGAGTTGGCTCTTTAGTGCAGTCCTCTGCCCTTTCCCTGCTAACCTTCTGATAGCTGGGATGCCACTGACTGTTTCACAGTAGTTGTTGCAGAAGGGCTTTGAATCTGAGTTTTCAAAAAGCTCAAGAAATTATCTCATTACCTCCCAGAACACCAACATCTCTTCTCTCGGCCTTCAGAAAATTTGCCAGTTGCTACAAGACCACAGAGATTAGCCCGAATATCAGTAAGATATCCATATGAGCAAAATCTTTGCACAAATATTCCAGACAGCTGTGGAAACGAAAGTATTCTGTATGTTCAGTCAGTGTTACGGATTAATGATCAGAAACAAATCTGTAAAATCAGCTCTGTTCTTGCCCAGTTAGCAGCTTCCTTAAGCCTTACTGTGAATCAATCTTATGGCAAAAAAACCCAAAACAACTTGAAAAGCAACTAGACATGTTCCTTTGTACTTTCACCATAAATGCCTCAAGGATTTTTGTAAGGTCAGCTGTCATTTAAAGGCCTTGGGATATCTTGGATGTTGAGTGTACTAGAAATGCAAGTGTTATTGTGTAGCATAATTTAGTAAGCTGAAGCCTTTGAAGTTCTGACGTTTAATGGGGAGAAAAGGGAGTAAACTAGCTTCATGGCTCTTGTGATCTTCAGAAGTATGTGTCTTATGGTGGACAGGAAGGGGAAGGAAATACTGCAGATCTTTGCAACTTGTCAGGAAACTTGGATCATTTGAGGCTATTTCTGCTAGGAAACAGCAATTATTAGCCCTCTTTTATGTCTTACAGTCTGGCTTTTCCAACCGCAGCATGTATTCAATACTTGCACATCTCTGTTTCTGATTTCCTAGTACCATGCTTTGGGGCTGCTCTATCACCTTAGAAAAAATGATCGTCTTGCGGTTTCCAAGATGTTGAATAAGTTCACTAAATCTGGGCTGAAATCCCAGTTTGCATACTGCATGCTGATCCGAATTGCAAGCAAACTCTTGAAGGAATCTGAAGAGGGGTGAGTAAGAGGCAGCGTGTGAATTACAAAACTAATTATAGTTTGATGTAAACAGTAGCTAGGAAGTTTGCATTTTTTAAAGTTTGTGGAAATCTACACACAGACAGCGAGAACTGTAGTGTTAAAGATAGAATGCAGGTAGACGCAGAATGCTAGACTGAATTGAGAGGTGGTATGTGTGGCAATTGTGTGGTGGGGTTTGGATTTTTGTTTTGGCATCGTACCACCAAAACTTAGCTGAGAGTAGGATTAAAACTGCAGAATAATCTTTGGAGAGGTTTTGTACTTTGTCTAGTTAGATGCGTTTCAAATGCAATAAGGATCTGACTATGTTGTGGGGATATAGATAAAAGGATCTCTCTTATTCTGATCTCCCACTAGCAGAGGAGGAGTTACCTGAGAAATTCACCTCCTGATGAAATTCTTTTATCAGTGGAAGTTTTTATTAGTGGTATGTGATACGTGATTAATAATAAAGTATGTATTTCTGGAGTGCAGCATTTCTAGCTTGAAGAAGATAATGTAAGGATGAATAGAATAACAGTAAACAGAAAGTTTAGAGCTCAAGTATGAGTTGAGCAATATGGCGGTGTAAGCAACATGAAAGCCAGTGCATTAGCTGTGCTTTCTGTCAGGTACCCAGAAATGTGGTATTAGTGGTTTGTACGTAATTCAGCATCACGCTATGAAACGTCTTCTTGTTTGTAGCCATGAAAGTCCGCTGTTTGACTTCATTGAGAGCTGCCTGCGGAATAAGCATGAAATGGTTATTTACGAAGCTGCTTCTGCAATCATCCATCTCCCAAACTGCACAGCCAGGGAGCTGGCACCTGCTGTTTCAGGTTGGTCATAGAGTCCTTCGTACCACTGATGCAGCTGAAAGAAAGAGTGGTAAAGCATGTCAGAGACAGTACAGCATAACTAAAATACTGGGCTTAAAACCTGAATTTTCTGATTGTCCCCAAGTTAGAGGGCTTTTGGATGAGAAACAGGCTGATCCCTTTTTCCCATTTCATCCAAAGCTTTAGAGAATGGGCACTAGAGGTGGCACAGTGCGATGCTTGCCTTTTTCCAGCTGCAGGAAGTTGGGGTGGGAGGGAAGGTAGAGGAGAACTTGATGGCACAGATGTGCCACAGACGACTACACAAACCACCTATTATTGATATGAAAAACAGGAGGTTATTTTTAACTTCCTTCTGAAGCTAGTGATAAATTAGGAATAGAGCTGCATGAACATTTAGCAGCATGTAGCTGAATGCAGATACGTTAGAACTGTAGAATCATTAAGGTTGGAAAAGACCTCTAAGATCATCGAGTCCAACCGTCAACCCAACACACCATGCCCACTACACCATGTCCCTAAGCGCCTCATCTACACGTCTTTTAAATACTTCCAGGAATGGGGACTCAACCACTTCTCTGGGCAGCCTGTTCCAAGGCCTGACCACTCCTTCAGTAAAGAAATTTTCCCTAATATCCAATCTAAACCTCCCTTGGCGCAACTTGAGGCCATTTCCTCTCGTCCTGTCGCTTGTTACTTGGGAGAAGAGACCAACCCCCACCTCACTACAATCTCCTTTCAGGTAGTTGTAGAGCGCGATGAGGTCTCCCCTCAGCCTTCTCTTCTCCAGACTAAACACCCCCAGTTCCCTCAGCCGCTCCCCATCAGACTTGTGCTCCAGGCCCTTCACCAGCTTCGTTGCCCTTCTCTGGACACTCTCCAGCACCTCAATGTCCTTCTTGTATGTGTATATATATGTGTGTGTGTATATATATAGATTATATAGTGTATATATATAGACTTTCCTCTCTCTTTCTTTGAAAGAGACTATATCTGATTTTCTGCTGTGATCAATTCTGACTAAACTATTTGCATCTCTCAATATCAAAGTGCTGGCACAAGGCAATTTCCCTTTCCTCGTCTGGTGTGGTCATGAGGGCTTTCGCTTTCTGCTCCTCAGGCATTATTGGGCCTAGAGTTGCAGTACTGGGAGCTGTTTTTTGTTAAATACTCTCTACGCTGTAACATTTTATTGTGAGTTACTTCTCTTGATTTTTTTTTTCCAGTGCTGCAGCTCTTCTGTAGTTCTCCCAAACCTGTCTTGAGATATGCAGCGGTACGGACCCTTAATAAAGTGAGTACTTCCAAAACTTCTAAACAAGCATAAATCTCTGAGCATCAGAGGAAACCAGACTTCAGTGCCTAATGGTGTGTTACCTAAAGTAGAGCACCTGCTCTTGTGATTACTGTATTTGGAAATGCTCCGTGTTGGAGAATTGGCTTTTCCATTGGCCAAATCTCCTGGTGTGACAGAAATCTTTTCTGCACTCAAGCTATGTTTGCTCATTTCTGGACCGCAGGGGTATAACAAGCTGTAGTTGGATAGCTTGTGAGCTTTCAGCTGTACGGAAGCAGAGTCCCAGATATTTAATACCGCAAAAAGTGTGAATAGAATGTGTGTGAAGGAAGTAACATTCTGATTTCAAAGCTGCACACCGTAACAGAAGCAGTTTGTGACTGTCAAAGCCATGAGCTATAACTTAGAGTTAGAGGAGTTCATTTGAAACACTGAAACAAAAGAATCTGAGCTTTGATTGCATCCTGCCAGCAGTGATATGATGTAGGTTTAGTTGCAATCCGTGTGGAACAGAGCAGTGCTTGAAAAAAATATGGGCTTTAATCCTTGCCCCATCGAATGCTTTGAATTGTAGGATGTTATTGCTCCTATATCATTTGGAATTTCATTCTTTACAGGTGGCCATGAAACATCCATCTGCAGTCACTGCCTGCAACCTGGACCTGGAAAACCTCATCACTGACTCCAACCGCAGTATCGCTACCCTCGCCATCACCACCCTGCTGAAGACAGGGAGTGAGAGCAGTGTAGACAGGCTCATGAAACAGATCTCTTCCTTCGTGTCAGAAATATCAGATGAGTTTAAGGTGTGGCATTGGAGGCCTCTGCTCTTTCCAGCTGCAGGTTTTTCTCCCATTCTTGTTTTTATGAAGCTTTTCCCTTTTGTTAATCCTTCAGTGACTTAGTCTGATAGAGCAAAGCCAGCCTGAAATTCAGATGATGTAGTCCCCTGTTTTCCAACTTAAATATAATGTGTCATTTCCTCCCACCACTCCAGGAAAAGATAAATGTCATTTGGTGGATTCCTGGCTCCTGTGCAGTATCCTGCAAAACCTTGTACTGTATTCTGGTTGCCTCTTTGGAGAGGAAGAGGGATTTAACTGTTCTGATTGAGTCTGTCTCACTTCAGTCTGATACATAGTTAGGAAATAGTGTGAACTGTAAATTTGTTCATCGTTTGTCAAGTTGAGTCACTAGGAACTCAGATAATAACTTGATTAAGGATGGTTGTTCACTTGTACCTGTCCCTTTTACGCCATGGAGTTGCCTTGAGGAGCATAGCATGTCTCTACAAAGTCATTGTCCACTAGTGTACAGTGGTTTTAAGTTCTTGTTTTTATGAGAAAGGGAAAAAAGTATGAGACAAATTTAAAATTGCAAAGAGTTTTAATGACAAAATGTAACTAGTTAAGTTAGAATTAGGTCAGGATCATCACTGGGCAGAGGAAGCGAGGTGGAACCTTTGAATTAATGTAGTCTGTCCTAAATTACAGTCCCTCTAGCAGAGCCAGGTCTTGCAGCATGCTAGCGCAAGGTTTTGAACACACTTATGCTGAGAGTCCACCACCTGATTTTTATCCTTGAATTTAATCTATCAAGGTGACAGCTTGAGATAGTGAGAAGCCTGTATTTTTCATAGAAAAATAAATGCACGTGACTAACATCCTTCTCTGTTGTTTTGCAGGTAGTGGTAGTACAGGCTATCAGTGCTTTGTGCCAGAAATACCCTCGGAAACACAGCGTCATGATGACCTTCCTCTCCAATATGCTCAGGGATGATGTATGTTTGAAACTTTCTTTGTGCAGTTATTGGCAGGAAGCTCTGATAGATAGTATGAAGGGTCTCTTCTGTCTTATGTCAGTGGGTACACAGCAATGGTGGGGCCTGACTGATTACCAACACCTTGTTTATCTCGTGAGCCAGACCTGTCTGAACTGTGCTTATGAATTAGAGCTGCTACATCAAAAACTGATCTGAAGAACTGTTCAGATGATGTGCCTATATGGGTCAGGGGGGACTGGGAAGACCCCGCTAGGTTATCCAGCACACCTTCTTTTTTCTCTTTATGTACAAATGTTTGTTTTTCTCCATGGAAAGAAGTAATTGAAGCGTGAGGGGAACTGAGCAGTACTGTGGTCTGAGCTCTGCCTGCCGGGTCAGTGTCCTTGATTTTCCTTTCCCAGGGTGGCTTTGAGTACAAGCGAGCCATTGTGGACTGTATAATCAGCATCATTGAGGAGAATCCTGAGAGTAAGGAATCGGGCTTGGCTCACCTCTGCGAGTTCATTGAAGACTGCGAACATACTGTCCTAGCCACAAAGATCCTGCATCTGCTGGGGAAAGAGGGGCCGAGGACTCCATCCCCGTCCAAGTACATCCGCTTCATATTCAACAGGGTGGTGCTGGAGAACGAGGCTGTGAGGGCTGGTAAGTTCAGCTCAAATGCTTGATGGTTTCATATCTGAGCTCTGCTAGAAATCTTGGGGCTGAAACTGGGTTTGGGGGTGGGAGGCAATGGTTACTCCACAGGCACTGTGAAGAGCTAGCTCTTACGTGCATCAGCTGTGAAGGTGATTTTTATCCTGCAGCGTGTTTAAATTCCTCATATCATTCTAGAGTCAGCACTTGGTCCTCCTGCTTTGCAGAACATAAGCAATATATTAGCTTCTAGGCCCTTCTTTGAATGTCTCCCAAAAGTAGAGAGGCAATACATGAGGAGGGATGCTACTACTTCCCTAAGAAGCATAATTGTCTGCTATAGACTATCATCTTTTTATGTGGGAATCTCCCCTCCACAAGGTAAGAATTCCTCCTTGGAAGCATGTTGCAGACTGGTACCTTCTTCCTACGGAGCCTTTACAACACACCCTTGAGAGTGTTCAGCCTTTTTTCACACTTGGGACTTGGCATTGGAGGGATATCAGCATCAGCTTGATCTCCTGCGTGTTAGAAGAGGAAGTACTGCTGGGAGAGAGGAAGCAAAATGAGCTCCTCTCAATATACAGTGCGGTCCAGATTGCATTTGATTTTTGGTGACAGCTCTTTTGGTCACAGTTTCCTAATTGAGCACATGGGAGCTCATGAAGAGCATCCCCCAGAGAGCGTACGCTGTGTAGAAAATTTGTCATTGTAAAAGTATGGATTCTTCTATAACCACCAAGGCTATAAAGCTTGTACTTCCTTACAGAGCTTTCTCTTTTTTCTGTCTGTGGAATTTCTTCAAGCCGATGCTGAGCTGAAATTGGATTAGTTTGGACAGGCAGCTCTAAGTGGTTGCGGAGGGGTTTCAGCTCCTCGCAGAGGCGCTGGATGCAGTCTGGCCCTGGTCACCACTGGACGCATGTCACCCCTGCGTGTGAAGAACCGATTTATCTGGGGGTGTGAGCTACAGCTAATGGCAGAGGGGCCAACAACTGGAATGAGCCATGGAGCTTGAACTAACCTTATCTGTTAGAGAGTTCTCTCAGAACAGTTGCAGGGCTCTTGAGCTGATCTTGTTCTGTTATTCCCTGACACGAAACTATTTCTATTTGAAAATATGGAAATAGTTTAGCCTTTTTGTGTTATGGAAAGATTTACGGTGTGGAAGTGAAAACCTGTGTAAATTGGAACTTGAGGACAACAGAACGCACAGTGCTTTGAATCTGACTGTGAGAACGTGTTTGCGTGTAGCTTGAGCACCTCTGACACCTCTCCCTTTTCTTCTCTAGCCGCTGTAAGTGCGCTAGCAAAGTTTGGTGCCCAGAATGAGAATCTTCTTCCAAGCATCTTGGTGCTTTTGCAGAGGTGAGTGGGTATGGCTGTGCTGTGCATGTGCGGAGCTTGTCGGTGACACTGGTGGTCTGGCTCCACAGAAGAAGCAAGGTCAGACCAGATCAGAACTTGCACTGGGGTTGTCACAACATACCAGTAGAGGAGTCGGGAGAGGGCTGTCTTCTACCGTTCCCTCCTGGCTGGAGGGAGCATAGCACTGCTGGAGATAAGCAAATGAAAGATGTGATCGGTCATGAAAACATCTGATAGTAATGTGGTCTGAGAATGTTCCTCAGTGGGTAATAAACCTACAGTGGCTTAGTACAGTTCTTGCATCCCTTGAAGCAAGAAAATATATTTCCATGTTACTCATAAATAACTTTTGTGTACACTTGAGTAGTGATCTCAGGTGTTCCCATTTCACAGGTTTGTGTCTCTTGTTAAGACCATTCAGCCTCCTTAAATTGTCTGTACCATAAATGTCATGTTCTTCATTTGTATAGCACTATAGTGTAAACCTACGCCATACCTGACTTCTGTGGTGAGAGGGATAATTCAAATTATGAAGTGCTTCAGGCAGAAGGCAACCTCAGTGGAGGTGCAAGTGGAGGTACAACTGCGAGAAGTGACTTGAGCAATGTGGGGAGGGAGGGCAGTTGCCAGGAGGGAGAGAGAAGCTCTCTTTATAAACCACCCGCTATAATTGAAAAACTAGGTGAATACTTGAGCACACAGCCATTTTTTCAGTCTGAAATAGAAAGCAGCTTTAACACATTTATTTTTGGAATCTGTTTTTTCTGCTTTTGTTCTATTGTGAAAGAATGCTGTTAAAAAAAAAAAGTGCAACCACATGGTGCCCATCAGAATTATTAGCCATAAAATGCAGGTGTGTATTTTATAATCTAGCTAGTGTGCATGGTGTTAACAATTCATATACACATCTCCTTTAATCTTAGTTTTCTGATGTGACACTTGCATATAAACTTCAAGTTAAACTTCAACTACTGTGTTGTATGAATACTTTGTTTACATAATTTGAAAATCTATTGAGGGAGCTCAGACTATCGTTGCAGTATCAAGTCCAATCTTGTCAGTGCCATTTTTAGCTCAGCTCTCATGATGTCCTGACTCTCATGAGCTGCCTGACAGCTGTCCTCTTGTTCCCCAAAACAGGTGCATGATGGACAGTGATGACGAAGTTCGGGACAGAGCAACATTCTACTTGAATGTACTGCAACAGAGACAGATAGCACTGAATGCTGCCTATATTTTTAACGGTCAGTGATAGAAAGGAAAGAAGTCTGAGCTGATATTTCACATTCTGTATTATGGGTGGGCTTTGTTGCTGTAAGAATAATTTTCTGTAATATGACTTGGGTCAGAGTAACTAGAAAGGACAGAACCGTTGTTTTTTCTGTCCGTAGCGCTTTCCGGTGAAGTACTTGTGCTGACTGAGAATGTCAGATTTAGCAAAATATGGGAGGGATTGTCTAGGAAATGGAGCAGGAGTAGGGGGTTGGGCTTTTTTCATCATTGCCTCTACCTTCACTTGGAACAATTTTCTTAACCTTTGCTCCATCTTCTCCATTACAAAATGAAGATGACACATCTTGTTGCCAGGACTGGTTATAAAAATGTTTTATGGTCTGTAGTTGAAAGTTCATGCAAGGAGAGTATTTAACATATTTAAGACTATTGCAAGAGGACTTTTCTTGAGTGAACTGTTTAGACTCCAGTACCCTCTGGAATGGCAACTTTCTGCATCACCGTCAGAGCAGTTTTTTTAATTCTATCCAGTATCCTGAAGTATTTAGTATGTGTGTTTGTATTTACTGAGAAATGAAAGTGCTTTTACCAGCTTTTTATTAGCCAAAGTCCAAACCGTGTCTATCTAGTTGTAAACTCTAGATGCCTCACAAGTTTTTCTCTGCAGCCTGAACCAATGGGCAGGCTGCAGAGAAGAGCTCTTTAAATAATCTTCCTTGTTTGTATCTCAAGAGGGAGGTAACTGACACACAGGTAAGTTTTTCAGACTCTGGCATCTTACTGCTTTTGGTGCAGTGGGAAATCCAAAATTTGCACTGTTCATTTGTGAACCCTGTATCGTGGTGCCTGTAGGCCTCTGACAGTTCCTGCTATTAAAACTGAATTTTTCTGCCTGTGCTTCTACTTTGCAGGGTTGACCGTCTCTGTTCCTGGGATGGAGAAAGCCCTGCACCAATACACACTGGAGCCTTCTGACAAACCTTTTGATATGAAAACAGTTCCACTGGCTACTGCACCAATCTTTGAACAGAAAGCAGGTAACACTCGGGCTTCATTTAAATAGGCTGTAGGCAAGGCTATAAACATGCAGGTTGCTGTTATGATACTTGACATCTGTAAACTGGCTGCTGTCCTAGTAGGGTCAGGCCAAGACCGGAGGTGGCTCAGCTGAATGCCGTACAGGTTACAGTGTCACTGGCTTTGCACTACTCTTCCGTAGTAATGTGGGTTGGCAAGAATGCCGTTATTCGTTCTACTAATCTTGTCATCAGAGAGGCGTTTGTAAATCATCAGAATTTATTAGTTCATAGATGTTTGAAAAAGTACATTCCAGAAGCGCTTAGTCACTTCACTGGCTTTCTTCCATGTTCTTGCACAATTCTTGCATTTTGACTTTGCGCAACCTTTTAAGAAAAGGTTTGGTTTTGGGGTTTTTTTTCCCCTTCTCCTTCTTCTTCCAGCTTTTTTGCTGGCTATTCTGGACTAGAGTGTGGTTTCTTCATCCTTACTCAAAAATCTCTCCTCTCCTTACAATCCAACATTGCCTAGCAGAAAAGATATTTCAGTGTGTGAGGAAGGAATTTCTAGTGGGGAGATAACGGCATGTAAAACTCCTGCATGGTGTAGTTGACGGCACAATGTCCTTGCTTTTTTATTCACAGAGATTGCCCTAGTGACTAGCAAGCCTGAGAAAGTTGCACCTTCACGTCAGGATATATTCCAAGGTATGAGAGAAGATCAGTGGGTCTCTAGTGCTTGAAGTGTTGGGAGGATTGCCACAGGTCAGACGGGAGCAATGAACGAGCCTGTCACTAAGCGTCTGTCATCTTCTTTTCCTTCCTGTGCAGAACAACTGGCAGCCATTCCAGAGTTTAAGAGCTTGGGTCCATTATTCAAGTCTTCGGAACCAGTGCAACTCACAGAAGCAGAAACGGAGTATTTTGTTCGTTGTATTAAACACATGTTCACAAATCACATCGTTTTCCAGGTAAGAGAAGTTACATGCTTTTGCCGCAGTGCGATAAGAGTTGACCCTTAATGATGCCTGGGTGTAGCATAAACAGTGTTGTTGCTGCGCCCTGGAGAGGACAGCTTCTCTCAAGGGAGTGGCAAGGTAGAGTTAAGAGGGTGTGTGCTGCTTGCCTCAACAGTCAAAAAAGGATGGGGTTATGATCCCACCTGTTAAAGAATTCTAGTAAAATTGGAGAGAAAAGCTGTTTAGTGAGAACGGCAGGCTTGAGCAAAGATGCGAGATTGTATGCTGTGGAGTATTGTAGTTGATTTGGGGAAAAACTCTTGATTAGAAATGTTTCTTCTGTGTTCAAGTCCTTCTCAATTTATTCTGCAGTTTGATTGCACAAACACGTTAAATGATCAGCTGTTAGAGAGAGTCACTGTGCAGATGGAGCCGTCGGACGCTTACGACGTGATCTGTTGCATTCCAGCGCCCAGCCTGGCTTACAACCAGCCGGGCATGTGTTACACCCTTGTCCAGATTCCCCAGGACGACCCCACTGCAGGTACCCATTGGGAGGGAGTAGTTCTGCACGATAAATCCCTCAAATGAAGTTTTTAAATTTTTATTTAATAAAATGTTTGGGGTGTGGGATTTGGCAAGTGCATTCTAGTACTGTTTCTTTCTCATGTGTCACACGTGTTGGTTTTTATGTAGAACCTGTGTTTGTGCAAAATAGTATACCCACTTTTTAGCTAATCAGTGGTATTAGATGATTAAAAGTGGGATGTTTAAGAGGATTGGAGAGCATGCAAGTAATATAGGAAAATGAATTTATTATCTTGAGTCAATGAAAGGAGCACCTTTGAAAATATGGATGTTTGGTAGTAGTCAGGAACAGAATTGGTAAAAGTAAAATACAAGTAGGAAAAAAAAAAGATTGGTAGTTTGGGCCTCTACATATCTGGCTAATGCAATTTTTCCTCTCTTTAGAGAATTAGAAACGACTGAAATTTAGGAATGAGCGATTTTCTTGGGCATAAAACTTCCCTTTCTTGCATTTATTATTCACACTTAAAAGAACTCCATTGGATTTGCAATTGGTTTAACATGACTCAGCTCGTCAGTGGGGTGGATTTCTTGGTTATTGCTTTAATACCAGAGAAGATCAGAATGAGTCTGAATTTCTTGAACTGTGGGTTTGGATCATAATCCACTTGTCAGAAACCCTTGCAGAGGTTCTCCTGGTAGCTAATGCTGGCTGGGTCGCACTGCAGCACTCTGCAGTGGCCCTGGCATACTCCTCCCCTGAGATCCTCTTTTGGCCTTCATCTTAGAGTCTGGGGGGAAGTTTTATGTGAAGTTGAAAAATGCTTTGACTACGACCACGTCGCATCTTCTGGGGCAAAGCTGATGTACATTCTTTCCGCTCCCTTTTTGGGAAGCGAGGGCTCAAGCAGAAGAAACTGCAGCACTAATCTGTATGGGCTTTTCTTCTCCTCCCCAGTTGCTTGTACTTTCAGTTGCACAATGAAGTTCACTGTTCGAGACTGTGACCCAAACACAGGTGTGCCAGAAGAAGATGGCTATGATGATGAATATGTGGTAAGTTCAGGGCTGGTTTTTTTTTTTCCTTGTCACTAATTCTAAATACACATGGCCATTGGGTTGATGGTTTCCTTTCAGATTGAAGCCAGTAGGAGAGAACGGCAGGCCTGCCTGAAACACCATTTCCAAAATATGGCAGCTTGTAACTTTAGATCTTTCCTCAAAACCTTGCTTCTGCCAATAGTTAAGCTTTAGCGCCCTATGGAGATAGGATTTGTGGGGCAGGGACAGATAGGAAGAAAGAAATAACTTTCATTGTCTCTTTTTCAGAACTGTGGTCCAGTCTTTCTCTCCACCCCAAGCATTTGCACTTCTGTTTATTGCGTTCGTGTTATCAATCACTGAAATACAAGTCAGATCTCAGGAAAGTGCCTGCCTCTTGGGCTTGGAGGAAATAAAGACTCCTTCTGGATTCTGAGAAAGTCTCTGTCCTCAGATGCCCAGTAAGGGCTAGAATGGGCTTTGACTTACAAAGCCGTTGCCCCGTTTTTTGCTCTCCTTTGGTCTCACTGATGTTTTTGTGCAAGTGTTTTTAAGCTTTACAGATGACCACCATAAATACTATTTTTCCTCTTTGCTTTTTAGATGCTATTATTATGTGCTTCTCCTGAAATTAAAACCAGGCATGCCAGAGTTGTCGTGGCAAAATGCTGCTGTCTCTCTTTGTCTTTCTTTCCCTTTCGAAGATTAGGATCATTTCTGTAACGGGCTGCTGAAAATCTCCCTTGCTTTTCTGTCAGTTGGAAGATTTGGAGGTGACCGTGTCTGATCATATTCAGAAGGTTTTAAAGCCTAACTTCGCAGCTGCCTGGGAAGAAGTGGGAGATGACTTTGAGAAAGAAGAAACCTTTGCACTTAGTTCGATTAAAACTCTTGACGGTGAGATGATCTCTCCTCATTTATTGGTGACCCACATAGTAATCCTGGTAAATCTGCCATGCTGGAGATATATTTAGCGTGGTAGGAGGAGAATTTGGTGCCTTCCAACGTGACATGATGTCCCAGCAACAAGGCTTTGTGTTGCAATGTTGGGATTATAGTGAGTGGAAGCTTGGCAGTGCTTTCTTGCTTGAGGCTGGTTGAAGGGAGCTGTGCGTTCCTAGGCTGTTAAGACAGCAGAAGGGACGTGGCAAGGTAGGGGTGTTGGTGGGGCTGCAACCGAGATAATGAATGGAAATGGTTAAGCCACATGGGTGCTCAGAGAATGTTCTTCAATTGCAAGCTAGTTCTCACAGAAAGCTTGGCACCACCCTGGAGGTAATTTTCTTATTCATTCTCTGAATGCAGAAGCTGTCAATAACATCGTCAAGTTCTTGGGCCTGCAGCCCTGTGAGAGATCAGATAAAGTGCCAGAGAACAAAAATTCTCACACGCTCTACTTAGCTGGTAAGTATTCATGCTATTGAACTCGATGTTTCCATGTCCCCACACAGATTTTGGGGGTTTTGTTTTGTTTTACTAAATGAAGGGAAATGGATGAGGAGATTCTGCTCTCGTTTCAAGTTTTCTCTGTAAAAAGCTGAAGTGAACCGGTGAGTCGAATGCAGCTGGTGCTAATTTGGAGCCTGCTGTTGAGGGTGTACTTAGGCTAGGCTCTGTGTCTCTCGGAGTGGAGGTATTCTACTTTGGGAACAGTGGTGAATCTTTTGAATTAACTTCCAGAGCAGACACCTAACTAACTTCCTTGCCTGAGGTTATCTCCGAAGGGGGCTCCTAGGACCACCTTGTTTTCAAGTTCCTGTCACTAAAGACACATCCTGAATTGGCCTGCAGTACCCTCGACTTCTTGTATGCCTTGGCCACAGTCACCAAACAGTTTTGGGCAATCCCTGGAAGTTGAAGTGCTCTAAAAAACTTTATTGCAGTTATTAAAGCAAAACTGCAATGAACATGACAGAAGGGATGCACCTCAATTTATTTCAGAGGCAGAATTGGTAACTCCAGGTCTGTCTGCATAGTGATGTTGAAGTGGGACTGGAGATGGCTCGTCCTGCAGTCTGAATTGCCTCCAGGAGCGCCACTTCCAAGCCCTCTAATAGAAGCATAGGAGGACTATTCCTCCCTTAAAGGCAGGGGCACTGAGCCAATGGACTGTGCCTTCATGACAGAATTACAATATGTGTTGCCTTCTCAAACTGGAAATGAGCTTCAGCTACCCACTTTCTGGTTTCTACCTATTTAAATCAGCCTAGTCTTCCAGCAGCGCTTGCTGACTCTGTTTTATTAGGACAGGATCTGTTATCTTCAGTCTTGGCCTCAAGAGCTTAGGGGATTTGGGGGTTTTGGTATTTTTTTGTCATTTCCCCCCTCTCTGCAACTGGCTGTAGACTGAATCTGTCTTGCACTCACCAGGTTGTTGGCTGGTTGTTGGGTTAGGACTAGATCACGGAGCCTCTCTTACATTAATCTCTCAAATGTTGCTTTGTCCCCAGGTGTATACAGAGGTGGCTGCGATGTGCTGGTAAGGTCCAGGCTTGCGCTAGGAGATGGTGTGACCATGCAGGTGACGGTTAGGAGCAAGGAAGAAACACCCGCAGATGTCATCCTGGCTTCTGTAGGCTGAGTGTTACAGCGCATCGACTGTGGTGGAAGCCTCCTTTGCAAGCACCGGTTGGGTATTTACTGGACATCGAGCAGCCTGTCTGTCCTCCTGCATGTAGTTTTTATTCCTTGATTTGGTAAATATTTTGTATGATGTTACAGTAGTGGCTGGCTGGTACTGAGCCTTTCCCGTGTCCCTTCCCTCGTTGTCACTTACACATTCCCGTCTAACTTATTACATCTCTGGCCACTTGCAGTAGAGCAGGGAAGATTAAAAGATGCAGGTGGTAAGAAAATGGAATCAGACTTTTGTCAAAACTGATTTTTATTAACAGAAAATAAACACTGGTCCAAGTGGTGGAATTCATATGAATTGCTGTTAATAAAATAGAAATTTCTTGTTCTAATTCTGTCTGCTTCAGTACAGAAAAAGTAGCCCATAATGGCTGTTTACTCAGCAGAAGCCCCTTATTCCTAAAGGGATGCTATTAAATTTCAAACATAAGCAGTTAAAAACCACCCAAAACCTGCAGAGTCTGCCAGCCTGCAAATTTACAATATCTTGATGATTGTCTCCTCTGTTCCACACAGAAAAATCAATGTACAGAGAGAGAGATTAAACTTCACCTATCAAGGCATATTCAATTCTCTGAGCTTTATGTCAGATAATACCAAACAACAGTGCAGCGTTTTCCTGGGCTCAAAGATGTGAAACATCCTGTATCAAAAGTTAGGAAGAGAGGGGGAAGGAGGGATCTTGCGGTGACTTCCTTGTGACGAAAGTTCTGCATCTCTCTGCTGATGAATTTTAGTGTTTCTTTAGTTACCGAGTCAGGGTGAGGAAGGAAGGAATACTATTTTAATGCTAATTTAAACAGCTGTCCCAGATCCCTGTGGCTGGAATAGCTATTGCTCAGAACACCTTGGCTTTTGCTTGTGCCAGTATTGCATATTCAGCTTGCTCTAGTGAAACAGGTACGAGCCTGCCCTGGTAGAACTGCGTGCTACAGCCCAGCTTCGGGGAAGCTCCTGAGATAGTCCCAGGCGTGTAGTGCCAGTGAGTGGCTCTGCTTGTTGGACTGAAAGTCAGAGAAACAAGGGATGTGGTAAAAACTTGATGTTTAGAGCTTGCCTTTGGGTAACTGGCCATTAAAAAGAGATTGCTGAAGACATAATTACAGTGCTGAAATGCCCCTTCATGGGTGCAGAGCATCATTGCCTGTACTGTGGGGGATTACAGATCCAACTCTCCTGCTGTATTTAGTGTAGGCAAACTCAGTTTCAAATTCTTCAGTCCTGACAAGCTGGCCAAGTAGTATAACACTTAGCAGAGGCGTATCATTTAAACTGCGTGCACACAAGTCAAAAAATAGACCAACATCCATCTTGGGAATATGTGCATCGACCCTCGGCTGCTAGTGGTCCTGTCTACCTGTGGCACGCAGCATAGCCTAGCCGTGAAGGCAAGTCAGGACTCTTGGACTGACTCTACATGCTCTGCCTCCCCGCAGGTGCCCCTCTTCTCCCTTGAGCCCTCCTGGCCCTAAATACAGAGATAGGCCAGTCAAGAAGCAAGGTGAGCGCAGGGCTGGAAGAGCCGTCAGCATCCTGTAACTCTTAGGCTGACAGTTTTGTCCACGCCTCCCTGCAGGCTAATCTTTTCTGGTACTTAAAGGATTTAACTGCATAAATGCAGCAGTTTGGCAGCCAAAGATTAGGGTGTTAGTGCAAAGTCTTGGATCTGGAGATAAAATCAAGGTTTCTTCCTGCCCTCAAAGCCTGACAAACAGAGAGCGAGAACTGAGCTGCAGCAGCTCAGAAGGAGTTGATGAAGTTCAGATACGCATTCAGGAAGCCTGTCGGATCCTCCAGCTGTGGATAGTGGCTAATGTGGTCATCCAGCACAGACACCGTGGACATGGGAAGCACCTTCCTGTTGGAAGAATGCAGCAAGGCTTAAGCACAGGAACTGCAGATGCTACCGGGGAGGAGGACAGTACTCTCTTGCGCAGTTGGGATTCTGCCCATAACGTGGTTTTGGGACAAAAAAGCCTGTAGCAGCTACAGTTGACCACTCTTCCAAGTGCTGGGTTTACTTCAGTTTAGTTTGGAGGAGAAGACTACCTCGGTCAATAAATCTTGCCTCTGTCTGATGTGGTTTTAAAATGCATGATTGATTTGACTGAGAATTGTGACTCTGATGCCTCAAATGGGGAAGCAATTTCCAAACTGCAGAAGGCTCTGACTGAATCACCTGGCTGTGCAGGTTACAGGTGGGAATTAAAAACAGCCTCCATGAAAAGGGAATTGAAGGAAAAGTCTGACACAAATTCTCCCTCGAAATGAAACCCCAGTTGCGTATTCCCACTTTGTGGCGGGTGTTGTCTTACTTGTAAAGCTGAAGAAACTCTGGGTGCGGATTCACAGGGTCCAGGGGCCCATAGATTAGATGCACTGCAAGAGAGAAGCACAGACAGAGCTTTTATACCCAAGGACATCCCTAAACCAAGCCCAACGAGACCTTTTGCAGACACATTCCCCCCTAGCACGGAGCTTGGGAAGCTTTCAGCGGAGCACCGAGTAAACCAGCTGCAGAAAGGGCTCTTGCTTCTCTGCCCTGGGATCAAGTTCAGCCTCCAAACCTCCTCCTGCAAACATCAAACCTTTCCTTGAGTGGTTGCAACTTCTCTTGAGCTTGAAAAGCACCTCAGCTTCCCTGGGTTAGCAACTGGAGAAACTGGAGGCTGTGAACCAGCCTCTGAAGGAGAGTTGCCTCTGCTCTTTTTCTTCTTACCTTAGCAGCTCACAGCTCTCCGCTGTAACCGAGCCTTAAACTGGAGCAGGGAAGTTTGCTGCCCCCTGCACAAAGCGGATTTGAGCCACGTCGTCCTCATCAGAATGACAAGAGGCTCCAGCAATTAGTGGAAGGAGCCAGCGCCAGCTCCAGTGCCTGCAGGCAAGGGGGGGGCGATTCCCAACATCCCAACCAGTAAATCGAAGGAAACGATTCCTACTCACACGGGACAGAGGTGGACATCAAAGCCCCAACCCAGCGGTCTCTGTGCTTCTTTCTCTGGTTTATGTACTGCAAAATACTGAAGAGAAACTTCTTGTTACGCAGCAGACGGTGCCTCGAGCTGCTGCACAGCCTGAAAATTGCTCTCGGGGCAATGTAGGCCTGTGCAATGAGACCGAGGTGGAATCTGCATCTCCCACGGACCGCCTCATTGGGGCAGCAGCAACACAAAATCGGTCTGCTGACCATCCCCGGGCTTAGCGAACTGCCTAAGGTGGTGGGTTTTTTTATTTAGACAGTCAGCAAATAAAAGTGCAAATGAGGTCTCGCCCCTGCCAGCTCTGTGCCCTAAGAATCCTCCTGGAGGATAACCCAAGTTTATTTAGGAAGGGGGAAACAGCCCATAGTCTGGGGAGATTGGAGGATGGAGTTTGAATCCTTCCCGGCTGAGATGGAAGCAAACTTGGGTCCTCTGCTCCCAGTCAAATGCCAGTGGGAACCATCGTAACCCTCGTGCCAGGCGGTGCAGTAAGTCACGGCGGGCTGCAGGCAGCCGGCAAACAAGCACCGAAAGGTCAGTTACCCCCAAGGCCCCTTAACGAACTCAATGCTGCTTCACTTGGGCAGCAGGGCAAACGGGGTTTGCCATCGGATCCTACAAAACGTTGGGGCAGAAATCGGTCCGCTGAAAGCCAACGCGAGGCAGCGGCATCTTGAGCGCTCCCATGCTCGGTTCGCGGGCATTGCAGCAGCTCTGAAACCATTTCAGTGCCCCACAGAAGAGGAGTCAGTGCTGAACCACTGAACGTGGAGGAATGCGGGAGAAGATAAATTGCACTGGTCAGGTCTTACAGTGAAAATCTGAACTGCTAAGGGCTCCTCAGCCTGTCTCGTCACCCCAGCCAGCAACTCGGGGCGACTGTTTGCTTCAGCACAGTTCTCAGGCGCTGAGGCTCACAATTTAAACAGCAGGTTCAAGTCAGTTGGGTTATAAAAAGCCTTGCAAGGACGGGAAGCTACACTAAATAAACCGACACTCTGACACATGATATTTAAAGGGCTGGAGACATTTCGGCACTGAGCTTCTCATTTCAGCTGCACTGTCAGCAAAGGTGACATTGCAAAAATCTGCCACGACAGGACTTGCCAAGTGGCCAGCGTGTCAGACATGTATTCATTGCTGGGCGTGGGTGACTATCCCTCGTTATAAGAACCAATTAGCAGGCACCCTTTGAAGAGGCCAAGCTATTTGGTCCTTACTGTGTTTTGTGATTTGTCCAGAGATTGTCCCCGGCGGGAGGAGAGAGGAGTTTGCACGCTGGGGGAGAAGGACGCACGCAGGCCCTGCTGAACAGGGATACTGAACTCACAACCACGAGCCTGAGGTCCTTCCAAAAGTCTGGAGAAAACCAGATTTAGCTCCAGTTGTTAACAAAACCCCACAAATTCAAGCCTCTAATTTCCAAAAAGGAAAAAAACCCCACATTGTACATCTCCAACGTTATCCTTCTCCCACCATGTGCAGGCTCAGATCCTCCTGACTCCAGATTTCATTTACCTGCCTTGCATCATTCCAGCAAGAATCCCTGCTCCTACATCACACCCCAGCTCTTTACTGGGGTGCAGTGATGATCCCAGACCCCAACAGAAGCAGCTGGAGGCTCTGAGGAGCCAATGTCCAGGGACCTGGCCGAGCTCCGGTAACCTCTGAGCTGTGGCGTGGCTCTGCCTGCAAACAGAGGATCGCCGTAAAACTGACGGCAGCGTACCTGTCAACGACGAGATTGCCGTCGTTGGTCCGCACCGCCGTCCACATGTCCCAGTACTCTGCCTGCGAAGGCTGCGTGTAGGGCCCGAAGACTGCCCCGAGCCTGGAAAAAAAAAAGAGTTCAGAGCGGCACGAGAGCAGCCGTGTTGGCGTACGGCTCAAAAACTAAGGGAGAGCAAAAAAACCATCGAGGACTTCCAGCTTCCACTGTGAAACGTGGGTGCAAGCGCAGCACTGCAAATCGTCCCCCGAAGGCACCCAGTGTTGGACTTAGCGGCCAGTCTAAAGGGCTTTTTGGAAAAAAAAAAGAGGGTTTGCAACATCTGATAAAAATATATATCTGATTGCGCACCGTATGCAGAGTGTGGTTAGGGTTTTCATTGCCTCTGTAACACGTGCAAGTCCAATACTCGTGGGAGAGAAGGATTTCAGTGTGCAGTGAAAAGCTGCGTCGTTTATTATTAGGCTGAAGCACTTTGCCAACCTGGAGAGGCAATGGCCTGGAGGACCGAGGTCATTCAAATCCAGGGACAAATCTCTCCTGGGAGAGTGCCGGGGGATCTGCTCACCTGCCAAATACCTGCTACACTAATTCCTACGTTGGCCCCCTCCCCGCTTGGCCCAAACCCCCCGTACAGACTGTGCCCAGCAGCACGGAGACCCGACTCACCCTCTGGAGAAGAAAAAGAAGTTCATCAGCCGCGTGATGACGGGGGACAGCAAACCCCCATCCTTGAGGATCTTGGGCAGAAGGAAGAAAGGAGACAGCACCACTCGGTATCGTACAGACGGGTAAATCCCGCCTCCCCCGAGGGCTTTCCCCCCGGCTCCCCGTATCGCAGCAGTTTCCCAGCTCAGCCCCGACCCTTGGTAACGCCGAGATGTACGTGAGCTCTCAACAGCTTCAAGGGGTGATTAGCTGGGATGTTCGGATGAGACGAGCCGCACCCTGGCAGCCCCTGCCTCTCCCCACCGCCTCTAACGATGCCTGTGAGCAGCTCAGGTGCCATTACCGAAGCGGGAAAAGCAGCAGGCATCTGAGCCAGGTAAAACCCCAAACTCACGGAGTCAGACTTCTGCTTGAGGGGCGGTTCAGTAGGACTAGAGGGGGTAGCAGCTCACCTTCTGGATGAACCGGGGGTAGTGCGTTTCGGGGAAGATCCCTGGAAGGATGTCGGAGAACAGAGTTGTAACGCTACAAGTGTTTTCCTCCGCATCTCCCAGGCTTTCCCCTTTGTGGTGCCATGAAAGACACCGCAGGACTGACACTCCCGGTTAATTACAGCACCTTAATTGAAATTTGTTTGGGGTTCGGGTGATGCTTTCCCTCGGGTGATGGAGACGGGAAGGCCATGCCGACCCATGGATCCCTATTCCTTCCAGCCCACCTATCCCACCACACCGGGCAAACCTTACCTCCGTTGGATAAACAGAGGCTGTTGATCAAGATGCTTCCAGTTTTATTGTGCTCATACCTGGGGGACAGAAGACAAGAAGGTGAAACACAACTAGACCTCCCCAGACCTCAAGAAGTGGTTGACCAGCAGGTTAAATTAACAGCGTCAGATCCCCTGCTGTCCCTGGCTTGATAAGAAGCAGCTCAGGAGGGAAGTTAAACATCCCAGCGGCTGGGATTTGATGGATGGGAGCCTCAGATCTGCCCACCATGGATGTGCCCTGAGGCCTCCCAGCCTTCGTTACAGCTGTAGGTACAGGGGAAAGGGAGTTCTGGGCTACGTCCTTCCACTTATCTGCTGGAAATCGTCTTGACGGGGACAACAAAGAGCAGCCAGAGGATCAGTGGTTGCAGTGACCTGTGGAGCAGCTCCTGTGCGACCGTATCCCCGTAATCGTGGGACAGGAGATTAATCCTCTGGTGGCGGAGGCCGAGGTGACGCACCAGCCCCTCGACGATGCTGGCTTGCTCGAAGATGGAGTAGTGGTGGGGCCTCTGCGAAGCAAAGCAGGAAAGGAGCCGCAGTGAGAGCCTGACCCACTATGAGCCCACAAACTCCAGAATAAACACCCAAATGGAGGAATATGGGGTGGAGACCAGTGGTTTGTGACCCCGGACAGAGCAGTGGGGATGTCCTCGGCCAGCAGCTACATCCACAAGCCAACGGGAGCACTGTTCATACCCCAAAGGGGTCAAGGTGTGCTTTGGAGCCACGTCAAACCCAAGTAAAGAGAAGACGGTGACAGAGCCGATCACTACCACAACTTTCCCCATCCCTCCCGCTATTATAATGTCTTATTCCTTTTCCAGATGTAAATGGGAGAAGAAACTGGACTGCAAACGCCAATTTTCCGGGGATGCTGGCATGGCAGAACAACCTCTGGGCCAAAAACAACTGCAAAAATCCTCTTCCCGGGCTACTTACAGGCTTGTCGCTGAAACCGAATCCTACAAAATCCAGAGCAATCACCCGGTGAAACCGCTGGGTCAGCCCTTCCCAGATCTGGAAGAGAAATGCATTAAAAATACGGCTGACAGGAGCAGAGAGAGGAAAAGTCTGCGGCAATGCGCAGCCGCGGATGGCCACGCTCCCCTCCGCTCCCCCACACAGCACCTTCCAGCTCCAAGAAAACCGCAGGAGGTTGAAATTTCCCAATAAACAGCAAGACCATCCCCCAAAAACGCCAAGAAATAGTTTGTGGGTCTTTTCCTCCTGCCTTGGGCTGGAGTGTGGGAAAGGGCGATGTGAAAAGAGCTTGGCTCCTCTGCAAGGCGACGGGAGAGGAAGAGGGCTGATATCCCGGAGCCCCGTGGTACCCACAGCAGAAACTCCTCCGGAGCATTGCCCACCCTGCGCTGAGCCACCACCCGTGTCCGTCTGCTCGTCCCCGGGAGGGAGAAACCGCAGGGTTTGCTGTCGGCATCCAACCCCCCGTGCGCTCGCTCCCCTCACCTTGCACCAGTCGTAGCTGGACGTTGGGAAGCCGTGCAGGAGGACGACGATGTCGGAGCTGCCGACAGCGCCGGTCGAATCTGGGGAGGGAACGGGGCACCTCAGGGTCAGCTTTTTCCCCCCCCCAGTTTCCTCACCTCTAAGACAGGCGTTGCCATTCACCCCGCTGGGAGCCCAACCAGCAGCATGGTGTTACCTCATCCCCCACATCCCCAAAACCAAGCGTGGGTTTGACTCGCACCACAGCTTCCCAGTGCCAGAGTGGCTTCGGAAACCCGGCCAGACGAGCCACCACGGCCACCAGCAATGGCTACTTGATGCAAACCAGGGTTTTATTTAGCACCATTTAATTGTAGCTGCCCCTAAGTTGCTACGATGGATGACAACCACTCCAGCAAAAAGGTTTTTCGGTATCTTTTCCTTGCTGTGACACGTCAGAGGCTCTTGAGATCCTTCCCCGCCAACATCAAGGTATTGCCGCTGCTGCACAAGAACCAACCTTCATGGCTTCACCCAATTAAAATGTTTTGATAACGAACAGCCACACTGCGCCTGGATCCCCTGAAAGCAGCAGCTCCCCTTAAAGCCATTACATTTTGGGAGGGATTTGCCACCTCCCTGCCTGGCCTTGAGGACATCCCTGGGGCTACCGAGGGGAGCAGAGCCCTCAGCCCCGCGCCCCACCGGGATGGATGAGGTGTCCCCAGGGCTCGGCATGGCCTCGTCACCTCTGTAGAAGATGTTCTGGTCCTTGTAGGTGAAATAGCCTCCGGAAGACCTCCAGGAGAGGAGAGCCGGGGAGAGCTTGGGGGGTGGGATGTGCAGGTAGACGGCGAGGAGGGGCACGCTCAGGAGCCCCACCTGCACCCACCACTCCTTCATCCTGCGGGAGAGAACGAGGCGGGAGGGATTTGCCTACCGGGATTTGCCCCACAACCCCCACGTCCCCATAACCCACCCCCATGTCCCTATAACCCCCACGTCCCCATAACCCACCCCCACGTCCCCATAACCCACCCCCATGTCCCCATAACCCCCACAACCCCCTAACCCACCCCCATGTCCCCATAACCCCCACAACCCCCTAACCCACCCCCATGTCCCCAAAACCCCCACGTCCCCCTAACCCACCCCCATGTCCCCAAAACCCCCACATCCCCATAACCCACCCCATGTCCCCAAAACCCCCACGTCCCCATAACCTGCACATCCCCAGGGTGGCAGGTCCATGACAGAAAGTGGTCACTGCAGTAAGGGTTAGGGGGTCTGAGGGGGGACGTGGGCCCCATTGGGCTTCTAAGGAGGCACATGGGGCCCATTTGGGATCTGAGGGGGGACATGGGCCCCATAAGGGGTCTGAGGGGGAGTGTGGCCCCACTGGGGGTCCAAGGGGGGACATGGGCCCCATAGGGGATTTGAGGGGTGTGTGTGGCCCTATTGAGGGTCTGAGGGGGAACGTGGGCCACAAAAGAGGTCTGACGGGGGACGTGGGTCTCATTTGGGGTCTGAGGGAGGGATGAGGGCCCCATAAGGGGTCTGAGGGGGAGTGTGGCCCCATAGGGGGTCTGAGGGAGGCCATGGGCCCCATTGGGGGTCTAAGGGGGGACGTGGGCCCCATTGAGGGGCTGAGGGGGGACATGGGACCCGTATGGGGTTTGAGGTGGGGTGTGGCCCCATTGAGGGGCTGAGGGGGAACGTGGGCCCATAGGGGGTCCGAGGGGGGACGTGGGCTCCATAGGGAGTCTGAGGGGGGACAAGGGCTCCATAGGGGGTCTGAGGGGAGACACAGGTTCCATAGGGGGTCTGAGGGGAGACACGAGCTCCATAGGGCGTCTGAGGGGAGACACAGGTTCCATAGGGGGTCTGAGGAGAGACACGAGCTCCATAGGGGGTCTGAGGGGGAACAAGGGTTCCATAGGGAGTCTGAGGGGGGACAAGGGCTCCATAGGGGATCTGAGGGGAGACACAGGCTCCATAGGGGGTTTGAGGGGGGACGTGGGCTCCATAGGGGGCCTGAGGGGAGACACGAGCTCCATAGGGGGTCTGAGGGGGGACAAGGGCTCCACAGGGGGTTTGAGGGGGGACGTGGGCTCCATAGGGGGTCTGAGGGGAGACACAGGCTCCATAGGGGGTTTGAGGGGGGACGTGGGCTCCATAGGGGGCCTGAGGGGAGACACGAGCTCCATAGGGGGTCTGAGGGGGGACAAGGGCTCCATAGGGGGTCTGAGGGGGGACACGAGCTCCATACGGGGTCTGAGGGGAGACACAGGTTCCATAGGGGGTCTGAGGGGAGACAAGGGCTCCATAGGGGGTCTGAGGGGAGACAAGGGCTCCATAGGGGGTCTGAGGGGAGACACGAGCTCCATAGGGGGTCTGAGGGGGGACAAGGGCTCCATAGGGGGTCTGAGGGGAGACACGAGCTCCATAGGGGGTCTGAGGGGAGACACAGGCTCCATAGGGGGTCTGAGGGGAGACAAGGGCTCCATAGGGGGTCTGAGGGGGGACAAGGGCTCCATAGGGGGTCTGAGGGGAGACACGAGCTCCATAGGGGGTCTGAGGGGGGACAAGGGCTCCATAGGGGGTCTGAGGGGAGACAAGGGCTCCATAGGGGGTCTGAGGGGGGACAAGGGCTCCATAGGGGGTCTGAGGGGAGACACGAGCTCCATAGGGGGTCTGAGGGGAGACACAAGCTCCATAGGGGGTCTGAGGGGAGACAAGGGCTCCATAGGGGGCCTGAGGGGAGACACAGGCTCCATAGGGGGTCTGAGGGGAGACACGAGCTCCATAGGGGGTCTGAGGGGAGACACGAGCTCCATAGGGGGTCTGAGGGGGGACGTGGGCTCCATAGGGGGTCTGAGGGGAGACACGAGCTCCATAGGGGGTCTGAGGGGGGACGTGGGCTCCATAGGGGGTCTGAGGGGAGACACAGGCTCCATAGGGGGTCTGAGGGGGGACGTGGGCTCCATAGGGGGTCTGAGGGGAGACACGAGCTCCATAGGGGGTCTGAGGGGGGACGTGGGCTCCATAGGGGGTCTGAGGGGAGACACAGGCTCCATAGGGGGTCTGAGGGGGGACGTGGGCTCCATAGGGGGTCTGAGGGGAGACACGAGCTCCATAGGGGGTCTGAGGGGGGACGTGGGCTCCATAGGGGGTCTGAGGGGAGACACGAGCTCCATAGGGGGCCTGAGGGGAGACAAGGGCTCCATAGGGGGTCTGAGGGGAGACACGAGCTCCATAGGGGGTCTGAGGGGAGACACAAGCTCCATAGGGGGTTTGAGGGGGGACGTGGGCTCCATAGGGGGTCTGAGGGGAGACACAGGCTCCATAGGGGGTCTGAGGGGGGACGTGGGCTCCATAGGGGGTCTGAGGGGAGACACGAGCTCCATAGGGGGTCTGAGGGGGGACGTGGGCTCCATAGGGGGTCTGAGGGGAGACACGAGCTCCATAGGGGGTCTGAGGGGGGACATGGCCCCACTGGGGGGCTGAGGGAGGCGTGGCCCCAATCTGAGGGCTGGGGGTCAAAGGGAAGCCGAAGGTCAGGGGAGGGGCGCCAAAGCCCCGCCCCCCAGGCCGCACCCCTCAATAAGCACCGCCCCACCACAGCAAGGCCACGCCCCATGAACAAGCCCCGCCCCTCGACACAACCCCGCCCCTCCAGGGGCCAAGCCTCGCCCGCAGGAGGCCCCGCCCCTCGGGGCAGCTTTTGCCCCCGCAAGCCACGCCCCCCCTCCCCGCCGTGCGCCCCCTCCCCTCAGGGAGGGCAGGCCCCGCCCCGCGGCGGCGGTGGGCGGAGCCTCTGCGCCTGGCGGGGCCGCGGGGCGGGCGGGCGGGGGGACCGCGCGCCTCACCTGGCTCAGGTGCTTCGGCCGCGCGCCGGCATGGCGCTCCGAGGGCGGGGCCAACGCCCCGCCCCGCGCATGCGCCGCCCGGCGGCCCCGCCCCGCCCCGCGAGGGGAGGGGAGCAGCCCCGCCCCCCGCTTCCCGCGCGTCACGGCGCGTGCAGCCGCGGCGTCCCCCGTTGCCCGGCGACGATTGAGGGCTGTCAGCCGCTCGCGCCGCTGCGCAGCGTCTGATTGGCCGCCGGCGAGACGGGCGGCCAATCGGGGCGGGGATTGTTGCGGGGTGGGAGGCCAGAACCGGACGGCGCGGTGGGCAGGCGGGAGTGAGGGGAGCGGCGGGGTGTCTGCTGCGGCAAGATGTCGAGCAGGAGGAGTGTCGGGGACCCGGAGGTGGGATGAGGGGCCCTTCCCCACGCCGTGACCCTCTCGCTGGCAGCGGGGGGGATCCGGGGGCCGGGCCGGGGAGCGGCGGCGGCGGCGGCGGCGGCGGCCTCCTCCTCCTCCCCTGAGGGGGGGAGCCCTGGGTGGGCCTTGGGGCGCGGGATCCCCAGCGGCCGGGGCGTCCTTGGGAGCTGCGGGATGTGGGGACCGATTCGGTGGGGTGCCCGGAGGGCTGGGGGGCTCTCGGGGGGCTTCAGTGGGCCGGTGCTAGGGGTGACTTGGGGCGGGGGGTGGGGGGGAGGTCTCCTGCGGCCCCTGGAGCCGGGCGTGCTCCGGGTGGGTTGCGGGTGGAGAGAGAAAGGGAGAGAAATTCGCCGTTTGAGGCTTTAAAGTGGCGGTTTGGCAGGGATTTAATATCGGGTTGGAGATGCAGAGGTCTGTCCTGCCTGCGAGCAGAGGGTGTCTGAGAGGGTGGCTGTGGTCTCGCTGCTCTTTTTGCTGTCTTTTAGAGCTCTTCAAATCGCCTTTTCTGTTAACGTTTTTTTGCCTTTAAAACAAATACATGGCTGTATATTGACTTCCTCTTATCTTTTCCTTTTTAAAACAGTATTTAACCAGGCGCATCCCTCAGAATCCCAGATACCAACATATAAAAACCCGCCTGGATACTGGTAAGTGAAATCGTTGTAGGTTAAAAACACCAAATGTGGATGTAGGAGTATACAAAAATATGCTGAATGTCTTAACTGCTTCTGTCCTGAGCTGCTTTACCCCAGATACTGTGCAGCTGTGTCAGAACTTGCATCACGATTATGACGTGTTTCACCATATGATGTCAGGCTCCGTTGTGACAGTTCCCATAGAAATTACTGGTCTTGGAGTTTCTGTATGTGGGCTTTTCTTGTATGAACGGGTATCTTGACAAGGGTGTAAGTCAAGATAATTATTTGGGGGGTGTCTTTGGGGTTTTTTTCTGTTGTTAAAGCAGTTGAACTTTATCCAGTAACACCTGCCTATAGTCTCCACACAAAAACGTTGGGGAAGGGAGACAGCATGGCCACAGTTGTGCTTGAAACAGTGTGTTGGAGGCAGGGTTTGAATACCAAGGTCCTGATTTTAGTTCCCTTAGAGGGAGGGCTGTAACGTACTGAGTTTTAGGTAGTGACTTTCTGAGGGTGATGACTTTGTTCTCCAAAGCATCATCAAAACTACTTACGCTTTTGAGTAGAGAGAGCTTGGTGTGGAACTTTTAAATGGGAAGGGTGCTACGAGGCTGTTTTTTTGCGAATATCGCTGTTCTGACTATCAGGCTGCAGATACTTTTGTACCCTTTACTGAAAATCCTGTAAAATAAAACTCAGGTGTGTTGTGTAGAAGAAGCTGGGAGTATATGCAGAAGATTTGAGCTCCTTCTGGTCACGAACGTTCACAGTGACTTTCCCCTCTCCAAAACAGAGGCTTTAAGCTGCGGAGCACTGCCTGTTCCTAGAGGTTGTTGGCAGCTGGCGTCCAGCGAGTCCTTTGACTGACTTGGCTGTTTAGCTTGGCCTTCCTTGCGAGAGAAAAGCGCTAAGAGGGAAATCCTGGTACTTTTTGATTTATGGCTGCCTTGTGTTGTCATAGAGAAAGAGGATCTACAATGAACATTTGTTATCATAGCCTGATCGTTTTCCTTCAAAAAAAATTTAAGGCTTAATAGCACTGAAGAACACCACTAATAAAAAAAATCATAACAAACTGATTGATTTTTTTGTTGTTGTTGTTACAGGAAACAGTTTAACAAAATACACTGAAAAGTTGGAAGAGATCAAAAGAAGTGAGTATCTGGAGAGGAGCAGAACTTGCAGTGGATTAGTTCAAAACTGAAAGAGCATCAAGGAGCTGGTTTGAATCCCAGCCCCTCCATTTGCTTGGAAATCTCCACTCCGTCCCACAGCCACTTACAGGAATTGTAGGAACACGCAGCAGTAGGCTAGAAAGGTGCTTCTACCTTGATTCTTTGCTGGGCCCATTCTACTTTGTCCTGTGCCTTATTTCTCCGTCTCCCACAGTGCTTTACAGGTTTAACTTAAGGTACCAGGCAGGCAGGTCTAGGAGTCTTTCCAGATCCTTCTTTGTGCAAATTTTGTTATTGAATGGAAACCAGGCAGGAAGTTGTTCTCTTGATTAAGAAAACTAGACTAGACTTATCTGGGAAGACTCAGACTGCACTTCTGAGACTTTATTTCACTTTTAGGTAACAAAATGATTGAGCTTGAGACCTTTTACTTCTGTATAATTGTAGCATACTTAGAATTCTATTAGAATACTCAAGGCAGGAAAGAGACAAGCTCATTCCTGTGTAACTCATTGATTTTACCAGAATAACACTGTTTACCAGAACAACATGGATGTTTTGAAGACTTTGGGTCGTTCAGGCTGATGAAATAGCTGATTTTTACTTTGGTCTGTTTTCCCACTGAAAATAGGCTTTTTACAAAAATTCTTACTAATAAAGCTGATGTTTTACTACTTTATTTTCAGCTACTGTCTGGATTATTTTCACAGAGAGAGCCAGGAAAGCTATTAAACCCAAAAGCTGCATTTATTAATGTGCAAGAAAAATCGTCCCCATTAATGAGGATTAATTAGGATTTTGAATGTTCAGTTTTAGTTCTTAGAGCCATATACTGTGTTCCTCTAAGGTGGTAGTGTTCATATGATAAGGGAGGTCACTAATCTGTCACGTGAATATACTTGTGCTCGGCTTTGTGCAAAAAGGTCCTTTGTTGCTGGTTTGTTTGTTGTTTTGTTTTTTTTTTTTTTAAACACCATGGGTCTTTGGGGAAAATCAAGAGAGAAATGAGCTTGCTTTCCAAAGTCCTGTGTTGACTGACTAAGGTTTCAGTGCTTACCACAGGATTGCCATCGCTTTTTATCTGTGCTGGAAATCTTGTTGTATGGGTCTAGTTGGTTTTCAATCTCTGCTGTGAATCTGATTTTGTTTCATGTAGGAGTTCTTTTGTTTAATCGTGGTTCTGGAGTCCAGTAGAAGCTTTCTCATTATATTTGGGCTGAATAGGCACCTTGTGTTCCCAGGCAGTTTAGAAACTTCTCCCCCTTGATTTCTCATGGATAGATGACACCGTTTGGACACAACTTTAAATACACAGTACAGGCAACTCTCTGTCTCTTGTGTAATGTGAGAGAGTGGGACTTAATACCGCAAGCCTGCCGTGGAATCAAAAATTATAAGAGAGCTGGAACCACAATGATTTGTCCTTTGGAGGACTGACTTGAGGAGAGACACCAAGTCTCTTCCCTTTCTCTGGTGTTGCTTCGTTCATTTCTGACGCCCCGAGGATCATATCCTTGAATACACAATAATTACAGCTTCAGACCAGTTCACTGAAGCAAAAAATGTCAGAAAATTCGAATGGACCTTCCAGGACGGAACCAGGTACGTCGTGTTGCTTTTGTAGTCAGAAGCGGCAGTTCTTCTGAACTTTCCGATAACTGCTGGGAGGCTCACGCAAGCCTTCGGATTGGTTTGCTCCAGGTCAGGCTTTGTAATAACAACAGTTTTGTTTTGGTTTTTCTTATGGATAGAAATAATTTTGGGTAGTAAAGGCAAGTTCTAGGTCATAAAGGCTTATTCTGGAGTAAATAATCCTTGCTTGAGGTGGGAGGAAACCATCCAGCAGCTGTATTGTATGAGCACTGTGACAACAGTTCTGCTTCGACAGTGTTTATGTACTTTATAAGCTTTGCTGCTTTATTTGTCCTTCTAAATTAAGTTTATTTCTTGTTCTTGATGTGACTGAAGGCCTCTTTTTGTCCATGACTGGGGAGTTTTAATCATTTGGACATGGGCTACCCGTAGGTTTTGTGTCGGGCAGGTGAAATGGGCTGTATAAAAGATAATTGTTGCTGTTATTTCCAAGTTATAAAGGGAGACTTTAGCAACCAGAGCTCGAGGCTTGAAACCAGGTGGTTTCGCAAGAACCGCGAGGTCCATTTTCATGTTAATTGACATTCTGAAATCTAGTTTATGCGTGGGTCTTGTACTTCAGACCTGTGGTTTGGAAGCTCTAGTGCACTGGGGTATTTTGGATGGGCTCCTTTTTTCGAAGGCAAGTTGTTTAGTAGCAAGTAGGCACTTGCTTTGCAGCTTAATAAACATTATATAGGGTAGGATGTTGAATTTGGGAACTCTGCTTGCTCTGAATGCTGAAAATTAATTGGCCTACCTCTGCAGGAAGTGTATTTAAGAGGAAAGGATAGGAGTAAAAAAAAAAAAACTAGAGATGAAAGCTCACAGTATCTCTTCTTGTGTCGGTTCTGCTACCGTAATGTGCCCGCTGGCTGTGTACGGGGAGAATCTTGCCCGAGCAGAACGTCTGTCAGGAAGCGCGTCATCACCACTTGTATTGGGAA